>NC_052151.1:141070871-141370871 GCF_902713615.1 Scyliorhinus canicula | reverse complement strand
GGTTTGGGCAAGTTCCATGATTATGTATGTGGTCTTCCGACGTTTCTTGTGGAGACTGACCACAGGCCACATGTCTCAATTGTACAAAAGAATTTGTGTGGAATGTCCCCAAAGATCCAGCGCACGATGATGAAGCTCCAATGCTATGATTTTGACTTAATCTACTCGGCAGGTAAGCACCTCATTGTCGCTGACACACTTTTTTAAACCACGGGTTGAGTGAGGCGAATGGATTTCTACTACGACAGGATTGGGATTCCACATTACTTTAGGCCAATCACGCTCAAGAAGCTTCAAGAACAGCACCTGGGCTTTGAGAAGTGCAAGTGCAGGGCCGGGGATATCGTTTATTGGCCAGGCATCACCCAAGCCATTGCAGCCATGATTGACAACTGTGACACTTGTCAGACTTTCCAGTGCAAGCAGAGCAAAGAGCCGATGCACATGGGTGAAATCATCACAACTTCTTAGGAGAAGGTGGGCATGGATCTTTTTCACTTCAATCGAAAAGACTACCTTTTGGTCATCGACTACTTCTCTAATCACCCGGAGGTAGCACAGTTAGCGAACTCGACTGCTTAGTGTGTTATCCAACATGCTAAAGAAAGTTTTGCACGACCTGGCGTACCAAACACTGACTGACAATGGTCGCTGTCTCAAAAACAATGAGTGGACTGAGTTCACCCGTCATTATGACTTTAGGCACATCACTTTAAGTCCTTTTTATCCTCAATGGGAAGGCAGAAACGGGCGTGCACATTGTTAAACAGCTGCTGCAAAAAGCCATTGACAGCCAGGAAGACTGGCACTTTTGAGCAATCGCTTGGCACCACTTATCAATGGGACTGTCACCAGCGCAGCTGATAATTAATAGGCAGCTACAAACAATCCAGCATTCCATTGCAACTCACCCTGTGGATCAAGGACTGGAGCGGAAACTGCTTCTTTGGAAAAGGAGGCAGAAAGTGTTCTATGATAGATCCACAAGGAAGCTCCAGCCACTGCATCCATGTGACGTGATTAGACTGGAGGATGCCAATGGAAATGGATGGTCAAAGCTTGCAAAGGTACTGCAACAGGCAGGTCCCCATTCATTTCTCATCCTCACTGAGGATGGCTAGGGCAGTATGGTGGCACAGTGGTTAGCACTGCTGCCTACGACGCTGAGAACCCGGGTTCGAATCCTGGCCCTGGGTCACTGTCCGTGTAGAGTTTGCACATTCGCCCCGTGTCTGTGTGGGTTTCACTCCCAAACCCAAAGATGTGCAGGATAGATGGATTGGCCACGTTAAATTGCCCCTTAATTGGAAAAAAATAATTGGGTACTCTAAATTTATTTTTAAAAATCACTGAGGATGGCTCAGTCTTGCGGAGAAACCGAAGAGCACTGTTGAAAGTTCAACGTCCCTTTGTTTTGAGTCCAGCAGAAGACTTGGTATGTAATCCCAAAATACTTGAAGAGGATACAGACCACACAGCAATCAGAGAAGCATCCGTAGCAATAAATACAGAACACGCAGGAACACCAACAATAGATGAAGGTGGAACAAGATTGCCTATTCAACCACTGCTCAGGAGATCAACCAGATTACATCATAAACCTGTGAGACTGAACTTGTAGTGAACTGTGTACAGTTACATGTTTAAAGTTATCATGCATATCATGTTTTGTAAGGCACAGTTATATTTGTAAATGTTAACACTTCCAAAGGAAGGGGGATATGGTGACATGCATGTGCACATAAATATATATAGTTATCTATCAATGTATATAGTTATCAATATAACCTGCAACCAGCAGGTGGTGATAGAGATTCATCATGTGACTCGACAGATTCGGCAGTTGGTAGTAAGTCATACTAGAGGACAGTCGCACGAGAAGTAGTTCCGGGAGAATTCACGGAATTCAATTATTCGTTACCTTTTGTATTATAGTTTGTTAGTTATCTTTCCACGTGTTCATCTTGTTAATAAACTACCTTACTAGTCAAGGAACTTGATGTTCTGTGTAGACCTTTACCACGGCCCTAACACTGAACATAACACCGATTGTCAATCCAGAATTGGCACAATCCAACCCATTTTCTGGGTCAGGGTGGAGGATATCATTTGTCAAGCGAGTTGGGATTTGACAGGATCCCAGCCTCCAGAAAGAAGCCTGCCTTTGCAGCTGAATAGAATCCCAGCACTCACTGCTGTACCAGAGTGGAAAAGATGGAGACACTGTTTAACTTTGTGGGTCCTGTCAGAGAGACCAAGCCTTACAAACAGTAAGTACTAAGAACCAGAATTGGAACGACAGGATGCCTCCATTAAGCACTTTCCCTCATTTAGATAGCTTCACCTTGGACAAAGGTGTAAAATGGATCATATTGGATCAGCTGTGTTTATATGCAGCATCTGTTGGCTGAGGTAGTTTAGCCTTAAGCAGTGCTTTAAATAGTGAATTGGTGCTCCCTGCTGATTCATGTAGTCAATCAGCCATGCATTTCGCACCCATTCCACACTGCAATCATGATAATGAGCAAGCAGCACAAAGGCGGCATCTTGGCCCCATTACATTTAATGGGTGAAGGCTTAATTTCACATTCTGATCCCCACAATCCAATTTACTCCTGCTGGCCCCCAATCTTTAGAAAAGAGCAGGGGACACCAATGTGTGTCACAGTTAAACTAGTGACATTTTAAGGTTGTATTTGTTCAGTTTCTAATAAGACATTCTTAATGCTACTGAAGAATAATACCATCCTTCAGATTTTGATTAATATTTCTTGAATAGTTTTGATGTTTTTGTAGATTCTGACCGTAACAATGGCATTTTTGATTATTATCATCTTTTTTTGAGGAACCTAACATAATGAGTTGGCCTTCTACATTATACTTTCTAGGGAGGACATTGTTCCACACACAGACAAAGATAGTCATTTTTCACTAGCTTCCACTTCTATGAGGTGGCAGATTTTTTGCTGCATGGGTAGGGAATATTCTGGAGTGGAGTTTCATTTTTGGGTGTTGTCTGGTCTCTGCAGCACCATTATCCACTGCAAATTCATGACCACCACCATCTTGAAGTACAAGGGCAGCAGACTCTCAGAAACTCTACCGTCTGGAGGTTCCCCTCCAAATCCTTCATTGTTTCTGGGTCAAAATCCTGGAACATCCTCCCAACAGCATTGTGGGTGTACCTACATCTCAGGAACTACAGCGGTTCAAGAAGAAAAGTCACCAGCACCTTCTCAAGGTAAATAGAGATGGGCAATAAATGCTGGCTGAGCCAACAATTCCCACATCTCTTGAATGAACTAAAAAAAATTAGGTTGGAAATTTCCAAAAGCAGAGCTTAGTGGATTCTGACTTCCTGGTGTCATCGTAAAACATGTTCAAAATACTCTTAAAAAGATGACATTCTAATTAGATATGAAGAAGACCATCTTTCCATTCCTGGAAAATTCTTTTGGTGAAGTAGAGCTCTTCGGTGTCAGTTCACAAATTATCTTTTTATGCATCCGTATCACCTAGTTCTAATGCAGTTTCATTAAAAATAACTCATTATTTTATTAACCTTGGTGAGTTCTTGCAGTGCATCTTGTAAATGGTAATCACAGCTGCCAATGTTCCTTTGTGGCGGAGGGGTTGAATATTTGTGGAAGGCGTGACAATCAAGCGGCTTCTTTGTCCTGGATGGTGTTGAGCTTCTTGAGTGTTGTTGGAGTGGCACTCATCCAGGCAAGTGGTGAGTATTCCATCACACTCCTGACTTGTGCCTTGCAGATGGTAGACAGGCTTTGGGCAGTGAGGAGATGAGTTACTTGCCGCAGAATTCCTAGCTTTTGACCTGGGAGCCACAGTATTAATATGGCTAGTCCAGTTTAGTTTCTGGTCAATGGTAACCGCCAGGATATTATTAATAGTGGGGGATTCAGCGATGATATTGCCACTGAATGTCAATTCCATTAAATAATCTTGAAGATCCCAAAGGTAATACAATGGTGAGATTTGGAGTGCATGCACCTGACAGGGGAAAAATTCAGGCCTGGGAATTCTTTAGACTTATGCGCTTTGTCTAGATGTGAATCTGAAAAAAGTATTTAACCTATTCTATGAAGTAACTGAAGCTCTATACTGTATTACAAATGTTTGCACCTCAGCAGTTTTAACTATTGCATCATGAACTGTCCACAATGGTCAACATAGCAATGCTATGATGGAGGTTTCAGAGTAGCATTTCTACCTTTCCAGCGGTGAAATTATCATACATTCATTAACTGCAGGGAGAGGCCTTTCAGCCCATTGTATCTGTGCCAGGAATTTTAAAGGCTTATCCAATTAACCTGACTTAATTGCTCTTTCCTCATAACCCTGCACATTGTTTCTTTGGAAAGACATTTCCAACAGCCTTAAAAAGGTCACCATTAAATCTGCCCCCACTGCCCTTCATGCACAGCTTTCAAGATCAGAACTTATTTTAGAGAATAAGCAATAATGGATTTCACTTTTCCAGAGACACAGAACAGCAGTTTACCTTCAGTTCTTTAGTTTAGCTTTGGTGAAATAAATAATTGCATACATTTTGCATATTTTATATTTGGATGATCCCATTCTTGTGGGAAAAATAAACATGCCTGGTCGACACCTCTTGTTCAACACAAGTGTTTTATTTCCATAATCGTGCTAACTCAAACCGTCTCTCAGGACACTCAATATTCTGAGCTTTCAGAGAAATTTCCTGACTCTTTTGTAATTTTCTTGTATTCTTTATGTAAAATAATTTGAGGCATACATAATAGCAATCAAAAGTATGTGCTGCTATAAATAAAATGCTATCAAGCCTTCCTATTAAAGGCAATGAATGCCTGCATGACAGCAATTTCAGGAAGTATAATGGCGTTTCATGTATCTTGTAACATTGATTGCTTTGAGAATAATGAAGATGTGTGAATAAGTAAAAGGTCATTTAACGGAACTGTTAACAAGTTCATTAATTTTGGTTACCTATGTCACAGCCACAAGAGGTTTAAAGTATATTAATATTTTTTCTGAGCTAAAATTTGCTTAATTTTACTCTGTCCTATTAACATGCGATCAAATGTTTTGTGTCATTGACAACGAGCTGTTAGTAAAAACCAAAGATCCCAAATAGTGAAGAAAGAAGCAAAAACAGGTACATAGAACATAGAACAGTACAGCACAGAACAGGCCCTTCGGCCCTCGATGCTGCGCCGAGCAATGACCACCCTACTCAAACCCACGTATCCACCCCATACCCGCAACCCAACAACCCCCCCTTAACCTTACTTTTTAGGACACTACGGGCAATTTAGCATGGCCAATCTACCTAACCCGCTCATCTTTGGACTGTGGGAGGAAACCGGAGCACCCGGAGGAAACCCACGCACACACGGGGAGGACGTGCAGACTCCGCACAGACAGTGACCCAGCCGGGAATCGAACCTGGGACCCTGGAGCTGTGAAGCTGTGAGCTCTCAGTCTCACTCTATCTCACGCTCCTTTATCCTGGCTCTGCTCTCAGTCTCACTCTTTCCTCCTGGCTCTGCTCTCAGTCTCACTCTATCTCACGCTCCTTTATCCTGGCTCTGCTCTCAGTCTCACTCTTTCCTCCTGGCTCTGCTCTCAGTCTCACTCTTTCCTCCTGGCTCTGCTCTCAGTCTCACTCTATCTCACGCTCCTTTATCCTGGCTCTGCTCTCAGTCTCGTTCTTTCTCACGCTCCTTTATCCTCGCTCTGCTCTCAGTCTCACTCTATCTCACGCTCCTTTATCCTGGCTCTGCTCTCAGTCTCGTTCTTTCTCACGCTCCTTTATCCTCGCTCTGCTCTCAGTCTCACTCTATCTCACGCTCCTTTATCCTGGCTCTGCTCTCAGTCTCGTTCTTTCTCACGCTCCTTTATACTACTCTTTCTGCTCACAGACTCGCTGTTTCTTACGCTCCTTTCCCCTCTCGGCTCCTGGAACTCCTTCTCTAACAGCGCTGTGGTGTATCCACACCACATGGACAGTGGCAGTTCAAGAAGGCGGCTCACTATTACCTTCTAAAGGCCAATTACGCTTGGATAATAAATGCTGGCTTTGCTGCAAAACTGAGATCTGGGCAGGATTCTCCATCCCGCCGCACCCGTTTATTGGTGCGGCGCACCCTCACCAGCAGCGGGATCCTCTGTCCCAGCATCCGGCCAATGGGGTTTCACAGGATTATTTTATAGTTTGACCTCTTCCTGCTCGCTTTCAGTAAAGGAGGGTGCATGTTTTTTGATTTCATTTTTTAAAAAATTTAGCGTACCCAATTATTTTTTCCAATTAAGGGGCAATTTAACGTGTTCAATCCACCTAACCTGCACATTTTTGAGTTGTGGGGGTGAAACCCACCCAGACACGGGGAGAATGTGCAAACTCCATACGGACAGTGACCCAGGGCCAGGATTGGAACCCGGGTCCTCAGCGCCGTGAGGCAGAAATGCTAACCACTGTGCTTCCCTGCTGCCCTATGTTTTTGATTTAGTAAGTACTGTTAACTTCATAAAGCACAGGAACGAGCTCTGAGCCTGAATCTTTCTTCCAGCTTGGAGGTAGAAACACCTATGATATGGTTGAACTTCATATCGTGGAAGTGTTTGTGATGAGGAGATTAAACTGGGAAAGAGGAGATTCAGGGTTTGCTTTGGAATTTAATCTGACTGATGCAATCTCGAAATACTCATCACAGGATCTGAGTGGCTTGAGCTCCTGCACTGTTCCTTGCATGAAGGATAATTTTGGTGGATCACTGGAAAATGTTGTTTGGTTGCTAATTAGCGTAGGTAACATTAATATATACTAATATACGTGAGCGGCAATGTGGCCCAGAGTAACACTTGCCAAGCTATTTATGTATAAACATTCTCAAGTATGCTTGGTAGAAAGTTATCCTAATTTGCATACCACAGTGAGAGTACAAACATCTGGCTCAATCATTCAAGCCTTTAGATTCATTTTCTGGAAAGACTCAAGCTTTGGATTTCCATTATGGTTTGTTGTGCTGTGTAGAAAAGCAAGAACAGGGCAGGAGGGTGGCGCAGTGGTTAGCCCTGCTGCCTCACAGCGCTGAGGTCCTAGGTTTGATCCCGTCTCTGGGTCATTGTCCGTGTGGAGTTTTCACATTCTCCCCGTGTTTGCATGGGTTTTGCCCCCACAACCCAAAGATGTGCAGGGTAGGTGAATTGGCCACGCTAAATTGCCCCTTTATTGGAAAAACTAATTGGGTGCTCTAAATAAAAACAAAAAATTAAAAGCAAGAACATTTCACCCAAGCAGTTCAAATCACATAAGTGGTTGACCTTGAGGTTGCATAGCCCAAATCTCTGGGCCAGATTCTCCATTCCTGAGACGAAGTGTTGACGCCTGGGCAGGATTCATGCACTTGCATGACAGCAAAACTGGCTCGAACCTGGATCAATTCAGCGACTGTTGAGGTGCTAGCACTGGTGCCATGTGGAACACGATCAATTCTAGTGAGAAACAGTGCCGAATTCACCTAATTCGCGAATGACACTCAGGAAGCTGACAAACTTTAGGGCAGCACGGTAGCATGGTGGACAGCACAAATGCTTCACAGCTCCAGGGTCCCAGGTTCGATTCCGGCTTGGGTCACTGTCTGTGCGGAGTCTGCACATCCTCCCCGTGTGTGCGTGGGTTTCCACCGGGTGCTCCGGTTTCCTCCCACAGTCCAAAGATGTGCAGGCTATGTGGATTGGCCATGATAAATTGCCCTTAGCGTCTAACACTGTGCTTTTCCATTTCCAACCCACCCTTCCCAGGAGAAGGCCAAACACAACTACCGAGAGAGGGAGAAGACTGGAGGGGATCCGCCGGACCGGTGGACCCTTACTGCAGCGGAATAGAGAGCACAGGACATGGTCGGTGGCCCCGAAGAAAGGACAGTCGCCAGGGCAGGAGTCGACTTCGGGCGAGGAAATGAGACCCACTGAGTTACGGTTCCTCATGGCACATGTGCCACCCCACTCCACCAGCACCACCATCCCCACACCTCCGCTCAAACATTGCCCCCATCCCCTCCCACACCCCCCTCCCTCTGCATACCCCCGCCACCCCCACTCCCCCCCATGGCCATCGATGCAATCATTTGTCTTGTCTTGTGTCTTGCAGGAGCTCCTGGTGATGAAGTGGGCCCTTCTGGTGTCCCCTTCCCTGAACCCAACCACAACCTCAACCCCAGGTGTTGAGCAGCAACAATGATGACACCGACACAGACGGGAGCCACTGACCCACATCCTGTGACACCCCGGTGTTCAAGTCCGGGGAGGTTGCCAAATTCCCGTCACACCATCCCAGAGACACTCACCTTGGTTGGGCACTTTAGTGAAGAGACTCCTGGGGCACCATCTGGTGCGCACGACACACATGTTATGGTGAATCAGGTGGAGGTAAGAACCCATTAGGCGTTGGACAGTCGGAGGGTGGTCAGATTCCAAGGGCTAGTTGCCATCCAGATGGGTTTCGGGGTTCTGGAATAGATGGTGCAG
Organism: Scyliorhinus canicula; assembly: GCF_902713615.1. Classification (NCBI taxonomy): domain Eukaryota; kingdom Metazoa; phylum Chordata; class Chondrichthyes; order Carcharhiniformes; family Scyliorhinidae; genus Scyliorhinus; species Scyliorhinus canicula. The sequence continues at coordinate 141,362,336 of NC_052151.1, read as the reverse complement.
TTGGAGGACAGGGCTGCCCTCTCACAGACAGCTATGTACGAGAGCCACCTGGACATTGCAGGGGTGTTCCAGAGCATGGCCAGTCACAGCGGGCCATGGCTGAGAGCTTTGGTGGCATTACCCAGGCACTGGCCATCATGACACAGACCCAGGCGGAGGTGATCCAGTCCCAGAGGGAGATGGCACAGTCACCGGCTGATGTGGCACAGATCCTGAAGGTGGTGGCATAGTCGCAGCGTGATGTGGTGCAGTCCCAGACAGAGATGGTCCACTCCCTGCTCTCCACGGCCGCAAGCATGCCGACCCTTGTCCAGACGAGAGCAGGCGTCCAGGACTGGAAGCGCCATAAGACGGAGGAGCCTCAGAGGTTAGCTTCGCTCACAACCCCATCCCATGGAGTAGCCCGGGGGCCATTGGACACTCCGAGGGAGGAGTGGTGCCACAGGGGAGGTGCCGGAACACAGAAGAGCCTCAGACCGCCCCTTCCTGTCCCTGGTGCATCCCATGGGCAGTAGGCTGAACAGGGCTGTACCACGCCACCTGGGAAACCAGAACAGCAGCCAGGCCCGATTTCCCCAGAAGACGGTCGCCAAAGGGAACCTAGGTCACAGGGCAAGAATCACAGCAGGGCGCCTCCACGTCTGGTGTCCTGCCTGGCAATCCACCCAGATGTAGAGCAAGGGCCCATAAGGCCAAAAAAAGTAGAGATCAGCTATGTTGGCAGGACACAGCTTAGCGTTAGGGACTAGGACACAAACCTGTGTACATCTGTTCACATTAAACACCTGTGCACAATGATACAACCTGTCTTGGTGCTCAGTCAGAAGGGTGTGGGATGGGCTGGTCTGGGCTGGCCGCAGAGGGGGCACAGGGAGCGGGGCTGGCGGAATGGGCGGAGGTTGTGGGTGGGCTTGGTCCAGGGACCGTATTTCAGCCAGCACTCACCACCCCGCATCCCACCCCCCTCCCTTGCACTGTCCCCACCTCTGTCACCCCAGAGATTGGATGTGGGACCGTGTGTTGGAATGGTCAGATTGCATGCAGTGATCACCCAGGTGGACGGTGGAAAGTGATACCGATGGCAGGAATCAGACATTGAGCTTTCAGGCGAACCATTAGGTTATATTTATGAAGAGATATCATCAGACTAATTGGTTAGATTTTAGCAAATTGTTTAATTGCAAACCTAACTGTGTAGTACTTAATTGCATTTGTCCAAAGACAAATGTGATCTACTTCCTAGTTCTGTACAAGTTATACATATTACATACCAGTGCAAAGTTAAATCGAGTGAAAGGAAGAGATTGAAGTGGGAATACATTGCAGAGATTAGTAGCAATATTAAAATCACGTTACCCAAATTAACTGGCAATTTGTATTCCATGAGGTGTAAGGGGCAGTGTAGGCAATGCCAGTCGGATGGTTTATTGGAATGTTGCTTTGGCTTGAACTCTTATTTTGCTAATTATACAGAAGATTGGAAACACAATTACAAAGAGAAAATCTAGGAAATTTAAATATTTGCAGCAAATTTAACTGGAGGTTTATACTCATGTGGATAATCTAATAAATTCATAAAATAAATGTTTTACAATTTCTGTGGTTTCTAATACTGTGAAGTAAAGTGTAAAATATTTAGGATTTCCCCATAATGTGAAAATAATTTTATAACTAACTTGTCTTAGCGAATACCAGAATTCCCCATTTTAAGTGATAATGTAAACATAATAGAAAGAAGTGGTTTATTTAAACACAGAAAACAAATTTGTTAGTCAGTGCTCTAGGGCCTTGGCACGTCTCAGAAGCAATTTTGATAATCCAGAACCTTACCAAAAAATAGCAAAGTTTCAGTTTCGGAGAGAAAAACAGTGCAAATCCTGCCGGTGCTTCTGGGAATTCTCACGGAATATTGAGCTTCTCACACAATTTTTTTTTCTTCATGTGAATCACGCCACGCTCTTGGCAGCCTGCCGCTGATTCGCCCACCCTTGGGAAAATTAATCACTTGCAATCAGTGGTGAACTCCATGTAAACACCTCCCTAGCACTTGTTCCAGATCCAATCGAGGGGATGGCAGCCTGGAAGCCTGCTCCAAGATTTTTAAATGGCACCCTGATCTCTCGACCCCTCGAAGCAATTCCCCCCAACACACTTATAGAGGGGGTTCTCAGGCTGCCTGCACCCCACCTCACATGGGCAATGTCTTGGGAGAACTGGTTAGATCTTGTGAGAAGGAACAACCATCAGGAATACAGGGAAAGGCTTCTCCCAGGATCTACCAGCAATGTTCCATCACAATTCTGGCGGGATGCAACCAGTAGATCGCACCCTTAGTCGTTTCTTTGGGCTTAGAGAGTTTCTCCCCGGTCGATCCCTCACTTAGGGCGGATTTCAATGGAAACATTTCAAAGGGTCAAGTTAGCCACGTTTAGCGGGGTGTTTCTCGTTGGCCACATTGGTGAGATTGCGGCCCATATTCAATGGCACTTAGTGCCAAAAATAAGCCCCCAGGAGAATCTCGCATCACTGGCTGTCTCACCGTCTGATTCACCTGGCACATGCCTCAGCTTCCCACTGCTAACAAGGGGGAAGCTGCTTTCAAACGCCCCCTCACCACTCAATCTCGACTACACACAAGGATAGCAGCACACAGACCTGCTCCTCAGTTTGGTGGTCCAATCTGGCCAGGCTTCTCAATGCTGTGGATGGGAGGCGACCACCTTGTTCCTGCAAGAGGGTCAGAGGTTCAGCAGCAGGGCCAGCAGTGCGTCTGGTAAGCAGTGGAGGCGGCTGTCAGTCGGGCAGCATGACCATGGATTGCCGTCCAATGTCGAAGAAGAAAGTAAGCGCACAGGTACAGCAGACAGTAAAGAAGGCAAATGGCATGTTGACCTTAATAGCGGGAGGATTTGAGTATAGGAATAGAAATGTTTTACTCAAGTTGCATAGGGCATTGGTGAGGCCACATCTGGAGTATTGTGTGTGGCTTTGGTGTCATTATACGGGGAAGGATATTCTTTCTCTAGAAGGAGTGCAACAAAGGTTTCCAGGCTGATTCCTGGGGTGCTGGGACACTCTTATGAGGAGAGATTTAATCGGTTAGGATTATATTTATTGTCGGAAAGTGAGGGGGATCTCATAGAAATTTATAAAATTCTGACAGGATTAGACCGGGTAGATTCAGAAAGAATGTTCCTGAAGGTGGGGGAGTCCAGAACTAGGGTCATAGTTTGAGGACAAGGGGTAAACCTTCTGGAACTGAGGTGAGGAGAAATTTCTTCATCCAGAGAGTGGTGAATCTGTGGAATTCGCTACCACAGGAAGTACCGTATATACTCGCGTATCCTTCGATCTCGCGTATCATGCGACCCCTAAATTTTCGTCCCCAAAACATGATTTTATGGTATACCTCATGTATCATGCGAGTCACTTTTTTGGAAATTAATTTTGGAAACTAAAACTTCCAACTGGTATAATTGTGTGTGGTTTCTGCAGAGTGGATTCTGCTGTGAAACTGTTCGCGATTCGAACAGCTTTCCAGCTGGCTTTACTAGCGTCGTTCAGCCACTTGCCGTTTCCATTCATAAAAACATGAATGGAAACGTCAAGTGGCTGAACATCTTCCCATCAGAATGCTGTGGTCAAAATCTGAAGAGTAGTATCCTTCCTGAGCGACGAGCTGCATCAGTACCTGCTTGACAAGGTCATCGCCTCGAGCAGGACTGCCAGCTATAATCCCAGGGGGAACGGGCAGGTGGAGAGGGAGAATGCGAAGGTCTGGAAGACTGTCCTCCTGACCCTCCGGTCCAGGAATCTCCCGATCTCCCATTGGCAAGAAGTCCTCCCAGACGCGCTCCACGCTATTAGGTCCCTCTTGTGTACCGCCACCAATCAGACCCCCCACGAGCGGCTCTTTATCTTTTCCAGGGGTACTACCACGGGGGTTTCGCTCCCGGCGTGGTTGAAGACACTGGGCCCAGTGCTCCTCAGGAAGCACGTCAGGGCACACAAAACTGACCCACTTGTGGAAAAAGTGCTCCTACTACACTTGAACCCCCAATACACCTTCATAAAGTTCCCTGACGGCCGTCAGGACACCATATCGGACAGAGCCAAGCTCCTGGCACCAGAAGCAGCCTGTCTGCAAAGGAGAGGGGGGGGGGGGGGGGGAAAGTGAAGAAGAGCTACAGTAATAGGGGAGTCAATAGTCCGGGGAACAGATAGGCGCTACAGTGGCCATCAACATGACTCCGCAATGGTGTCTTGCCTCCCTGGTGCCAGTGTCAGGGATGTCACTGAATGGCAGCAGGGCATCCTGTAGGGGAGTTTGATAAGGCAGTGGTCATGGTACATGTTGGCACAAATTACATAGGTAGAAAGAGGAATGAAGTCTTGCATCAAGAATTCAGGGAGTTAGGCAGGAGACGCAAAAGCAGGACCTCTCGGGTTGTAATCTCTGGAAAACTCCCAGTGCCATGTGCTAGCGAGTACAGAAATAGGAGATGAATGTGTAGTTTAAGAATTGGTGCAGGAAGGAGGGTTTTAGATTCCTGGACCACTCGGTCCATTACTGGGAAAGATGGGACCTTGTCAAACGGGACGGTCTACATCTCAACCAAAGCGGGACTAACATCCTTTCTGGCGGGTTTGCTAGTTCTGTTGGGAGGGTTTAAACTAGTTTGGCAGGTGGGGGGTGGGGGGGGGGGGGGGGGGGGGGGGGGGGGGGGGTGCACAGGCTGATAGCAGATTAGGGACACAGCATAACACGGAAAAACAATCAAGCCCGAGGGAATACAGTGGTAGTATGTTTCAAGGGAATAAGACAAGGCTGAATGGCCTCTACTTTAATTCCAGGAGTATTACAGGTAAAACGGATGAGTTGAGGGTGAGGATTGACACGTGGAATTATGATATAATAGCCATCACAGTCATGGTTGAGGGAGGGACGGGATTGGCAGTTCAACATCCCGGGATATAGAATCTTCACCCAAGGCAGAGGAGGGATTAAGAGAGGAGGACACATTGTCATAGGGAGTGACAAGGTATTGGAGGTGTTGGCAGGCTTAAAAGTTAACAAATCTCCAGGTCTGGATGCTGTGGGAGGCGAGGAAGGAGATTGCAGGGGCTCTGACCCAAATTTCTAATTCCCCTCTGGCCACAGGTGGGGTGTCTGAGGACTAGAGAACAGTTAATGTAGTCCCACTATATAAGAAAGATTGTAGAGATAAGCCAGCGAACTACAGTCTCACACCAGTGGTTAGGGAAATTAGAACAAAGAAGAACAAAGAAAAGTACAGCACAAGAACAGGCCCTTCGCCCTCCAAGCCTGCGCCGACCATGCTGCTCGGTCAACCTAAACTAAACTAAAAAACAAAGAAAAGTACACTATTGGAGAAAATTCTGAAGGAGAGAATCTATCTCCACTTGAAGAGACAAGGTTTGATCAGGGATAGTTGGTATGGCTTTGTCAGAGAGGTCATGCCTAACCAATTTGATTGATTTTTTTTTGAGCATGTAGATGAGGGTAGTGCAGTTGATGTAGTTTACATGGATTTCAACAAAGCCTTTGGCAAGGTCCCATAATGGAAAATTTATAAAGAAGGCAAATGCACATGGGATACAGGGTAACATGATAAGGTAGATTCAAAATTGGCTTAGCTGTAGGAGACAAAAGGGTGATGACAGAAGTCTACTTTAGTGACTGGAAGCCAGTGTCCAGTGGTGTACCACAGGGATCTGTGCTGGGCTCCCTATTGTTTGTCATTTATATAAACAACATAGATACTGTGTGGGGGGTAGGATCAGTAATTTGCAGATGACACAAAGATTGGCCGGGTGGTTAACAGTGAGGTTGAGTGTCTTGGGTTTGAAGAAGATATAGACAGGATGGTCCAATGGGCAGGAAAGTGGCCTAAGTGTGGGTGAACACAGGTCTGGATCACTCCCAAAAAGCTGGCGAGAAACACCCTGTCAAACAGCCCAAAATTACACTATTTTTTGGATGAATTGCACCCTATTTTGCCATGTTCATTGTTGCTAAGTCGAAACCCCAAATCCCTCACAGCACTGTAGTTAAACCAACATGATGTGCACTGTAGCAATCAAGAAGGAACCTCAGCACCAACTTCTTAAGGGATGGACAATAAATGCTGGCTTCACCAGCAATGTTTACATTCTGTGAATGAATGAAAAAAAAACCATGACAGGATGCTTTCGGATTGGAGTAAAAAATATTAGTTTTTAAATATTAGGACAGAAATTATTTTGCATATTGCTCCAGCAGTACTGCTCAGATTCACGTCAATTCACCAGGGGCATGCAGCATCATGGGCTGCTACCTGCACTATAAACACACTATTCTTCAATAATATTAATTGAAAGTTATCCACCCAGTTGGTATTCTGTATGGCTGCTTACCTTGAGGAATTGATGTAATCAGTCAAGTGGCACGAAATTACTTAGTTATTTGCTTCCTTATTTTTTTAACAATCCCCTGCCCTCTACATCATTTATTGATGAATATGATTGGCAAATAGCCCCAATGTCATTATGCATTCACCGGTATGCTGGTTTAGCACACGGCTAAATCGTTGGCTTTGAAAGCAGACCAGGGCAGGCCAGCAGCACGGTTCAATTCCCGTGAGAGAGTATTTGTATTGCTGGAGATGCTGAAGCCTAAATTAGCCAAGGAAGAAGTTGGCAGAAAATTCACTGCCACCAACATTGTCCCCAGGATGTATCTGCAGGGCAGGAAATAAATAATGATATGACCAGAGCTGCTTAGTTAACACTGCAGTTCCCATGCAACCTGTAGAGCCCTGCAGGCCACTACCTCATCCACAACACTTTCAATCTTTCATGTTTTCAATTTGCATCTTTTTCTGAAATTATGCTGAAAGCCTTTCATACATCCCTCTCTGTGTCACGCCTTTGACAATATGAATTATGAGTAAAATCTGCATGGGAACCCAACACCAATGATTTACTGGTGACAATATTAGCAGATGAATATATTCATATCGTATTATTTTAATGGACACTTTAAGCTATTTATGATAAATGGATTTTAGGGTTCACCCACTCAGAAAAGGATTCATCGGCATAAACATCGTCCATTATCTTTAACAATGCTTTTTTTCTAATAGTGTTTGATCTTTATTGTATATATGCATTGGCATGCATTTCTCATTTCAAGTGGATTTTTCTTTTCATCGGCATTCAACAGCAGTCTTGGGAACTGTCATATATTTATTACAATGACATTTGAATGGTACAATTGTATTACAAAGCACCAACTCAGAAAATAATGCCTTTGCCAATGGGTATGTTAGCTTCCCATTTAGTGGACGCAATTGCAAGGCAGAAATTGGGTGCTCAGTGTTTTATTTTAAATATGACAGTCGGACTTTCAAAATCCAAAAACATTTGCTTCATCAAATTTCCTTAGCACAAAGCAATTGTATCTGCAGGCAGTATAAGTTCAGTGACGGATCTAAGTGGCACTCAAATAGGCGAGGACGTTCTTTCGAAAAAAAACAGTGGGCTGAAATTAGCTGTCAAACTACAGTAAGGCTAATAGCACTAACCGTTATTTATGAGAAATGGTGAAACAATTCCTGCAGAACTTGCATGTAAATATCCAAGGAGTACTGTCTGAGTTGTGCTGCTCCTCCATTAGCTTTGCAAAAGTGCCCGTATCTTCCTGGTTATTTAGGAATTTGCTATATTTGCCTATATGTTTCCCATTAAAAGCATTACAGAAAGTTAAGTTTTGTATTTACAAATGTAAGTACCCATTCAACAATGTGATGAGTGTTAATGACTGCCAGTCAACCTCTTTAACAACAAGAATTACCTCTCGCATGTGGAATCTCGTGCTTTCAGCATTTGTATCTTGTGGGATAACTTTTAAAATGTCAAATTTTAATATCTTGTTCTTAGTTGCTTTTCTTTAATGTCTCTTATTTCCCTTGCCTTAATCAAATCTTTCTTTCTATCAGTTTACTGACATTTTGGCAGCTGATTTCACATTTAGTTCATCCACTCTAATTTACATTTCCCTTTCAGTCCTTCCACTGTGTGTTTCTCAATTTTTCAATCTAGCAGCTGTCCTGTGCACTCAAGTTCCAAATATGCTGGGCAGGATTTTGATGGGCAAACATGCTGGGCAGGATTTTGGTGGGCAAATATGCTGGGCAGGATTTTGGTGGCAAATGAGGATCGGAACTGATTCAGGTGGGCAAAAATTTCCCCACTGCTGGCCATCATACTGTTTTCCTGATGCATTTTTAAAATTATTTTACCGTATTAATTTTATTGCCCATCCTAGTTGCCCTTAAGAAGGTTGTGGTGAGCTGCCATCTTTAACCGCTGCAGTCCCTGAGGTGTAGGGAGGGAGTTCCAGGAGGATTTGACCCAGAAACACTGAAGAAACAGTGATATATTTCCACGTCAGGAAAGTGAGTGACTTGGAAGGAAGTCTTCTGTGGTGGTATCCAGATATCTGCTACCCTTGTCCTTCGAGATGCTAGTGGTAATAGATTTGGATGATGCTGCCTTAGCAACCTTGGTGAGTTCTTCAAGTATACCTTGTAGATGGTACACACGGCTGTTGCTGTTAATCAGTGATGGAGGGATTCAATATTTGTGAAAGGGCTAACAATCAAGTGAGCTGCTTTGTTCTGGAGGTGTCCAATTTTTTGAATATTGTTAGAGCTGCACTTATCCAGGCAAGTGGAGAGGAATCCATAACATTCCTGACATGTATCCTGTAGGTGATGGACAGGCTTTGGGGAATCAGGAGGTAAGTTACTCGCTGCGGGATTCCTTGCACTTGTAGCCACATTATTTATATGGCTAGTCCAGTTGAGTTTCTGGTCAATGGTAACCCTCCAAGATGTTGATAATGGGGAATTCAGCAATGGTTATGCTATTGAGTGTCAAGGAAAGATGGTTAGATTGTATCTTGTTGGAGATGGTCACAGCTCAGCACTTGTGTGGCACAAATGTTACTTGCCACTTGTCAGTCCAAGGCAGGATATTGCCCAGCTCTTGCTACATTTGGACATGGACTGCTTCATTATCTTAGGAGTCATGAATGCTGGTGAACATTATGTAGTCATCAGTGAGCTTTCCCACTTCTGACCTTATGCTGGAGGGAAGGTCATTGATGAAGCAACTGAAGATGGTTGGTGCCTCGGACACTACCCTGAGGAACTCCTGCAATGATGTCCTGGAGTGATTGACCTCTAACAACCTTAACCAACGTCCTGTGTGCCAGGTATGGCTCCAACCAACTGAAATGAAAATGAAAATTGCTTATTGTCACGAGTAGGCTTCAATGAAGTTACTGTGAAAAGCCCCTAGTCGCCACATTCCGGCGCCTGTCCGGGGAGGCTGGTACGGGAATCGAACCGTGCTGCTGGCCTGCTTTAAAAGCCAGCGATTAGCCTTGTGAGCTAAACCAGCCCCTCTGAGGCTGAGGGCTTTCACCCTGAGGGCTTTCACCCTGATTCCCATTAACTCCAGTTTTGCTGAAGCTCCTTGATGCCATACTCGGTCAAATGCTGCCTTGATGTCAAGGACAGTCACTCTCACCTCATCTCTGGAGTTCAGTTCTTTTGTCCATGTTTGAACAAAGGTTGTAATGAGTTCAGGAGCTAAGTGACCCTGATGGAACCCAAACTGAGCATCATTGCACAGATTATTGCTGAGTACTTCATCATAGCACTGTTGATGACTTCTTCCATCACTCTACTGATAAGGATAGACTGATGGGGCAGTAATCGACAGGGTTGGATTGATCTTGTTTTTGTGTACAAAACATATCTTGTTGGAGATAGTCATAGCTCAGCACTTGTGTGTCATGAATGTTACTTGCCACTTGTCAACCCAGGGCAGGATATTGTCCAGGTCTTGCCACATTTGGACATGGACTGCTTCATTATCTGAGGAGTCATGAATGTTGTTGAACATTATGTAGTCATCAGTGAGCTTTCCCACTTCTGACCTTATGTTGGAGGGAAGGTCATTGATGAATTTTGCACATTTCTGGGTAGATGCGAGCATTATACCTGTCCTGAAAGAGCTTGCCTAGTGCTGCAGGAAGTTCTGGAGCACAAATCATCAGTACTGTTTTTGGAATATCGTCAGGGCCCATAGCTTTTGCAGTGTCCAGTGGCTTCAGCCATTTCTTGATATTACATGGAGTGAATCGAATTGGCTGGTGGTTGTGACCTGTAATGCAGGAGGCCAAGATGGATCATCCACTCGGCTGTTTTGAAAGCTTCAGCCTTATCTGCTGTGCTGGGCTCCTCTAATCATTGAGGATGGGAATGTGTGTGAAGTCTCCTCCTTCAGGGAGTTGTTTAATTGGTTACTGCTGTTCACAGCTGGATGTGGCAGGACTGCAGAGTTGAGATCTGATCCATTGGTTGTTGAATTGTTTAGCTTTATTACTTGCTGCTTTTGCTGTTTGGCATGCAAGCAGTCTTATGTCGCAGCTTCACCAGGTTGACACCCCATTTTTAGGTATGCCTGGCTATGTTCCTGGCATGCTCTCCTACACTTCATTGAAGCAGAGTTGATCGTTGGCTTGGAGGTAATAGTAGTGTGCCGGCCATGAAGTTACAGATTGTGGTTCAGTACAATTCTGCTGCTGCTGATGGCCCACTGCACCTCATGGATGCCCAGTTTTGTGTCGCTAGATCTGATCAAAGTCTATTGTACTTTGCACGATGGGAGTGCCACACAACTTGATAGAGGCTATCCACAATGTGAATGATGGGAATTTCTCCACAACTGTAGGGTGGTCACTGCTACTCGGACTTTCATGGACAGATGCATCTGTGGTGTGGCAGGCAGGTTGGTGATGCTGATATCTCGGACATTATCTGTAAGGTATGATTCTCTGAGGATGACTGTGTCAGGCTGTTGCTTGACTAGTCTGTGAGACAGCTTTCCCAATTTTCCCACCCAGAGGACTTTGGAAGGTCGACAGGACTGGGTTGGTCCAGGGTTATGTAGGGTTAAGGGTAAAGACAGCAGTTTGCCTTTGATGGGCATTGAGAACAATAGACAAAATTATAGAAACATACATAGAAAATAGAAGCAGGGAGAGGTCATTCAACCATTCGAGCTTGCTCCACCATTCGTTATGATCATGGCTGATCGTCAGGTTCAATACCCTGATCCCCCCCCCCCCCCCCCCCCCCCCATATCCCTTGATTCCTTTAGTCACAAGAGCTATATCTAGTTCCAAGAGCAATATCTAATTCCTTCTTGAAACTACACAACGTTTTGGCCTCAACTACTTTGTGTGATAGTGAATTCCATAGATTCACCACTCTCTGGGTTACTCCTCACCTTGGTCCTAAAACATTTAGCCCTTATTTTATTTTATTTAAAAAAAAATTGAGAGTACCCAATTGTGTTTTTTTTCGAATTAAGGGGCAATTTAGCATGGCCAATCCACCTAACCCGCACATCTTTGGGTTGTGGGGGTGAAACCCGCGCAGACACGGGGCGAATGTGCAAACTCCACACAGACAGTGATCTGGGGCCGGAATCGAACCTGGGATCTCGGGTTTAGCCCTTATTTTCAAACTATGACCTCTAGTTCTGGACTCACTCACCAACGGGAACATTCTTTCTGACTCTACGCTGCCTAATTCTGTTAGAATTTGATAAGTTTCTATGAGATCCCCCTCTCACTCTTCTAAACTCCAAGGAATATAGTCCTAATCAAATTATCTCTCCTCATATGACAGTCCCGACATCCCAGCACTAGTCTGGTAAACTTTTGCTGCACTCCCTCCATAGCAAGAACATCCTTCCTCAGAGAAGGAGACCAAAGCTGCACACAATACACTAGGGGCTCCCCACGCCGGGTGGGAGAATCGCGGGAGGGCAGAGCGACTCACGACACGCCCCCCTGGCGTCCCATCGCGATTCTCCCACCCCCTGCTCGGAAGAATCACCGCTCGCCGTTTTTCATGGCGACCAGCGATTCTCCGGCCCGGATGGGCCGAGCGGCCTGACGTTCCCGACCGGTTCACGACGGCGGCAACCACACCTGGTCGCTGCCGTCGTGAACATGGGTGCCAAATGCTGGTATGAGGCTTGTGGGAGGCGGAGAGGGGAGTGAGCACCACGGCCGTGCTCGGGAGGGGACTGGCCCGCGAATGGTGCCCACCGATCGTCGGGCCGGCATCTCACAGTGACGGACTCTTTCCCCTCCGCCGTCCCGCAAGATCAAGCCACCACGTCTGTAACCGCGCGTGCACGGGTTTGAGCCGTTAGCCGTCGTGACTTCAACCACGCATGCGCGGGTTGGAGCCGCCCAACCTGCGCATGCATGGCTGACGCCACTTAGGCGCCGCCGTTGCGTCATTCTCAGCGCGCAAGCGTCAAGGCCCGGCGGCCGAGAGTTACGGAGTGCCGCTCCTAGCCCCCCGGGTGGGGGTGAATAAGGTGAGAGGAGCGGGCTCCGAGGCCGTCGTGAAACTCGGCCGATTTATCGCGGGAGCGGAGAATTCCGCCCTAGGTGTGGCCTTACCAAATGCCCTATACAATTGCAGTAAAACATTTCTATTCCTATCCTCTCACTATGAAGGCCAACATACCAATTGCCTTCTTTACTGCAAACTGTACCTGTGGCTTACTTTCAGTGATTGAGGCACAAGGACACCAAGGTCTTGCTGAGTTTCTGCCTCTCTCAATTTCCACCCATTCAAATAATAATCTGCCTTCCTATATTTGCTACCGAGGCGGATAATCTCATATTTATCCACATTATACTGTATCTGCCATACATATGCCTACTCAACCAGTCCAACACCGCTGAAACATCTCTGTATCCTCCTCACAGCTCACCTTCCCACCCAATTTTGTATCATCTGAAAATTTAAAGATAATGCATTTAATTCCCTCGTCTAAATCATTAGTCTATTAATGTGAACAGTTGGGGTCCTAGCACAGATCCCTGCGGTACCCCACTAGTCACTGCCTCCCAATCGGAAAATAACCCACATATTTTATCCTTTTGCTTTCTGTCTGCTAATCTTTTTATCCATCCCAAGACACTACCCGCAGTCCAATACGCTTTAATTTGGCATAGTATTCTGCTGTGTGAGACCTTGCTGAAAGCCTTCTGAAAGTCTAAATAAACCACATCCACCGCTCTCCCAGGCCAACTCTACAAGTGCCATCTTCAAAGAATTCCAGTAGATTTGTCAAGCTAGATTTCCTTTCCATAAATCCATACTGACTTTGTCTGATGATACCACTGCTTTCCAAATGCTGTGCTATGAAATCCTTGATAATGGACCCTCGCAACTTCCCTACTACTGACATTAGGCTCACTGGTCTGTAGTTCCCTGTTTTCACTCTCCCTCCCTTTTTAAATAGCGGGATACTATCCAATCTGTAGGAACCATTCCAGAGTCCAAAGAATTTGGAAAATGACCATCAATGGATCTACTATTTCGAGGGCCACTTTCTTAAGAACTCTGGGATGAAGATTATCAGGTCCTGGAGACTAATCCCCTTTCAATAAAAATCAATTTCCCCAAAACTATTTCTTTACTAATACTAATTTTCTATACTGATACTAACTTCCGGTACATTATTCATGTCTTCCTTTGTGAAGACAGAAACAAAGTACAAATTTAGTTCCTCAGCCATTTCTTTGTTTCCCGTTATGATTTCCCCCATTTCTAACTGTGACAAGCCTACATTCATTTTGAGCAATCTTTTTCTCCTTACATACCTCTGCAGTCACCATTAAACTTTTTAATTCCAGCATTCAAATTTCACCATCTGCCATAGGTTCCCAGAGCATTACCTTGGGTCTCTGGATTACTAATCCAGCAATAATACTACTGCGCGCCACCAGGGGCTGTATTAGCACAGTGGGCTAAACAGCTGGCTTGTAATGCAGAACAAGGCCAGCAGCACGGGTTCAATTCCCGTACCGGCATCTCCGAACAGGCACCGGACGGTGGCGACTAGGGGCATTTCACAGTAACTTCATTGAAGCCTACTTGTGACAATAAGCGATTATTATTATTACTACCTCTCTGACAATCAAATGCTCTTCCAACAATCAGCAATTTTGCTGAGGAGGATGGAAGGTGGGACCCAGAATCCACCCGATGTGGGTCAATGTCCAATTCAGCCTGTTGAGAAAATAAAATCACAGAATCACAGAATTTTGGCAGCATGAAAAAAGGCCATTCAGCTCATTGGGCTGGATTCTCTGACCCCCCGCCGGGCCGGAGAATCGCCGGGGGCGCCGTGAATCTCGCCCCTCCGCCCTGACGGCGGCTGCCGGATTCTCCAACGCTGGTTTTTCGGCAGGGGCGAGAACACCGGTTGGGGGGTGTTTGCAGCAGCCCCCCCCCTGTGATTCTCCGCCTCGTGATGGGCCAAATGGCCGCCCGGTTTTGGCCGGTCCCGCCGGCGTAAATTAGAGCAGGTCCTTACCGACGGGACCTGGCTCTGCGGGCGGCATGCGGAGTCCTCGGGTTGGGGGGGGGGGCGGAGGGATTTGGCCCCGGGGGGGGCACGGTGGCCACGCCCATGATCGGGGCCCACCGATCTGCGGGCGGGCCTGTGCCGTGGGGGCACTCTTTCCCTCCGTGCTGGCCGCTGTCAGGGTCCACCATGGCCGGCGCGGCGCATGCGCTAGGATGACGCCCATACACGCTAGTGCTCCAGCGCATGAGCCAACGCGCGCTGGCTGGCGGAGGCCCTTCGGTGCCGGTTGGCGCGGCACCAACTCCGACGGTGCCAGCCTAGCCCCTGAAGGTTTAGAGGATTTCCGACGCCAGACTGGTTCATGTCATTCCTGAGGTCTGGTACATCCCGACCCGCTGGTTAGGGGAGAATCCCACCCATTGTGTCTGCAGCAGCTTCCAAATAAGCAGATTTTTTTGTTTCATTCCCCACCTTCTCCCCCTAATCTGCACATTCTTCCTTTTCAGGTAACAACCAAACTCCTTTTTAACTGCTTTACTTGAACCTGCCTCTACCACACCATCAAGCAGTGTATTCCAAACCCAAACCACTCACTGATTTAAAAAGCTTTTTTCTCATATCGCATTTACTTATTTGACAACTACTTTAAATTTGTGCCATCTCTTTGTCGATCCTTTTCACGAGTGAGAATTGTTTTTTCCTACCTATTCTCTCCAGATGCCTCATGATTTTGAATACCTCTATTAAATCACTTGTGCGTATTCTTTTCTCCTGGGAAATTAATCCAAACTGCTCCAAGCTATCTTCATTCGTGAACTTTCTAATTCCTGGAGCCATTTCCATGAATCTTTTCTTTACTCTCTCCAATACTTTCACATCCTTCCTAAGGTATAATGCCCAACTGGTGCTGAACTAGTGTTCTATGCAAGTTCACCATAACCTTCTTGCTCTTGTAGTCTATGTCCCTATTAATAAAGCCTAAGATACTAACTACTTTATTAACTGCTCTGTCAGCCTGTACTACCGCCTTCAATGTTTTCAGTGCAGTACATATACCTCCAGGTCCCTTTGCACCTGAGCCCTTTTAGAATTGTACCTGTTATTTTATGTTGTCTCTCTACACTCTTCCTACCAAAATTAATCACTTCACATTTTTCCACATTGACCTTCATCTGCCACCTGTCTGCCATGGATTGCTGGAAACATGCTGCAGGTCAAGCAGTGGAAAGAAACATTTCATCAATGGCTCTTTATCAGCACCAAGGAAAGATAGAAATGTAAGAGGGAAAGGGAAGGGAGGAGGAGAGGAGAGGTTCTGCGATAAGGTTTTCGATACCAGACCAGACACCAATTTATGTCAGGATACCAGACGAGAAACCCCAACAGTTTGAAATTTATAATAGTGTGAGGAAAGGAGACTTCACCCCAAGAGTCATTCCACTGACAAATAGGTATCTTTTAGGTGTGGCAAACTGTACTTTTTAACATGTATTAACAACATTAACATCACAGAAATAGTTGTACAATTGACAGTGAGCCAGTTGTTAAACAAAAGGAAAAGCTTTAACCTGTGCCCTACATCTTCAATATAAATATTCCAACCAAGCAACCCCAATACAGTTCAAATGCCACCTATAAATGAAGTTAACAAATCAGGTTTACTTGCTGTCCTCTGTGTAGAGACTTTTGGAGAGAGAGCCTTTCAAGAGCAGATTCAGTACATTTCTGTCTTGTCAGACCTTTCTGCTTAGCCTAGCAGCATTTGGAAAAACTGCAAGCTACAGACAGACCTAGCTCCTCCCCTTAATGACATCTGTATCCCGTCAAGATGTCCCATGACCTGCTTAGCACAGACTAAATACAATCCCTCAAATTATCTATAGCCTAGGGAACCATCCAAAATACAAACACTGGGGGCGATTCTCCGAGCGCCGCGCCGGGCCGGAGAATCGGAGCAACCGTGCCACGACGCCCCGATTCTGGCGTGCGATTCTCCGAGGTGCGGAGAATCGCCGCCATTTGCGCCGGCACATTTGGCTCGGCGCGGGCTGCGGGCCGCTGGAATCGGTGGAACTGCCGATTCTCCGGCCCGGGTGGGCCGAGCGGCTGCCCCAACATGACAGAGTCCTGCCGACGCTGTTCACCCCTGCTCGCTGCCGGCGGGAACTCTGTGGGAACGCTCGGTGGGCGGCCTGTGGGGTGGGGGGGGGGGAGCTCCCTCACCGGGGGTGGCCGCCGATTGTGCCTGGCCCGCGATCGGGGCCCACCGATCGGCGGGCCGGCCTCTCTGTCGATGGGCCTCCTTCCCTCCGCCAGCAATGTTATAGCCCTGCGTCATTGTTGTGCGGGGTGGCCTGAGGGAGGACGGCCACTGCGCATGCGTTAGTTGGTGCCTGCCCAACTGCGCATGCGTGGGATCCACGGCGTCGCGTCAGGTCTCCAACGCCGCACAAAGGCCCTGCCCCCGCAAATCATGCCACGCCTCTGCCAGCCCCACGGAGGCCCCAGAATGGGGGTCTGGGAACGGGCGCTGACGCTGGAGTAAAACACTCTGGTTTTTACTCCGGCGTCGGCAATTAGACTCCCGTTGGGAGAATCCTGCCCACTATTTCATTATCCCTTTATCTAAGTAAGTGTTCTAATGAATGAGTACTTCACTCTTATGACATCTTGCTTTAGTAGACACACAATCTGGGTACCTCAACCTAGGTTACTTAATAATATTACTGCAACAGATATTTTCCTCAACCCAGGCTTTTAATAACATTGCACCAACAGATATAAAATACATTATATATAACAATTTCTTACATTCATCACAGCTGGAGGGCAGGGAGATAAAATGACAAAAGGCTATAAAAGCTAAAGGAAGCGGTAACGGATATAGTTGGAAAACAAAAGATGTCCAGGTGAAGTGTGAATGGCCACATAACCATCTGAATACAACATAGAGGAATATTGCATCCCTACTTTCACTTGCTCCCTTTCCTCAGTACTGACGAAGTGTCATTGAAAGTAAATGTTAGTACTGTTTCTCGCCACAGACTCAGGTCTGTTGAGTATTGTCTGAAATTTTCTGTTTTATTTCAAATTACCAACATCTTTTGTATTTTGTATTTCATTTTATAAGCTTGTTAATTAGTTTGAAAATTTGCCAAATAAATGGAAGGGGTAACCCAGTGGGAAGCCAGACCTGAGATCTTGCAATACTAGTTGCTATGCCCAGACTGCAGCTTATAAAGTTATTGGGGCCTTGAAATTTCTCACCTCTGGCTTGTTCCAGGTATCAGAAGCTGACCACAGTGGCGTATCTCAGTAGCAACACAAAATCGCATCTCACATGTCATTAATGCCCTATTTATGAGAGCTGGGAATTTCAATTTCAATTTCAAACAGATGGAGCCATCACTGGATTGTCACAAGTTCAGGGACCTGTAACCATATGGCCACCAAGGTGCCTAGTGAGCATCCAGTGAGATTTATCAACAGGAGGGCCTTCCACTCTGTCAACATTTAGCTGGTATGCTTTCTGTATTTGTGTGCTCACTACTCTGGCAACCGCTAAGGCATCTTCATCCTCTGACAGTCCAGGGCACTGTTGTTCTTTAGGTCACTACCAACAATTGGTGGATTGCTTCTGGAGACAAGTGGCCTTTAAGAGGTGCTTGGTCCCACCTTTATGAGTCCCTGAGATGGAGCTACAGAGGCACTATAACCAAAGCCATATGCTTACAAGGGCCACCAATGAGCAAGCCTGGACCAGTTGAAAGGCTGTTTGCTCCTCAAAGGGTTTTGTGCATTGTGGTGGTCTGCTGCACTTCCCATAAGGTGGTCCTCCAGAGAGCTATGGACCTTGAAGTGGGTGCAACTCTAGCTCAACACAGAACATCAGAGGAAGGAGGAATTTGCGCATTGTGGTGGTCTGCTGCACTCTCCATAAGGTGGCCCTCCAGAGAGCTATGGACCTTGAAGTGGGTGCAACTCTAGCTCAACACAGCACATCAGAGGAAGGAGAAGTTGGAGGTGGAAGAGGAAGAGAAGAAGAAAAATACTATGTCGAAAGCTGTCCACGCTGTACAGGAAGGTGGCCAGGAATTAGAACACTCATCTGGATTCTGTGAACACCAGGATTTGTTCAATCCAGGCAAATTTCACCACCGTGTTACTCCTCCAGCCGGACTGCATGTTCTGACACTAAATTTGATCTGCCTTTGGGGACACATCCATTAAAGACAGAACTTTGAATAGTTCCATTCTTACACATGGCAAACATTACTCTGGTGGTTTCAGTGTCCCCATTCAAAGACCACGCCCACTTTTTCACCACTTTTTCAGTTTTGCTGTGAAAGTATAGAAACACATACATCTGGGACTATGGATCAACATTCCAATATCAATAAAGGATTTACACAGTGAACCACTCAGTACAAAGAACATTGGCCTTCGCTATCAGCCATTTCTACGTGCTGATCCCCTTGTGGCCTCAGATAAGGTGGAGGCAACCTTCTTGTGTGTGACTGCTTGTGGCTAAGATGCACATGGCGGTCATCCTCATCATGGAGGTGTCATTAACAACACCTCCAGGTGCTACTGCACTGGTATTGGTGCAAGAAAGCCTCCACTATCGGACTATGTTGCATAGCTGGGCCCTCAGTCAGATGGTCAGATAGGCCAAAGAGGCCAATGATGATGATCATGCCCAGTGCAGGATAGCTGCCTTATCCTCCTCAATGACCCAGTCCTTTCATGGTGCACTGTATCAATGGAGGAGACCACCAACTGGGGCCCTATTTGCATCTGCTTCGAGCACCTCCATGCCACCAATGCACCTGATTTGTCAATGTTGAAGAGCGTTCCATTCATTCTGTGCATTTCAGCGCACTGTTGCTGCATCCACTCAGGGTGCTGCTCTCTCTGGCTATCCATGAGGTTTTTCACACTCTCTCAATTGGGTGGGCTCAAGTATTCAAATAAACTCCTCCATTTTCACCCCATGAGTCTGCACTACCTCAGGGATCTCCGACACTTAGGCACACATCTCATGTTGCAACTCTCTAGGACCTGCATCTGCAGAAATGTTCTCCATTCTTTGGGTGGCACTGCCCATAGCTGCCTCTGCCTCACTTACCTCCTCCTGCAAACTCCTAACGTACTTGTCGCACTCTTGAATTACACACCAGGATCCTTTGATGTGAGTGTATCTGCACTGGTGGCTGATGCGCTTGAATGATGAGATGGTTCTGATTCTGTGACTTCCATGTCATCTGAGGTGATGTTGCTGTGGCTTTGGCATGTTGTCACTCCACAAGCAGCCCCATGGGAGACATAAGAAGGCAATCATGTGAACCCGTCTGTGACAGCAGATGCTTCTGCAGCGCTGAGGCTTCTCAATGCAGCTCAGGTTTTGTCATGTTGTCAGACGCAGAAGCATTACACTCCATCCCCTTCATCTACAGGATTAAATATGTTCATCCTCTCCAACAAGTATTCTAATTACTCAATCACCCGTCTCCAGGCAACACCGGCTTCACCATGTCAATGCTGCCTCCTCCATTGCCGTCAGGATGGCTGACTGATAACAACTCCATGGAGTTTCTGCTTTCTTCTCCTGCAAGGACAAAAGAGAGAGGGAGATAAGACAATACTGTCCTCTTATCAATTATAGTATCTCCTTTAGAACATAGAATGCAGCACGGTAGCACAGTCATTAGCACTGTTGCTTCACAGCACCAGAATCCCAGGTTCGATTCCTGGCTTGGGTCACTGTCTGTGCAGCGTCTGCATGTTCTCCCTGTGTCTGCGTGGGTTTCCTTCGGTTTCCTCCCCCAAGTCCCGAAAGACGTGCTTGTTAGGTGAATGAGACATTTCGAATTCTCCCTCCGTGTACCCAAACAGGTGCCCTAGTGTGGCGACTTGGGGCTTTTCACAGTAACTTCATTGCAGTGTTAATAATAGCATACTTGTGACACTAATAAAGATTTTTTTTAAAATTACCATGGGTGCATATTCCTCCTATTTTAAGAAGGAAATTTGAGTCCATTTGAATGCAAGAGCTCCACTACTGGAGTAAACCCTGATGCAATAAGAATAAGTGGGAAAAAGCATGTTAAAGATCTTTATGCGAAAAAATGAAAAACCAAAATCCCCAAATGTTTAAGCTAGAAGAAGTAATGTTGACATTGATTTTCATGGGAGAAGAATTGTGAGAGAACAGCAGCAATAAATGAGATTAAAACTGGAGAAGCCTATGGAATAGATAAAGTAACCTGCAGAGTTGATTAAAAACATAGGTTCAAACTTAATATCAATGTTTACTAATTATAAGATAATTACTTATCCGGGGCTGACCAAAGGATTTCATGCCGACAATAATGATCACCTTAAGAAAGAATTCAAAGGCGCATGCCGATGTTCTGCATTTCGTGCAATTAGTCTGATTATCCGTGCATAGAAGGCTCTGTTGAGAATTGCAACAAAGAAAGTGGGGTTGGAGATGATCTCTTTGGGCTTCAGGCAGCAAGAGGAACAAGAGAAGAAATCACCATTATAAGTTTAATGCATGAACGCAGTTTAGAGTTTGGGCAGGAAGTATAGGAATTGGAGTTTTGAAAAAGAATTTGATGAGGTTGTCTGGATTAAGCTTTTCACAATGCTGAAAGACATTGGAATAGACTGGAGAGATGGAAAACTCATGAGAAATCTATACATGGGACAAACATCAGCAATGAAAATAGCCAACGGAGAGTTGGAACCATGGGCTTCATTCTCTGGGAGTGTAGTCCCTGCTGTCCCAGGTAAAAGGTCAAAGGGAGCCCACTCATGTTCCTGACAGCTACCCGGGGCAATCTGATGTTGGCAGCAGCACTAATTGTTTGATTGTAAGACTTCTGCCCTAATATCAGGAAGAAGACACTTAGGGAGCTGCTGGTCTATTGAATTGGCCAGGAGTTCTGTAGTTCCAGCAGAGTCAGCCAGAGGTTATTGCCAGGACATGAGGAATGTTAAAGCCACCACACTGAGAAGCCCAGGTAAGCCTCCGGTTGAGGGTCTTAATGAGGGAGGGTGAGGGAGTTGAGGGGGACGGTGACATTGGGGTTAGGAAGGAGCTAGGTCCAGGATTCCAGGGAGAGGGTTAAAAGGGGTGGGGAGGTGGTCTTTTGGGGAGTGCATCCAATGCGCCTGGGGGACCCGCAAAGGAGGTCATCCCTCACCCCTTGCCCGGCACCTTCCCACAAAGCTAATGCTGCTGGGTTTTCAATATAGCGTGGGCTCCCGTGATGGTGGGGTAAGTGGCCACTAACAGACCCAAGAGCGAATAGGCCTTCTTGTTTTCCAGAACATCTCAGACTGGCTTCGGGTCAGCAGGAAGTTTGTGGGAAGGCCACTGGATTTGTCCTGCCCACTCCCCAACTTCAAACCAGTGGGAAGCATTAAAATTAGCCCCATAAGTAACTGGAAGCGGAGTTCAACAATGGTGTTCATAGAATCAAAGAATCCCTACAGTCCAGAAGGAGACCATTTGGTCCATCAAGTCTGCAATGACCCCCCGAAAGAGCACCCTACCTAGTACCACTCCCCACCGTATCCCCATAACACCACCTAATCATTTTGGACATTAAGAGGCAATTTAGCATAGCCAATCCACCTAACCTGCACATCTTTGGACTGTGGGAGGAATCCAGGGCATCCGGAGGAAACCCACGCAGACACGGGGATAAAGTGAAAACGCCAATCAGACAGTCACCCAAGGCTAGAATTGAATCCCTGGCGCGTTGACGCAGCAGTGCTACCCACTGTGCCACCGTGCTGCCCATGTTTATCATCAATCCTCTTCAATGATGATTAAAGGAGCATTTGAAGACCCAGATTGGAGGGGTCGGTGAAGGAGAATGATAACATCAGTTAGATTTGCAGATGTCAAAGCACCTGCAGCAAGTACAGAAGGATTACAAGAACTAAAAGGTTGATGAATAACATCAGGCATGAATTTTGAAAATGAACATAATGCAAAATTGTAGCAATTCCTTCTTTCGCCCTTCTACTCTTGTTCCCCACCTTCTTCCAACCCTTCCCGCCCCCATTTCCATAAATCTTTTCCCCATCCCTTGTTATGTGCTCCCCTCCCTCTAAGGGTCTCTTTGACATCACACCAGGGTGATGGGCCTGGGTTGAAAGTGTCAGTGGCAGGAGGGTGATGATGACCCGCTATGAGGAAAGTGGTGGTGGTCCTCAAATTCTGCCAATGTCTGACTCCTGTCTTTCTGATGACAGCACATTGATTCCCTGGCTCATGTCTGAGTATGGGATGGGTCACAATCTTTAGAGCTACAGTTCAGGGGCGGGGGAGGATGGTGGTGGGTGTTGCAGATGGGAAGCGTGTGTGTTTTCAGCTCATGGAGTTCTGCTGCTGCAATTTCAGGATGCCAGCTTCTAGTGGTCTCCTGGGCTGTCACTTCTGGCTGAGGCTGAATGGCCTGTGGGAGGTTATTACGGCCGATGGGCTGTTAAAGCACCATCTGTGAGAAAGTAGAGGAAGTCAGAGGCTTGTGGGATTTGATGTGCTAATTCTTTTTAATGTGGGTTATTTGCAGTGCTTCTCTTAAATTCTTAACTAATGGTGTGTGACTTCACCAGTGTCAACTCAATGGTCCACTAATTTCTTAATTTTTCTTGGCCTTGTGTTATGTCTGGGTGTCTTCCCAGAATGAATATCAGAGGTGGAGGCGGCCTGCTGCATTTTGCAACCTCTGACCTGTGATGCCCTGAGCGGACGTCCTCTGGAGTGCTCCGGCTGACTTTCTGACATCACAGGGGTCGCCGTGTCATTCTGCTCGCTGCCCAGGAGACGGACTGGTGTCAGGAGGGGGAGGATTCAGAAGGCCTGGAAACTGCCAGAGTTTGCTTGGTAGAGGTCTCGGGGATGGGCCCCAGTGCTTCCTCCTTCCTCGGGGTGCTTGTTTGCCCCTGGGCTATTACATGGGAAGGAGAGGCAGCTTAGAGTGAACACCAGAAGCCTCTGCGTCACCTGGCACTGCCAGTCCTAGAGGCCCATCAACATCTCCACCATGGTGTCAAGCCCGTCAGCCCATGGTCCTCTGAATGGACCAAGCTTTGAGGTTGCTCAGCAATGCCCTGGTGTGTCTGGGACATATCCCTCAGCGATTGGGTGATACTTAGGATGCCCTCAGCATGGTCCTCTGTGAATGAACCAATGTTTGGAGCTGCTCAGCTATAACCATCTGCATTTGGGACTTGCCCTTCTGTGTCAGGGCCATCCTTCAGTGGGACTCAGGTAATCAGAGACTGAGCCAAGCCTTGGACCTTGTCAGTAATGCCTGGGATGTCCTGCAGAGGCCACCGGTTCAGAGTTGGCCTTGGTGCCAAACAATGTTGGCATTACTCCTGCGACTAAAGGCTTCCAGACTCCTCCAGATGGCCTTGCAGTTGTTAGGATGTCACTGACACTCCTATAGTTCTCAACTCTGAATTTGCACCTCCAGCAGTGATGGGAGAACTTTTTCCGGAGACCCGGCATATGGTACGGGTTCATCTCTGTTCTGGGATCCAGCAGATCCGACTGCCCACTCCCTTGGATGTTGCTGCCCCCACCTGATGTGCTGTTGCAGCTGTGTGCAGCAGATAGTGACCCAGCAGCTTGTCCACCCAGCAGCTTGTCCACTAATATGTCCCAGCGAAGTGCGTCTGCACTGGTGCATAGTGAGGGTGAAAGCTGTGACAAAATATCAATGTTGCCCTGGTGCTCTGTTGGGTTTCAGGGGGTTGGGGGAGGGTGGATGGGGGTAACCCTGGAGGCCCGGCCTCATCTGATGTTGATCATGTAAGACGAGACATGGGGTCAACGATGGCGAAGAACGATGGTGTGGGTGATAAGTGATTAACGAAAGACAGGTCATCTGGAGTAAGATGCAGTGGATCTTTACTTTTTCTCCACTGCAGGTCAACCTCGCTGTCTGTCACTGCTCTCTCTGGGGCTACTGAGGCAATCTCCATCCCCCTTAATTCATCGGGGGGTAAGGATGTGTACCTTGGGTATCTCCCCCTCCTGCCGTCTCTCGTTCTGTCATGATATGGGCTATCTTCTGCATCAGAGACACAAAGGACGGCATGAGGCAGATGCCTGGCGGGTTGGGCGTTTTATAGCAGGTGGCATATGTGGGCACAGTGCGTAGCCAGAGAGGGGTAGTGATGGGGTCAACTGGGGGAGTTCTGAGGAAGATGCTGGCAGGTCGGGTATCGGGAGGTTATGAGATGGCAGATAGGGGGTTAATGGTGAGATGCCAGGAGTGAGGAGTGGGAGTGTTGCCAGAAGGTCGAAGAAAGTCATTCACCTTCTTATGGAATTGGATGCCTGTCCGCTTGGTGAGGCTGCTGGCACCCACGACCTCTGCCACTGCATCCCAGGCTGGATTCATAAAATTAGGTGGTGGTCTTCTGCCAACCCTGTGAAATCGGGTGGCCTTGCTCTCTTCCACTGCTCCCAGCAAAGGCTCAAGGCCAGCCTCCAGAAATCTGGGGAGTAATTCTTGCTGCCATCTTGCTGGTTGGACTGTCAGTGAGTGCTGAGGGGAGCGTTTAAATGGTGCTCCCGCTTGTGTGCTGTGAACAGCTGATTCAGGTTAATTACACTCCTGGGGAGTTTGACCTGGCGTGTTTCACATGGGGCAGTTTTTAGCAACCAAACACTGGTTGAATCGCTCATCATAGGTGCGTGGTGCAGCGGGAAACGCTGATTTTCCCGCTGGCGGTAGCGACTGATTTATTTCCAGAGAATCACACCCCTGGAGGTCTGTCATCTGGCCATTACAAATGTACTTACATTAAGTATAAATGCAAAGAATAAAGTGTGCATGTAACCATGTAAGACACTTCATAGAATCATACAATTTACAGTACAGAAGGAGGTCATTCAGCCCATCAAGTCCGCACCGGCCCTTGGAAAGAGCACCCTACTTAAACCCATGCCTCCACCCTGCTCCAATGCTGTGCTGCAGTCAGCCCTGCTTGGGTTTACTAGGGAGTATTTTCTTGCCACTTTGTGGAAACAAAATCCTTCAGTTTTCCAATTGCAGCATTTCCATCATGAACGCAAGTCTGACAATCCATGTGCGCTTGGCCTCTGCATCACATCCTCGTTCCTTCTGCTTCCCATTGCTTTACAAGACAG
Organism: Scyliorhinus canicula; assembly: GCF_902713615.1. Classification (NCBI taxonomy): domain Eukaryota; kingdom Metazoa; phylum Chordata; class Chondrichthyes; order Carcharhiniformes; family Scyliorhinidae; genus Scyliorhinus; species Scyliorhinus canicula. The sequence continues at coordinate 141,336,673 of NC_052151.1, read as the reverse complement.
CTGATACAATAATGGAGCTTCAGATCAGGACCACACTTTCCTCCGCTGCCACTGCAGGTTATCAATCCTGCCCTCTCGTCAATTTGGGACAGACATCCGGCAAAATTGTGATTCATGACTACTTCCCCCTTGGAACAGAACCTGAGAAGGAAAATTAGGCTCCATCCACTCCCCCCTGCCATCAGCCCGCCTTCCCTCATAGCCATTTCCCTCATTGGACTGGTCTCAGTTTCCATTTCCAGCAGCTGAGTGGGCCAATATATTTGAGCTGAAGGTTGTCGGGGCAAACCTAAATGGCGGACACCATTAGATTCCCTGCTACAGCAAAATCTGGCCCAGTAATGAAACTTTGACATGTTATTTCAATGATAGAATATGCAAATCCCATTGCTATAACATCATTATAAATTTTTCCTGTCAGGGGTTTAAACCCTGTGGGCACAGTGTTGTACAGAAGTAGTATTCACATGAAAACTAGAAGCAGAGGACACAATCTCAGACTAAAGGGACGATCCTTTAAAACAGAGATGAGGAGGAATTTCTTCAGCCAGATGGTGGTGAATCTGTGGAACTCTTTGCCGCAGAAGGCTGTGGAGGCCAAATCACTGAGTATCTTTAAGACAGAGATAGATATGTTCGTGATTAATAAGGGGATCAGGGGTTATGGGGAGAAGGCAGGAGAATGGGGATGAGAAAAATATCATTTAGCCACATCACTACCCCTCTCTGACTACGCACTGTGCCCACATATGCCACCTGCTATAAACTGCCCAACCAACCAGGCATCTGCCGATACCGGCGACAAATGGGTGCTGCGGGTCAGCGCATGCGCTCTGCGACTGGCACCAATGCGCGCATACGCACTGCGACCAGCGCGGTTGCGCGCATGCACGGTGGCTTCCTTGTCCGCACCGGCCCCGACGCAACAAGGCATAGGGCTACAGGGGCCGGCATGGAGCAAAAGAGGCCCCAGCCCGAGAGGCCAGCCTACCGATCGGTAGGCCCCGATCGCAGGCCAGGCCACAGCGGATGCCCCCCCCTCCGGGGTCGGAACCCCCTCCCCCTCCCCACCAGGCTGCCCCCAAAAGGATGGACGCTGAGGTCCTGCTGGGTAAGACCACATGTGGATGGCGCCGGAGGGACTCAGATTTGTTTTGCGGCCACTCGGCCCATCCCAGGCGGAGAATCGCCGGGGGGGGGGGGCGCGTAGAGCGCCAATGGCGCTGATTCCCCGCTCACCGGCCCAGCGTGGGCTGAGAGAATCCCGCCCATTGTCTCTGAGATCTCAGTTGCTTAGATGGGTTTTCATTCTAAAATGGTGTGGATTGATGAATTACTATTTTTATCTAATTATTAGTTGGTTAGTTCCACATAACACAACACTTACCAACCATTCACAATTCTTCAGTCAGTGTGTGAGGCAGAATTTTGAGATTTCAGTAGGGGCATTGTTCAAATCAACTGTTAATGTTTCATAATTGTTACCTCTTTTAATTTTGCCCCTTTTTTGCTTGAGGAAAATGTCCTTTAAATATTTTAGAGAGAATTGTAATTTTTTTCTGATCGATAGTATTTCTGGGTATGTCTGCATTTTTATCTGTTACAATAATTATTCATAGTGATATATTAATTGTCGCAAATGGCTGGTTTGGAATGCTGAAAACTTTTATCATCATTGAAGGAGGTAAGATGATAGATAAAAGTAAGTGTTCGAGAACCACAGTGGCTCAATCACAGCATTGTAAAGCACTTCAAGTGCTGAATAAAGCCGCTGTGAAGCCTAGTGAGTGGCAGTGTGGCAGAAGCCCAGAGCAGCTTGAAGGCCCTGAGGGTGAGTAAGGAGCCCGGAAGAGACACAGCCAGTGCAACTGGAAGTGCCCCTGAATCTGAGGGCCTCATGGAGAGAGAAGGGAGCAAGACTGCAGCCAGGAGTTCGGCAGCAGAGCAAGGAGGTGGCTATGGGATCGGGGTGAATAGGCACGGAACACCATTTCCGCAGCTGGCAAGACAGCCATGCAGCTGCACGCCGCTAACAGCCCAATGTGAACTTAGTGCCATGGGTCGTATAGGTGACCCGCCAGGCCATTCCCCTGGGTGCTCTCTGGCCCAGCCGACCCATCAGCTGTCTGGCTGTGGAATTGATTGTGTTCCACGCGCACAGGTGCTAGCCCCTTAATAGTCGCTCGAATCGGTCCAGGTGTGGCGCCAGCTTTCCTGCCGTGAAAGTCCACGAATTCTGCATTGGTGTCAACACTTAGGGCTGGATTCTCCGATTTTGAGGCTGTGTCCGGAGGATCCGTGGCGTATTTACATGGGAAAAATCGGGTGGAGCATCGGTGAAGGGCCTTCAGGTGACGTCCTTGGGCCGTCCCAACGGCGTGTGATGAGTGCCGCGATGACCCCGTTTTGGAGGGAGGCGGAGCATGCACAACCTGCGTAAAACAGGCGCTGCCCCAATTCGATCGTAAAAATGGATTCTCTGCCAGATCGCCGATTATGAAATCGCCGTTGGGAAACGGAGAATTTCACCCTTAGTCTCAGAAACGGAGAGCTGTTTAAGAACCAGATTGTTTCCATGATTTTATTGTGAGGCTAAAATAACACTCTGCAAGGGCTCCTGGTGAATGTGCAGCGATGCAGTTCCAAACTCTCAACAGTAAAATGTTGTGATTTTCACCAATGTAACTTACATTGGAGTGCAGGTCTGTGACTGAAGCTATTGAGATCCTTGGCTCCAATAGGTGTCCGTTGGCGATACATTTGATGGGGTCAGTGTAGTGACATCTATTCTAGAGATTTATGTCCATGGGTTTCACATCCTTGTGCGGAGTCCTTCATTCTGCTTTCACTCAGTATGCTTGTCAACTGGCAGCAGTGCCCAATGCTTGGGTCATGATAGTAGAATGAAGAAGTGGGGTAGCTTTCTTTCCGAATGCCTGTGCATCCATTCAGCCCAGCCCTCTCCATAACAGTTGAAGGAGTATCAGGTAGTGAGTTGGTTGTACCATTGCCTGCTTAGATGTAGCAGGACTATCTCATAAATCTGTCCCACTTCTAACCCTTCATTTCAACAATGACCAACAGCAGTCAGTCACTACATGTGTTTTCCCAAATCATGGAGCATCTTTGACAAACCATTAGGTTAGGAAGTGGCATCAAAAGGAAGTATAATGGTTGACTGAAATAATTTCCTAATGTAACTATCATCCATTTAATTCTGATAAAGATACAATTCAGCCATTTGATGGGCCAGATCCCTTGTAGAGTTAGAAATGTGGGCATAACCAAATTAGGGAAGCCCCAGCCTCCGGTTCCCTTTTCGTCTTGTCGAGGTTATCTTGTTTGGGGCAGTTTGTGGTTCTTCACAATGGTGTTTCCTTTAGATTTCTGCTGCCACTTACTTTATATTCCGTAGAAATAACACTCTAATTGAAGAATTGATAATGGTTGTACAGAAGGATTTGTATCTTCAGTTAATTTATTTCGATGGAAATTTCTTAAGTGAAAAATAATTGATGTGTCCGGCGCCAAACAATTAAGGGGCTAAGCATTAAGTGTCACATTTTTTAAATCAACATTTCATCAGATGCAACCAATGTGAATAAACTAGGATTGCCAATGTGACCTCAGTATTAAAAATAAGTGTTAAATTATGCTTTCAGAGGAATGACAGCAGGCATTTTTATGTACCATTTAATCAGACTATGGTTGTGAACATTGTTGCATCAAAGATGACCACGACATGTCAAACACAATGACCTGTCATAATGGAGAACAGGCAGCTGGTTGGCATTTCAGCCAGGCAGGATGACAAAGTGCCACTCTGTAAATATCAAAGGGTGGTACTGCAATCGAGGACTGCTGTGCCTGACAAAGAAAAGACTGAGAACAGCCGCAGATTGGTCACTGCTAATGTCAGGAAGGCGATGACGTGACAGCAGCTGGTTCAATCATTTAGTTAGAGCGATAATAATATGCTCACCAACATTGCTCATAAATTATTTATTTTGTGAGAAGGCTCAGGATGAAAATGAATCATTTACCTTGAGCTGGACGTAATTGCTGAACTTAGACTCATGCTTGTCGCACACAGACAAACATACCAATTGTGTCAGTAATGATTAGTGAATTCAAAAATAGGATTTCTATTTTGTGCACCTAGGGCAACACAAATTGATCTGCCTTTTTTTCATTTTCCATGGGTTTGCTGCACGTTATGTACAGACCGATGTTCTTTTAAGAACAAGGAGCCAACGAGTTTACAGTAATTGAGTGTTCTTCCTACGCACAATACTTTTAACAATTCCGATAGAAGCTAAATTTATCAAATTCAAGGGCTCACTGTCAGCTTTTGCCAATGTGGTGGCCTTTGGATATCTGAGTCAGACTGACATTCAAAATCCACTCCAGCGTTTGAGCATTATAATCTTGCCAATGCCACACTGAACAAGTGATACATCAACAGAAGTATTAGGTGTGATTCAGCGGCATCATTGCACCCGATTTGGTATCGGGACGACGCCGTTGAATCCTGCGAGAGGCCTCCATTGGGAATCGCGCCATTCGAAACATCTCATTAGATTCAACAGAATCTCGCGAGGCATCAAAAACTGGATCTCACTCTGGCTGGGCGAGATCCAGGCACGCATGTTTAAATGATTCATTAGGCTCATTTAAATTTGCACTTGCCTAATTCACCACGGGCCTAGATTCACCCACCTCCCCAGCGAGGCCTAAACCAGGTGCAGTTTGGTACTGCTCCACAAAGTTGTGAACCAGATGTAATGGCACCACAGGCAGGGTCTTGCTGCTGGGTTGAGGCCCCTAGGTGGTCGAGGACTGAGCAGAGTGGTATCCTGGCACTCCCCCTGGCACATATGCACTTTGGCACTGCCAGCCTGGCACCTTGGCATTGTCACCCAGTCACCCTGGTGGCCTTACCAATTACCCGACCATGGGGGCCTTACCAATTAAAGGCGGAGTGAGGGGGGCTCGAGGACCCCGGAAGAGGAAAGTTGGGTGAAGTAGTGGGGGGGGGGGGAAGGGGGTTCCTGAGGCTACTGAAAGGGATTGAAAGATCGAGGCTGCCTTTAAAAATGGCACCCCAATCTGCGAGTAGTCTTCCTGCACTGGTGAGCTGATCTCCTGAGTGCAGGAAATGACTTTAACAGTGGCCTCGATGGAAGTTCCTCACTGAGGCCAAAAGAATAGAAAGAGACTGTTGAATCGTGGGGTCTTTCTCGCCACTGCAGGTGCTGAGAAACACCCTGCTAAATATTCCGTTCAGTGGAGTTTACCTCCAGTCTGCTCAATCATGTCCATTGTTTCTTACAGAAAACCTTAGACCAAGGATCCTCTGTATCTGTTCGGGTGAACAAAATAAATTCCATGTCACTACTTGTGGAAAAGCAGAGAAATTGTCCGGGCCAGCGTTCCTACCTTAACATCATTGAAAATAGATAAACTCCTTTTTCATCTCTTTTGATGTCCATAGGGTCTTACCAACAGTGGCTGCAGTTCACAATGAATTTATTACTGCGGAGCACTTTGGGTGGCTGCTCTAAGAAGGTTAAAAATCGCTATGCAAATACAGATTCATTCTCAACAAGTAACAGGATAAAAGGATTTGTAAATAACTAACAGTGAAGCTCCTTAGGGCATTCTGAGGATATGAAAGTTGTTGGTCATGGTCTGGATTTTCTGTTCTCCAATAACTGGCATAACCAGCACAAGAGATCACAGAATTCTAAACACAAATTGTATTCAGCAACAATCAAGTTTCTGTGATCTTTTGCGCAGTTTTAAAACACCAGGCTAGAAGTAGGCCCTGGCCACAACATCGACCATCTGCACGGTGAGTGAATCATCAGTGCGAGCTTCCACTAATTGTGCTGGTTTGTAAGCCTTTAAGGAAGCAGTAAAAGTTATCCTGGAAAATTTAGATGCAAGAAGACTGATAGATACATTTTTAATGGGTTAACTTTACAATGGCATTCATCATTGCACTTCAATCCAGCTAGGAAATAATTTTGTATATTTCTTTACAAGTCATTGTCAATACTTTAAAATTGGATTACCGACAGGTCATGAAATGAAAAAATGAAATGAAAATTGCTTATTGTCACAAGTAGGCTTCAAATGAAGTTACTGTGAAAAGCCCCTAGTCACCACATTCCGGCACCTGTTCTGGGAGGCTGGTACAGGAATTGAACCGTGCTGCTGGGCTGCCTTGGTCTGCTTTCAAAGCCAGCGATTTAGCTCTGTGCTAAACAGCCCCTAAACAGCTCCCAGGTAATCGGAGATGAACACTGCATTCCAAAATGTTTCTTTCTTGTGATCAATATTCAGCTGTATGAATGAAACATTACCAAGTAACCACTCTCTAACATATCAAAAACATTTTGCAAAAACTGCTTTTAAAAGATCTTGAGATGCTTCATTGGAGGTGAGTCATCGGGGGTCGGAAGAGATGCAAGTCAGATGAACTGGAGAACCCATGAAGACCGCAATGTATGCACATGTTGGCATCATGTAACACTGACAATGCTGGGGCGCTGAAATGTTGAGTGTTTGAAGAGCTTAGGTTCAGCATGTGCAGTAAACCTCTTGCACATGACTCGCAAGGGCCCTGACAAAATCCCTTTGCGTCCCTGCACATGCCTGATTGCAAAAAGACCCAGCCATGGGTATCCCTTGGAAGATGGCGGAGGTGGTGGTGGTGGGGGGGGGGGGGGGGGGTGGTCATGCGTAGGCTTAAGGCCTAAATCACAAATAAATACCATCAGACCTCATTAAAGTGCCAGTGGACTATATTCATAAAGGTGTCACAAGGTAAGCATTCACAGTGATCTTGTGCAACCACATGTGAAATAAAAACTTCTTGATCTTGCTTTCCCTATCAGTGATGGAGGGCTGGTCTGCGCGCATCTCTGGCAGAAACTGGGTGTTCTGTTGGACCAGGTTCTCCATGGCAGCCATCACCCTCCCCATGAAGACCGCAATGTATGCACATGTTGGCATCATTTAATCAGACAGCAGGTGGACATATAAATCTGTTCGGGGCCTCAGCATGTGCAGTAAACCTCTTGCAAATGACTCACAAATGTCCTGACAAATACCTTTGCGTCCTTGCACATATGGGCTCTGACGATGGCAAGACAGGAGTCATCCAGCCTTACCACTGCAAAAAATGTTGGGGAACCCGCCCCCCCCCCGACTACATAATTAATTCCTACCAGTCTACATGATGGGAAATATACCCAATTTAGTACAAACGCTGGTTTGGCCTCAATTGGAGAGTTGTATCCAGTTCTGGGCACCTCATTTTAGGGAGAATGTGTTGACTTTAGAGAAGAGACAGAAAAGGTTCACAAAATGGTTGTGGAGATGAGGAACTGCAGTTACCTGTATAGATTGGAAAAGCTGGGGATCGTCTCCTTGGTGATGAGAAACTAAGAAGAGATTTGATTGAGGTGTTCAAAATAATGAGGGGTGTGCATTTGGAAGGACTGTTCCTATTGTGGAAGGATCACCAGCCAGAAGCCACTGATTTAAGGTGATTGGCAAAGGAAGCAATGGAGGCATGTGGACAAACCTTCTTACGGAACAACTGGGCTGGATTCTCCAAAAATAGAGCTATGTCCCCATGCTGGCGTAAAAATGCTGGTGTGTCACTCCAGACTTTCCTAAAAAAATTAAAGACCAATTCACCTATCTGCAGGGGCTGGCAGGGAGCTGACGAGCATCACGCAGCTTGGGCTGCGGATACAGGACCCCGTACTTCCAGTTCTGAGATCGCGCATGCGCACGATGGCGGCCTCCAGGAGCTGCAACGAAAGCGATGGCGGACTCAGCCGGCGGAGCTGGACCAACAAACAAGGTCCCACCGATCTGCACTGCGCCGCTCCATATGACCCGCCCGATCACCACCCCGGCCACCCATAAGGCCCCCCCCCCCCAGTGCTTGAACCCCCCCCGCCCCCCACCAGGACAACCGCGGACTGAGTCCTGACCGGCCAGACGTGGTTAGAACCACGCCATCAGAAACTTGGCCTGTTGGGACCAAGTGTCACTGGGAGGGCCTCTGGCAATGGCCTCCCAGCCACGCCCGTAATTAGCGCATGGGCAATTCTCCGGGGACCGCGGGGCTGTGGAGAATCCAGCCCCTGGTTAGAATCAGGGATGTACTGCCTGAGGTTGCGGAGAATCCAGCCCCTGGTTAGGATCGTGGGATGTACTGCCTGAGGCTATGGAGAATCCAGCCCCTGGTTAGAATCAGGGATGTACTGCCTGAGGCTGCAGTGAATCCAGCCCCTGGTTAGGATCAGGGATGTACTGCCTGAGGCTGCGGAGAATCCAGCCCCTGGTTAGAATCAGGGATGTACTGCCTGAGGCTGCGGAGAATCCAGCCCCTGGTTAGGATTGGGGATGTACTGCCTGAGGCTGCGGAGAATCCAGCCCCTGGTTAGGATCAGGGATGTACTGCCTGAGGCTGCGGAGAATCCAGCCCCTGGTTAGGATCAGGGATGTACTGCCTGAGGCTGCAGTGAATCCAGCCCCTGGTTAGAATCAGGGATGTACTGCCTGAGGCTGCGGAGAATCCAGCCCCTGGTTAGGACTGGGGATGTACTGCCTGAGGCTGCGGAGAATCCAGCCCCTGGTTAGGATCGGGGATGTACTGCCTGAGGCTGCAGTGAATCCAGCCCCTGGTTAGGATTGGGGATGTACTGCCTGAGGCTGCGGAGAATCCAGCCCCTGGTTAGGATCAGGGATGTACTGCCTGAGGCTGCGGAGAATCCAGCCCCTGGTTAGGATTGGGGATGTACTGCCTGAGGCTTTGGAGAATCCAGCCCCTGGTTAGGATCGGGGATGTACTGCCTGAGGCTGCGGAGAATCCAGCCCCTGGTTAGGATCAGGGATGTACTGCCTGAGGCTGCGGAGAATCCAGCCCCTGGTTAGAATCAGGGATGTACTGCCTGAGGCTGCGGAGAATCCAGCCCCTGGTTAGAATCAGGGATGTACTGCCTGAGGCTGCGGAGAATCCAGCCCCTGGTTAGGATCAGGGATGTACTTCCTGAGGCTGCGGAGAATCCAGCCCCTGGTTAGGATCAGGGATGTACTGCCTGAGGCTGCAGTGAATCCAGCCCCTGGTTAGAATCAGGGATGTACTGCCTGAGGCTGCGGAGAATCCAGCCCCTGGTTAGAATCAGGGATGTACTGCCTGAGGCTGCGGAGAATCCAGCCCCTGGTTAGGATCAGGGATGTACTGCCTGAGGCTGCGGAGAATCCAGCCCCTGGTTAGGATTGGGGATGTACTGCCTGAGGCTGCGGAGAATCCAGCCCCTGGTTAGGATCAGGGATGTACTGCCTGAGGCTGCGGAGAATCCAGCCCCTGGTTAGGATCAGGGATGTACTGCCTGAGGCTACTGAGAATTCAGCCCCTGGTTAGGATCAGGGATGTACTGCCTGAAATTGCAGTGCAGCAAAATTCAATTGTGGATTTCAAGACAGAATTGGACAATTATCTGAAGAGATAAAACCTGGGCGGCTACAAGTGAAGGGTGGAGAAATGTGACTGGAAGAGTTGTACTTGCAGAGAGTTGGCTTGGACAGGATGGGCTGAATGGCCTCTTGCTGTGATGTAACTATTCTGAGATTCCATGATTCTGCCATGAGTCCTGCATCGTGGGCTGCCTCCTGATGCCAGAGAAAAGGATATCATGGTGAGGGTGCAGGAGGAAGGGTGTGAGCCAGACACTGTGGTACATGATGGTACCAATAACATAGAAAGCAGTTAAAGAGGTACTGCAGTTACATTTTCAGGAGCTAGGGAATAAGTTTAAAAAGTAGGAACTCGAAAGTAGAAATCTCCAGATTACGCCCAATGCCGCATAAAAGAGAAAGTAGAATCGGAAGATAAAGGGGATCAATGCGTATCTCAAGGTACAATGCAAGGTGGAGGGTTTCAGATCCTTTGGGCATTGGAATCTGTTCTGGGGCAAGAGACGCCTATTCTAAATTCAGTAGTCGCACTTCAACAAAACAGGGACTATTGTTTTTTTGAGGAGGTTCATTAGTGCAGTTGGGGAGGGTGTAAACTATATTGGCAGGAGAATAGGTGCCAGAATTTACAAGTAGAAAAGAGGAATAAGGTGCACAAGGAATGAAAGTGTTAGATAGTGCAGAGAAAGAAACAGTATCATATCAGATAAGAGCGGCTAAGAAGGATGACAAGGGAAAAAGCAACCTGTTTCCTCTGCTTGTATACAAAGTGCGATGAATAAGGTTGGTGAACCACAAGCATAAATAGCCACACAGAAATTTGACGTTGTGGCAATAACAGAAACATGACTTTGAAATGGTAAGAACTTGGTGCTTAATATTCATAAATGCAAATTGTTCACAAAGATAGACAAAAAAAGAAGAGATAATATGGCAGTACTGAAGAGGGACGACATTGGAGTATTGAAAAGTGAGGATGTTGTGGTGATATACATCACTGCAGATACACAAGGGGTTAATGTAAATACACGTAGACTAGCTAGACACTAGAGGGAACACCAAAGATATGACACACAGACACTCAACCAATAGGTCAGTAAGATAGGACACGACCAATGGGCATTCACGATACACACAGAGGTGACCCTACCACAGGGAGACATTACACCAACCCATATATAAAGGACACAGCACACATGATCTTCCTCTTTCCAGCGGAGACACTTAGTGAGTGCAGACACAGGGCTGATTCAACATTACACCCACCACGTGGATTGTAGCAGACTGGTTCGGCAGTCTGAGTAGCTATAGAAGGATTAACAGTAGTGGTGAATCCGAGTAGGAGAATTGTAAATAGTTTAATAAACATGTTGAAGTGATCTCCACGTCTGAACCTTCCTTTGTCAGAGTGAACAACAAGGAAGCAGCTTATGCTATGCAAAGAGCATAACAAGACAGATGTCTTTGAGGAGAAAAAACAGAATCATTTTGGTTTGAGTTGTAAAGGAAAAAGGGGATGATCACACTTTAGGGGGTATTCTATAGCCCTCCAAATAGTGAAAGATAGTGAAACACATTTTCAGGGAAATCACACAGATCTGAAGAACTGTAGATTACCCAAATATCAATTGTGATAATATTAGGATGAAGGGTACTGGGTGTCAGTACTGGGTGTCTCTGAAATGTGTTCAGCTGAACCTCCTTTTTTAAAAATAAATTTAGAGTACTCAATTCATTTTTTCCAATTAAGGGGCAATTTAGTGTTGTTAATCCACCTACCCTGCACATCTTTTGGGTGGTGGGGGTGAAACGCAGGCAAATACCAGGAGCATGTGCAAACTCCACACGGATAGTGACCCAGGGCCGGGATCGAAACTGGGACCTCAGCGCCGTGAGACAGCAGTGCTAACCACTGCACCACCGTGCTGCCCAGGTGAACATCCTTAACCAGTATGTTCTTACCCTAACTAGGAAGGAAGCATTGCTGGGTCTGGTGCTGGTACATGAAGTGGGCCAAGTCAACAAAGTATATGTATGGGACCACTTGGGTAAATGTTATCATTGTAACATGAGGTTTACATTAATAATGAAAAAAAGCAAGGAACAAAAAGTAGAACTTCTAAACTGGAAGAGGACTAACTTCAATAGAATGAGAGGGGATCTAACCAGGGTAAATGGATTAATCGGGAACAAAATGCAACAAAGGATGATCTTGAAGGAGATGTTTCATGCACAGAGTAGATAGACAGGATTCTCTATTTCTGAGATTAGGGACTTAATTCACCGTTTTGGGGCCGATTTTAGCTCAGTGGGCTGGACAACTGGTTTGTAATGCAGAACAAGACCAGCAGCACGGGTTTAATTCCTGTACCGGTTTACATGAACAAGTGCCGGAATATGGTGATTAAGGGCTTTTCACAGTAACTTCATACGTGTGACAATAAAAGATTATTATTATTATTAAATGCCGGCGCCGGCATTTTACGATGCCAAAATTCATGGAGTTCCACGACAGCTAAACTGCCGTTGGCCCTGAATCGATTCCGCCACTGTTAAGGGGCTAGCACCGCTGCCACATGGAACACAATCGATTCCAATGAGAAACGGGGCCAGATTCGCCGGTTTTGCGAGGAGGCTGACAAGCTGCAGCCGCAGGCACACTGCACTCCCCACACACACCATCCCAGCCAACAGGATGGCAGTATGGACAGCAGCTCTAGGCTTCACCAATGCCAAGCTGGAGACCCTCCTGCATGCAGTGGAGGAGAGGTGGATGACCCTGTACCCGGGCACGGGAAGGAGGCTGCAAGCTGCTGCCGTTCGCTGTGCCTGGGGGCAGGTGGCAGAGGCAGTCAGTGCCCGTGGGCAACACGGTCCGGACCGGCCACATAAAATTGCATAACCTCCTCAGAGTGGCCAGGCTGATTAGGCAACACTGTGCCCCTGGCACCAACCCCATCCAACACCCGTAACCCTATCCCCCCAACCCTGCACCACATGCTGGTACCCATAACGACCACCACAGCCGGGTGTCCTGGCCACTGAGGACACCAGCTACCCATCCCCTGGGTTGTATGCGTCAGACTGTCAAACACTGCCGTTTTCTGTTTGCCGCACCCCCCCCCCCCCCCCCCCCGGGGCCCACCCCAAGGAGAAGACTGCCGAGAGCGGGAGAAGGCTGGATTGGGACCGCTGAACTTATGACCCCTCACCATGCCGGAGTAGAGGGCCCTGGACGTGGTCGGCAGCTCGGAGGATAGGGACATCACTGGGGTATAGTTCGGCTGCGGGCGAAGGAGTGAAACCCCGCTCAGTTGCGGTTTCCCGTGACATGTGTGTCACCCTCACCCCCACACCACCCTCACCCCCATACCACCCTTATCCTTACCCAACAACCCTTCCCAGGGAGGAGTCCGGGGGCAATTAGGCACCCCAAGGGAGGAAGAAGTGATGGGGCCCATGCCAGTGATTCCAGCAGGGAGGTGGCAGAATATCGCAGTACCTTCGACTAACCCCCCTCCTGCCCAGGTGCATCTGGTGGGCAGCAGGCAGAACAGGGTGGCACTACACCGCCTGGGACACCCGAACAGCAGCTGGGCCCCAGAGGATAGCAGGGTGGTAATCGCAGCAGGCCACCTTCACTCCTGCTGTACCGTCTGGAGATCCACCAAGACATAGCGTTAGGCCCTGTAATCTATATAAACGTTGTCTCATTAAATACCTGTTCACACTGTTACAACCTGCCTCAGTGCTCTGTCAGATGGGTGTGAGGGGTGGGCTGGAATGTACGGACGGTGAGGGTGGCCTGGGGTCCCCCACATCCTCCCCTCCCACTAGTTGGTGAACCTGAGGCTCCAGGTCCTGCCCATCCGCCCCTCCCCCACAACCTCCTCATCGGAAGAGGACTGGCATACCTCCTCCTCCAGCACATCGCCCCTCTGCTGCGCGATGTTGTGGAGGGGTGCAGACCACCACAATGCGGATGACCCTCTCAACATCATATTGGAGGGCCCCTCAAGTGCAGTCCAGGCACCTGAACTGTATCTGCAGGATGCCAAAGCACCGCTTGGTTACGCTTCTGGTTGCTGCATGGCCGTGTTTGTAGCGGGTCTCCGCTGTGGTCTGTGGCCCCCAGTGAGGTGTCATCAGCCACGACCGCAGTGGGTAACTCCTGTCACCCAGGAGCCAGCCTCCCCAGCTCAACATGTCAGGAATAGTCGAGTGTGCAGGAGGAAGGCACTGTGCACACTTCCGGGTAGAGGGCGCAGATGTGAATGATGCACAGCTAATCGTCACATATCAGCTGCACATTCATCGAGTGGAACCCCTTTTGCTTTATGTAGACCAGCCTGTCATTTGCAGGTACTCGTAGGGGGACATACATCACTCCGATTACCCACTGGATGCAGGGCATCCCGTCGATGGCGGCAAGCTCTGCTGTTCGGGCATCCTGGAGAGCTCAATCCACATCAAAGTGAATTTATTGAGCCGACTGGGCAAATAGGGCCTTCGTGACAGCACGGGAGCACCTGTGCACTGAGGTCTGTAAGATCCGGACAGGTCCCCACTCTGCGCCTGGAAGGACTCTGTGGCATAAAGGTTCAAGGCGACTGTCAACTTGATGACCACTGAGAGCGGGTGTCCTCCCACGTAACCCCGCAGAGCCAGGTGTTCCAATATCTAGCAGATGTGTCGCACTGTCTCCCTTCTCAGCCGGAGTCTTTGACTGCATGCCCGGTCCGGTAGTTCTTCTAATGACAGGCATTGCCGGTACACAGGCCTCATGTGGCACCTCCTTGGCACCTCCTCCTCGGCCTGTTGGGCAACCGGCTCTCTATCCCGGACGGCTGCCTCCTGTTGCTCTGCGGCATGCTCCACTGCTGCAGCTTCTGCCTGCTCGAGCAGCGCCAGCTCATACTGCCACAGGGTTTCTCCAGGACTGCAGTGACTAGCAGGAAGACCACTATTGCTGGTTGAATTCCAATATACATTATCTGCAGGGTGCAAAAGACCGACATGTTAACATGGTACATACTCCCGTACCCAACCAGGTCTAACGGGCTACATGGTGGCACCAGTTGACACTGCGGGCTCTGTCCCCACATGTCTCGACCACCCACCTCCCGCACCTGTCCTCGCACCCCTGACCCTGTCAGTTTCTGGCACCTCTGGCTCTGGCGCCTGTCCTTGATGCCAGGGGTACTGTCGGCTGGAACTACCCTTGCCGGTGGTACGCTCCCTGGACCCCACATGACGCTACTGCGAGTTTTGCCCTGGGGTTGGCATCTGATACCCTTCCAGAGATGGTGGCCGGGTCGGGGAGGGATGGAGGGGGTGGGTGGGATTGCGGGGGATGGGGTGTGCGGGGCTGGTGGGTTGGGGGCACCCATACGGCCGGTGACAGTCTCCAGAACCAGAGGCCAAGGTGGGTGGTCAGTGGGGTGCGCAGCAAGATGGCTGCCTTGCAGGCCGTGGCAATGGCGGTCTATGACTGGACACCGCCCCAGTCCTATGGGGCGGATATTCTTATAGTCGGCCTGTTCCACCGTCATCCCGTCCCCTCTCCCAGCCCCGGTAGGGTGCCCCCCTCCCCTCCTCAACCAGTCCCCAGTCGCGCATCTCCGTGTCCTACCTCCTCTCTCTCTCTCTCTCCCTCATCAACCACAACACCAGTTTCACGATTTTTAAAAGCGCAAGTGAATGGCGCCATCGGGAACCCAACCCATCAGAGGTGAATCGCGGACGTCCCGGAGAATACCGGGTCAGGCCCGCTAATGACATGCAAAAGGTATTTACAGTACATGTGTTCTGGATCGCATTGACACCGCAATTTGCCGTCTACCCGTCACCCACCACGATTTTGGCATTGGAAACTATTCTCCGCCAATCGCATTTTGCGATTTTGGTGTCAGCCAATGGAGAATGCCGCCTGATTTATTCCAACAAGTGTGAAAGGCAGGAGAGCCACAGCCAGGACTTCTTGGATGATGAGGGATATAGAGAATATAATAAAATGAGAAAAGAGCCTGTCTGATCATTTCAAGTGAGAACTGAGCCAAGTGTACTAAGTTGAGAGGGGAAGTGAAAAGGAAAATAAGACTGCCAGAGAGATGAAATGAGAATAGAATGGCAGTTCACATGAAAGGGAATCCAAAAATGTTCTCCTGGAATATGAATAGTAAGCAGGTAGTACAATCAAATCCATGGTTTACAAGCCCAGTTGGGAAACTTGTGGGAGTTGTCAGCACAGATGTTAATGTTTCGGTGGGTGCAGTGACTTTGATTTCAATATTTTTTGAGACCGTCCTGAATTTAAAGTGAAACTAAAACTTCAGGTTTGCAGGATTGTGACTTTGGGTTTCTGACTATGATATCAGATCCTGGGAAATCAACCTGTGACCTCAGGTTGTTATGGAAGCATAAACTGATTGCGACCAGAAGGAATACACAGAGCCCTCAGAGATTAAAATTCAGGAGCAGAGCAGGGCACTTAGGCTGATGAGAAGGTGTGTGTGGGACAGCTGTAAGAAAGGAAACCTGAAGGTTGGATCTCGCAGCAGGGATGAAGACGTAAAATTACTGCTGCTGCTTCAGTTATTTTGAAAGGACCAATTGACCATTCTGATGAAAGCCATGTCTATAGACATCAGGTTGTGTGGGTGTTGGAGGAGAAACTGATGGTTAAAGCAGACATAGAGACTGGATCTGTCACTCTACCTGTGGAAGACAGAGTATTGTAGCAGTTTATAGATAAGCAAGGTGCCATATGCATTGCCTGTATGTCTGTCAGGTCTATCATCGTTATATTGGTTATTTGAAGGACAATAGTTTCTATTGAATACAATTTACTTTGATGTTTAATTTAGGTTGATTTTGATTGTTAAATAAAAGTTGTAAGAAGTGAAATCTCGTAAGTCAGTTTCTTCCATTGGAGTAGTTTGGTAAGTTTGATTCTTCTTGTTTATTGGTATCCATGGGACCATGAATATTGAGAGGTGGGTGAGGCTTTTAGAAACAAAGATTGTGATATATGCTTAGAGCCACAGAGCAAGGCTCAGATACTTGATGAATATTTTGGGTCAGTGCTGAAGGAACAGAATACTGACTCAATATTGGTAGAAGTGGAAATGGTAGCGGTGATAGATGTGATTAAAATTAATAGACAGGATATAGTGGAAAGGTTGGCTTGGGGTTTGGTGTGGATAAGCCCCCTGGTTTAGATGGCTTGTATCCCAACTTGCTGATGGAAGTGGGATTGGAGAAAGAGCATACTTGCCAGAATCTTCTAATCACCGCTCAATGCAGGTATGTTGTCAGAGGATGGGAGAATATTCAGGAAAGGATGTACGGACGTTTTTAGTAACTACATGCCAGTCAGTTTAACATCAGCTGTGAACAAGTGTTTAGAAACAATAATCAGAAAAAACATCAACAGGCATTTGTAAAGGCTGGAGCTAATTAAGGAAAGCCAAAATGGATTTGTAAAAAGCAGATTGTGTTTGACTAATTTAATTGAATTTTTAGTGAAGTAAGGACGCTGTGTTTTTAAGAAAGGGATTTTAAGAAAGCTTTTGACAAAGTACCACATTGGTGAACAAAATTGAAGCTCAGAAGAGTCAGTGTCAGCTTGTTTAAAGAATACAATCATGGTAAATGGTTCTTTTTCAGATTGCATGATTGTATGCATGATTATAGGCAATGGTATTCCCCAAGGGTAAGTGATAGGACTACTGTTCTTGGATCTATAAATAAAATGTCTGGTTAACTAACAACTGCAATATTGGGCGCGATTCTCTCATGCCGTGCCATATGGGAGAATCGGCGTGCGCGCCATTTTCTCCCACGGCGCTGGTCCGACGCCGTTCCTCAATTCCCCCAGACGACGAGAACGGCATCATCGAGGTCGGCGCTGCGCCTGCCGGAGAATCGCCCGAGGTACCAAGTACGGCGATTCTCCAGGCCCCCCGCTATTCAGCGGCCCAGATGGGCCAAAGTCCCGACGGCGTGAGCCCAGGTCACGTTCACACCTGGTAAATGAATTCGAGGACGAAGGAGGTGAGTGGCCGGCCTCACTACCAGCAGCAGGAGGTGGCATCCACGGCCGGTGCTGGGGGTGGGGTGGGAGGGCCTTTGGAGTAGGATGCCGCAATGCCCAGGGTGGGGTGGAGGGTGGAGGAGGGGGTGGAGGTAGGATGAGGGGGTGGAGGTAGGAGGAGGGATGGAGGTAGGAGAGGGGTGGAGGGAGGGGGTGGGGGTGGAGGAAGGAGGAGGGGTTGGAGGAAGGATGAGGGGGTGGAGGTAGGAGGAGGGGGTGGAGGTAGGAGGAGGGATGGAGGTAGGAGAGGGGTGGAGGGAGGGGGTGGGGGTGGAGGAAGGAGGAGGAGGGATTGGAGGAAGGAGGAGGGGGTGGAGGTAGGAGGAGGGGGTGGAGGTAGGAGGAGGGGGTGGAGGTAGGAGGAGGGATGGAGGTAGGAGAGGGGTGGAGGGAGGGGGTGGGGGTGGAGGAAGGAGGAGGGGGTGGAGGAAGGAGGAGGGGTTGGAGGAAGGAGGAGGGGGTGGAGGTAGGAGGAGGGGGTGGAGGAAGGAGGAGGGGGTGGAGGTAGGAGGAGGGAGTGGAGGAAGGAGGAGGGGGTGGAGGAAGGAGGAGGGGGTGGAGGTAGGAGGAGGGGGTGGAGGAAGGAGGAGGGGTGGAGGTAGGAGGAGGGGGTGGAGGAAGGAGGAGGGGTGGAGGTAGGAGGAGGGGGTGGAGGAAATGATTCCGCTGTGCTGTTGGGGGGGGGGGGGGTGAGGTCGGGCATAGTTACCCACGGGAGCGACATGCCAGCTGGCTTTCCATGGCAGGACGGGGGCGAAGACACGCTTCCAAGTGCAGGTCACGCTGATGGGCCGAGGCAAGCGGCGCCTCAATGAGGAGGGACGGGGTTAAGTGCGCGGTGGACGGAGACTGTGGGCAGGGTGAAGGTTGCATGTGTGTCTGCAGCGGTACAGGGCAGCCAGGGCGCCCATGTATCCCATGGGCCCATGGCTGTCGAGATGTCAAAGCGCCAGCGTTGAACATGTTGTTGTCGTCTCACCCTCCAAACCCCCCCCCCCTCCATTCGTGTAGGTTGTTATGTTTGCGCACCATCCAGCAATATTTGCCGCCGTGTGGGGAGCAGCTAGCCTGCAGGTAGCCATTCTTCGCTGCCGCGAAGGCGGCTCAGAGCAGCAGCTACAGTGGCGGCTGCAGCAGGGGGACAGGCTGCAAAGGGCCCTGTGCCAGCCGCTCATGCCGCAGGCCCTCCCGCCTGACAGGTGCATGAGGAGGCGGAGGGTGACAATGACCACCACATCGTCGGGCATGCGGAGGGCGCTGATTCGGATCCTGATGGGGTACAGGGGGAGGAGCAAGAGCAGGTGGTGGTGCCAAGGCACCGGAGGCGCCCCATGTGGCCTTGAGTGTACTGGGACTGCATGTCGTTCCAGGGGCTTCCGGATGTGGCATGCAGGAGGAGACTCCGATTGAGTCGGGAGACCGTGGCACATATATGCCATTTCGTGGCACACCTGGCACTACATGGAACAGGGGGAGGACACGCTATCCCGGTGGCCGTCAAGGTGACGGTTGCCCTTAATTTCTTTGCAACGGGGTCCTTCCAGGCGTCGAGTGGGACCTCTCTGGAATCTCGCAGGCATCGGTGCACCGATGCATCCGGGCCGTCACTGACGCCCTGTATGACATCACGGTCAGATACATTAATTTTCCAGAGGACCGTGCACACCAGGCTGACCAGGCAGCGGGATTCGCCTCCGTGGCCAGGATGCCATTGTCCAGGCGGGGTGATTGATGGGGTGCATGTCGGCATCCGTCCACCCTCGGGCGACAGGGACGTTTTCCTGGATAGAAAGGGCAATTACTCGATGAACATTCAGGTGGTCTGCGACCATCGCATGAAGATTATACACGTGTGCACCCAATACTCTGGCAGCGTGCATGATGCCTTCATACTCGCTCATTCGTTCATCCCTGCTATTTTCGAGGGACACCCCCCCCGCCCCCGGCTGAGGGGCTGGTTGCTGGGCGACAGGGGTTACCCGATGCGGTCGTGGCTGATGACACCTATACGGAGGCCACAGTCCAACGCGGAGACCCGCTACAATGAGGCCCATGCTGCAACCAGGGGTGTTGTGGAGAGATGCTTTGGCCTCCTGAAGATGAGGTTTTGGTGCCTGGATCGCTCTGGAGGGGCACTGCAGTATCACCCTGACAGGGTCGTGTGCATAGTGGTGGTCTGCTGCGTCTTGCACAACATTGGCCAGCAGAGGGGCGAGGTCCTGGGGGAGGATGCACAGGGGGAGGCCGATGAGGGCGACGCCTCTGAACATGAGGAGAAGGAGGAGCAGGATGGGGGGAGGGGGTTACACAGACATGAGCTGGGGGCGGAATATGGCCGGGAGGCTGCACGACGATACCGGCTAGGAGAGCGACCACGCGGCGCGTTGATTGCGGCACATTGCACAAACTAGGGAGAGGGTATCGCTGAGCAAGGCACTTGCACCATGGATTGCGCACAACCGCACCACCCAGCACCCCCTACTTCCCGCACCATCGCACAACCCTACCGCCCACTTTCACAGCACCATACACCTGCGGCACATCGGGAATGTTTTAACACAGTTGCTTGTGTCAGCGGGTGTGATCAGTGCCATGTTGAATGATAACCCGCTCTGCGATGTCCTGTGAGCTCCGGATCGCTGGACAATGTCTGACTCGTGGCCACAGCTACACCCTCCACTTCAGTGGTCCCTGTATGTGTCACGGGCAACCCACCACATGGCCATGTGGGGCATCTGGCGTCGGTGTGCAGAGGGCAACGGGGTGTTGTGGTGGGGGGGGGGGGTGAGAGAACACACACCCGGCCTCACCGTTGCACAGAACTTCGAGCCCCAGCATCACTCGGTCCCTCTCACGACTCCTCAGGCACCAGAAATAGCTCAGAGGCACCTAGGTTTGGTGTTACAGCTAATTTAATCGTGACATTCACATACAAGTGCCCTAACCCCTAAAGCTAAGCTGTTCCCTGCACACATGCCAACTTACTAAGTGTCTAACTTCTTGGCCTTACAGGCCCTACCACTACGTCTTGGTGTTTCCCCAGACGGTACAGCAGGAGTGGAGGCGGACTGCTGAGACTCCTGCCCTGCGACGTTGGTCCCCATTGGCGCATGTTTCCTGGGGCGACCCGGCTTGGATGGGCCAGGCTATTCGGCGGGCGTGCTGGATAGCGTGGTGCCACTCTGCTCTGCCCACTGCCCACCAGATGCACCAGGGACGGAATGGGGGGGGGGGGGGGGGGGAGTCTGTGTGTTCTGGGACCTCCCTTGCTGGAGTCACTGGGATGGCCACCAGAACCTCCTCCTCCCTCGGGGAGCCCGGTGGCCCCCGGGCCTCACTATGGGACAGTGGTGCCCGTGGAGACAAGCGCTGTGGAATCGACCAGGGTCTGAACATTGGCAGCGATGAAACTCAGGGAGTGTGTAATCCCTGTGAGGCATTGCGCAACCTCCCGCTGCGACTCTGCGATGCCACCCAGCATGAGGCCAAGGCCGCCGATGCTCTCAGCGATGGCCTGCTGAGACTGGGCCAGACCCCCGGAGCATGGCGGCAATGTCCAGTTGGCTCTGGCGCATGGCTGCCTGTGAGAGGGCAGCCCTGTCCTGGCCACGGATGACGTGTGCACATCAAGCCCCATGGCTTGCAGAACCTGACCCATGGCCGAAACCGTGGCACCCATTGCCTCCACCGCGGATGCCACCCGTGCGGTGTTGGTCTGGGTGACAGACATGACTGGCACCAGTCCCTGCTCCTAGACGTGGATGGACTGGTTGATGCTCGATCAATGACTCCAGAAGCGAGATTGGATGACAATTGAAGGCTTTTTTGGACTAGATGTTTCTCCCAGCAGCGCAGGTACAGAATGCAGCTGCTCGGGAGACACAGACTCTTATACTCCACCTTACTGGGCGGAACCAGCAGGCAGGCTTCACCAATGATCTTGCTGTCTCAAGTACCTCCCATACCAATGGTCTTATAGTCTCAACCTGGGTACCGTAATACCCCTAATACCGACTACCATACTGGTCCAACCGCGTCTGCAGTTGCTGGAAGATGGCCGTCATCCCGTTGTCCACTCCCAGGGTTTCCAAATGCATCTGGTCTGTGGGTGGGTCTAGTAAAGTCCAGGAACCCGGGAACTGTCTGGGCGTCAGCTGTGTGCTGGGCCTGGGCTGCCCTCTGACCATCCAGCCCCTCGGCTGCTCCTACCTCCGCCTGCTGTACAGGATCGGCTATGTGGTGCGCACCAGTAAGTGAGCTCGAAGCCTCTTCACTTATGTGCCCAATGAGGTGAGTGTATCTGCGATGGTGGACATTGTGGGTGACAGCACATCTCCTGCGCCTCCGACCAGGCATGGTGCTACCTCCAAGGTGGCGGTTCCCCCAGTGAGGTCCAGAGCCCTCTGCTCATGGACGGTGAGGGGGTGCAGCACAGGTGATCCCCTTGAACGCTCATGTTGGTTGTGAGCAGTCTTGTCCTGCGGGGTGGGGGGGAGAAAGCATCAGAGTTAGGCGGTCACCATCAAGACGCGTGGATGTTGTCACCATTA
This sequence comes from Scyliorhinus canicula, assembly GCF_902713615.1. Taxonomy (NCBI): domain Eukaryota; kingdom Metazoa; phylum Chordata; class Chondrichthyes; order Carcharhiniformes; family Scyliorhinidae; genus Scyliorhinus; species Scyliorhinus canicula. The sequence continues at coordinate 141,314,527 of NC_052151.1, read as the reverse complement.
TGACTGGGTGGGGGGCCCTTGGCACCACGCCATGGCAGCTCTCAGGGGAGTGTGTTGCCCATGTGGGTCGGGTACAACGTGATACCCACAACCCCCCCACCCCCCTGCATGGGCAGAGGGGGGTCCACGATATGTGATGGAGGACGTTGGGGGGGGGGGGAATGGCGTCAGGGGGAACCCTTCGGGGAACCCACTGGGTACTTACCCTGGCAGCCCTCATGAGGTCATGGAGCTTCTTGCGGTACTGTTCCCCAAACCGGGGGATGTGCCCACAGCGCTTACCGCAGTGCCCACCTCATGCCAGCCGCGCTTCACAGTGCTAGCTGGTTGCCGGTGCCCACGTCTTGGACACAAGATGGCTCTGCGCTCTTCCACGGCGTCCAGCATCGTGTCCAGCATCGTGTCCAGATCAGTGTCCCTGAACATGGGAGCGGCACGGTGGGGCTCAGCCATCTCCATCGGTCAGGTCCTCTGTGCGCGGATCGTGCATTTTAAATGACACGGCGCGGCGTTAGCCGGTCGCTACACCCACCGCGTTTGTCGCGGCCTCGCTGCTGGCCCCTTAACAGGGCCTGAATTGATCGTGCCCGAGGCCGTTCCGCGCCGTCATGAAACGCGACGCAGACACTCTGCCTCATTATCGGAGAATCGCGCCCATTATGTCCAGTTCTGGTCACCACACTTTCGGAAGGTTGTCAGGATCCTTGAGAGAGTGCAGAGGTGATTTAGCAGCATGATTCCAGGGATGAGGGATATTAGTTAATAGGCTAGATTGGAGAAGCTGCTGTTGTTCTCCTTGGAGCAAAGAAGATTAAGATGGGGATTTGATAATGGCGTACAAGATGATGGCAAGTTTAGATGAAGCGGGAAAAGGAAAACTGCTCCCATTAGCTGACAGTAAGGGCGAAGGGACATAGTTTAATGGTTTTGGCCAAGATATCCAGTGGGAAAGTGAGGAAGAACCTTTTTATGCGGTGAATGGTAATAACCTGAACTCTCTGCCTATGACAATGACAGAAGAAGAGATTATGAATAATTTGGGGATGGGACGTTTCGGCGTGGCCAGTTCGGCGTGGCCGATTCAGCGGAGCCAGTTCGGCGTAGCCGATTGGATTGGGACGTTTCGGCGTGGCCGATTCGGCGGAGGAGTTTTTTGGCAGAGGGACGTCAAGACAGCCACCCGCGTTGCATCCGAGCCGCGGATATCCACGATGGGGGTTTTAACTTTATTTAAAAATCTATGTTAGCGCTTCCCATTGAGAGTCTACGGGGGGCGGGGGGAGAGGTCAGACCTCGGCTGCTCTCTCTCTCCAATCCAACTTTTAAGTTTTAATGTTTCTGATTGGAGGGAGAGAGCAGCGGGCAGTGTCAATTTCAGCGGCCGCTGATTGCTTCAGTGAGAGAGCAGCTTCCCTCTCCGGATCAAAGTGAGCTGGCCGCTGAAATTGACACAACTGACAGTTGGGGTCCATAAGCCCCCCCGCGGAGCACCAAAACCGGGTCTGACTTTATACAGCCGGTGTTACTGAAGATATTGTGACTTTACACAATGTGTTAAGTCAGACAGCAGTGTAGATCACTGGGCAGCTGCTTCAATACTTTCAGTAACACCGGCTTTCTTTAAGAGTTTAATGTTGGTGCCTTTCTTTAAGAGACCCGGTTTGGTGCACAAACACGATATCTGAGGCGGCTGGAAGGAAAAGATACAAGAAATGGGCTGCACAAACATTTTGCGACTATAACTAATTTGACGCCGAAACGTCCCTCCGCCGAAAAATTCCTCCGTCGAATCGGCTACGCCGAACTGGCCACGCCGAATCGGCCACGCCGAACTGGCCACGCCGAATCGGCCACGCCGAAACGTACCAAACCCGAATAATTTCAAATGGAAATTGGATGGGCAATACAAAGAAACAAATTTAGTGGGCTACGGGGCTTGAACGGAGAATGGTACTGACTGGGTTGCTCGACAGAGAGCCGGCATGGACTTGATAGACTGAATGGCCTTTTTTGCTGTCATGACCCAATGACTATGACACACAAATATCATGGAGTATCCTGCACCAAAACAATGTCCACATTTATATTGTCTTCATTTACACGTTAGCTCATGGTTACAAGTAAATTTAAACAACGGGGATAAAGCTCACGGAGATTCCAATGAAAATGCAGACCTCTGATACGAGTGGGAATCACATGATGTTTTTGTTTTGATTTGATTTGATTTTGTTATTTTAGCTACATATTTTTGAGTGGACACTGTTACAGATTTGAAGTTCCATTAGATAGTCTCTCGGATTAATTCATACCATCGACTCTCCCGTAAGTGTATCCCACTTCTCTTACAATCCGAAGTTTACAGCATTGCAGCTCAATATTTGATCATGTGATATAATCATGTGAAGGGGCTGGTTTAGCTCACTGGGCTAAATCGCTGGCTTTTAAAGCAGACCAAGCAGGCCAGCAGCACGGTTTGATTCCCGTACCAGCCTCCCCGGACAGGCGCCGGAATGTGGCGACTAGGGGCTTTTCACAGTAACTTCATTGAAGCCTACTCGTGACAATAAGCGATTTTCATTTCATTTTCATAATGCCTCAGGATTCTGGAAAGGTGAAGCCTTTATTTTATGAATTGGAAACTTACATCATTAGTATAACAAATGTTCTGACAGGTGGAATTATTCACACTTTATTGAGATGGTGAATGTAAATCTGCAAAATAGGCAACTGTTGGTTGAGCAAATGACCAGGGCAACATTTATGATAAATCTCAAATTAATTCAGTATTAGTTTTCATAACATAAAAATAACAAACCATATCACACTGTTCCCTTTAAATTGTTAAACATATAGGGCGAGATTCTCCGCACTCCCGACGGTGCGGAGAATAGCGTGGCTCGTAAAATTTTACGGCCACGCTGTTCCGACGCCCTCCCGCTATACTCCCCCCCCCCACGCCCAACTCCCGACACGAATCGCTGCCGCCGTTTTTTTACGGCCGGCAGCGATTCACAGCTGATGGATGGGCCGAGTTCCCAGCCCTTTATGGCTGTTTTTACGAACGGCAAACACACCTGGTCTGGCCGTTCGTAAAAACGGCCGTAAACTCTCGCTTTTTATAACCATGGCACCGATTGGCACGGCCGTACCACGGCCGTGCCAAGGGTGCCATGGGCCCGCGATCGGTGCCCACCGATCGCGGGCAGCGGGCCCGATGCCCGCGCACTATTTGTCCTTCCGCCGCCCCGCAGTATCCATTCGCGGGGCGGCTGAGGGGCATCCCGGCCCGCGCATGCGCGGGTTTCGCGCAAATACGCGACGACGTCATCCGCGTATGTGCGGGTTGGAGTCTTCCAATCCGCGCATGCGCGGCTGACGTCATATGACGCGTCAGCCGGCGCTAACTCTGGCAAGCGGGCTTAACGAAATTCGTTAAGCCCGTGATGCCGGAGTTTACGGCGTCGGGCTGCTAGCCCCGACCGGGGACCAGAATCGGTTCCCGGTCGGGAAGGGGGGTGCTGGCGTCAAACCCCCCCGGATTTGACGCCAGCCTTACGATTTCTCCCGGTTTGGGAGAATCGCGCCCATATTTTCTAATCAGCCAGTTCGCTATTCCCGACTTCCTCAGTCTTTATGGAAACTATTTCTCTCTTTAACTGTATCCCTCAACAGATACTCACTGTCCCACGGATGGACAGGAAGCCAGCAGAAAGACCAATAGCTACCAATAAGGATTGTCTGAAGAAATATTATTGTGGGTGGCACAGTGGTTAACACTGCTGCCTCACACCGCCAGGGACCTTGATTCAATACTGGCCTTGGGTGACGATCTGTGTGGAGTTTGTATGTTTTCCCCGTGTCTGTGTGGGTTTCCTCCAGGTGCTCCCATTTCCTCCCACATTCCGAAGATGTGTGAGTTAGGTGGAATGCCATGATAAATTGCTCCTCGGTGGGGATACGGGGATGGGGTGGGGGTTTGAGGCTGGTTGGGGTGCTATTCCGGAGGGTCGGTGCAGACTAGATGGGCCTGGCGGCGTCAGAGAATCACCAGCAGGGTGGTGTGAATCCCACCCTCACCGGCTGCCGAATTCTCCAGCGCCGGAGATTTGGCGGGGTCGGGAATCGCGGCATGCCATTTGGCGGCTGCTGGCAGTGCCCCCCCCCCCCCCGGCGATTCTCTGGCTCGCGATGGGCAAAGTGGCCGCCCGTTTACGGCCAGTCTCGCTGACGTAAATTACAACAAGTACTTACCGGCGGGACCTGGCTCCCTGGGCGGCCTCCGGGGGGGGGGGTTTGCGAGGGGATCTGACCCCGGGAGGTGCCCCCACGGTGGCCTGGCCCACAATTGGAGCCCACCAATTCGTGGGCGGGTCTGTGCCGTGGGGGCACTCTATTCCTCTGCGTTGGCTGCTGTAACACTCCGTGATGGCTGATGAGGAGATGCACTGTGATGACGCCAGCACACGCTGGCGCTTCCGCGCATGCGCCAACTTGCGCCAGCTGGTGGAGGCCCTTTGGCGCCGGTTAGTGTGGAGCCAAGCCCCTTCCATGCCGGCCAGCGCAACGCAAACTACTCCGGCGCCGGCCTAGCCCCTGAAGGTGTGGTGGATTCCGCACCTTCAGGGCAGCCCAACGCCGGAGACAACGTAATGGACAAGGTGGTGGGCTTGACCACTGGCTGGAGAACTGGTGGCAGGCCTTCCAATACCATTCTGGGCTATCCCCACAATTGGCCCAATTTGACATCAATTAGACACTTACCTGGCAGCTCTTCAGAACCAGCAGCACCACAGGGAGTGGTAGCTACTGGCCATTACTGCAGTAGGGCCTCGAGAAGGATCATCACTGGAGCCCTGGAGTGAAGATAGGTGGGTGGGATCGCAGGGCCAGTAGGTGGGACATCCCCACCATGCAGCAGGCAGGCCTACCAGGGTTTCTTTTCCAGTTTTCCCATTTAGCCCAGCCGCATCTGCTGCTGGTAAAATAGCAGCGGTGGTAGGACCCTCAATGGCCACAATTAGGCTTCAGGCAGGGTGGCTATCCTTGATCTTTTCCACCCGAACTCAATCAGGAAGATACGAACATACAAAACTAGGAGCAGAGTAGGCCACTCAGCCCCTCGAGCCGTTTCTGCCATCCAAACAATCATGGCTGATCTGATTATTACGCCAACCCCACATTCCTGCGATAACCTTTCACCGCCACGTTGCTCAACAAATCTATGCAGCTCTGCCTTTAAAATACTCTGCTTCCACCGCTTTTGAGGAGAGCGTTCCAAATACTCATGACCCACTGAGAGAAAAAAAAATCTAGGGGGGGTTCTCTCAGCCCGGGGCCGGGCCGGAGAATCCCCGCAACCGGCGCGAATCACGCCACGCCGGCGCGCGATTCTCCAGAGAATTGACGCCATTGGCGCCGCCGTGGTTGGTGCGGCGCTGGTCACAGGCCGCTCTACGCAGCCAGCCCGCCAATTCACAGGCCGGGATGGGTAAGCGGCCATCGTGGAAGCGCAGAGTACCGCCGGCGCCATCCACATCTGCCCTCAGCCGGCGCAAACTTAGCGTTGAAGGGTCGGGTAGCGGCCTGTGGGGGAGGAGGGGGGTCCGACCACAGGGGGGGCCTCCAATGTGGCCTGGCCTGCGATCCAGGCCTTGAACTGCTCCAGCGTCATGCTGGCCCCCTGTTGGGGCCAGAATTGGTGATCCTGGGGCCTTGTTGACGCCGTTGATAAACGCGACGGCATTTCCGATGACGTCAACAATTAGCCTCAGGGTCAGAGAATCCCGCCCCTAATATCTGTTTTAGAAGAGGGACTCCTGATTTTTAAACAGTGACCCCTAGTTCTATATTCTCCCACAAGAGGAACCATCCTCTCCACATCCATCCGACCGAGACCCTTTATGATCTTTAAGGTGTCAATCAAGTCAACGCTTACTCTTCTAAACTCTAGCATACTCAAGCTTAACCTGCCCATCCCTGATATCAGTCCACTATACTTTATCTGAACTGCTTCTAATGCATTTATATCTTTCCTTAAATAAGGGGATCAATGCTGTACACAATATTCCAGATGTGGCCTCACCAGTGTACCGTACAACTGAAGCACAACCTCCCTACTTTTGTATTCAATTCCCCTCACAATAAACAATAACACTCTATTAGCTTTCCTAATTACATGCTGTGCCTGTATACGCGCCTTTTGTGATTCATGCATCAGGGGGCCCAGATCTCTGTGACTTTCAGAGCTCTGCAATCTCTTACGATTTAGATAATAAGCTTCCTTTTTATTCTTTCTGTCAAAATGGACAATTTCACATTCTCCCACATTATGCACCATTTGCCAGACCTTTGCCCACCCACTCATTATACATCCACTTCACAAATTACTTTCCTATCTGTTTGTGACGTCAGAAAATTTAGCAACAATACCTTCAGTTCCCGAATCCAAATCTGCAAATATGTCACCCCCTTTTCCATGAGCTTTTATTTTCTGCGATAACCTTTGATGTGGCACCTTATCAAATGCTTCCTGGATAACTAAGTACAGTGGGCTGGATTCTCCATTTCTGAGACTAAGTACGAGGATCTGTGGCATTTTAAGTCAAACAATCGGCGGTGTCCACTCATCGATCCTGCGACCAGTGAGGGGTTAGCAGCCGTGCAGTGTAAAACTCTCAGCTCCCACAATATAATTGGCTGAATAATGGACTGGTCGGTGGCACAGCGACGATCTGCAGTGGTCGCGCCGTAAAATATGGCGCCGGCCGTGCCCGGACCCAACCTGCTAGATAGTACCCCGCTGGCCATCCCCTGGCCACCACCCACCAGTACCTCCAGCCCTCGAGGAAGCCCCCCAACCCCCCAACCCCCCCCCCCCCCGCCAGCAGCATGGCGCCCACCCGACTGTTGCGGCACTGGACACAGTCCACAGCTGCCACGCCGGGTTCCTGACTGCTGAGACCACACGCCCCCCGCGCAGTCGGGAACACGGCTCATCAGGGGCGGAGCATCGGGGTAGGCCATCAGGTGACGCACCAAGGCCGTCCCAATGGTATGTGGCAACGCCATTTTGTCGGGGCCAGAGCATACAAAACCTGCATCAAACAGATGCTATCCCCAATTTCGGTGTCAAAAAGGGATTCTCCGCCCAATCGCTGATTACGAAATTAGCGTCAGGGAATGGAGAATCTCGCCCAGTAACTCGACTGGCTCCCCTTTATGCACAGCATTTATGACTCCTTCAAAGTACTCCAATAAATTGGTTTATACATGAATTTCCTTTCGCAAAGCCATATGTCTGATTTCTGTAAACTTTTCTAAATGCCCTGGTTAATAATAGTTGCCATAGTGCCCTGGTTAATAATAGTTCATAGTGCCATAGTTAATAATAGTTGCCATAGTGCCATGGTTAATAATAGTTGCCATAGTGCCCTGGTTAATAATAGTTCATAGTGCCATGGTTAATAATAGTTGCCATAGTGCCCTGGTTAATAATAGTTCATAGTGCCATGGTTAATAATAGTTGCCATAGTGCCATGGTTAATAATAGTTCCCATAGTGCCATGGTTAATAATAGTTGCCATAGTGCCCTGGTTAATAATAGTTCATAGTGCCATGGTTAATAATAGTTCCCATAGTGCCATGGTTAATAATAGTTCCCATAGTGCCATGGTTAATAATAGTTGCCATAGTGCCCTGGTTAATAATAGTTGCCATAGTACCCTGGTTAATAATAGTTGCCATAGTGCCATGGTTAATAATAGTTGCCATAGTGCCATGGTAAATAATAGTTCCATAGTGCCCTGGTTAATAATAGTTGCCATAGTGCCATGGTTAATAATAGTTGCCATAGTGCCATGGTTAATAATAGTTGCCATAGTGCCATGGTTAATAATAGTTGCCATAGTGCCATGGTTAATAATAGTTGCCATAGTGCCCTGGTTAATAATAGTTGCCATAGTGCCATGGTTAATAATAGTTGCCATAGTGCCATGGTTAATAATAGCTTCTAACCTGGAACGGGATTCTGCGGGAATCATCGTGATGGGCAACTCCGGCGCGAAGGAGTGGTGTGAACCACTCCGGCGTCGGGCCGCCACAAAGGTGCGGAATCCTCCGCATCTTCAGGGACTAGGCCGGCGTCGGAGTGGTTTGCGCCGTGCCTGCTGGCGGGGAAGGGGCTTGGCGCCACACCAACCGGTGCCGAAGGGCGTCCTCCGGCCGGCGCGAGTTGGCGCATGCCTTGGGAGCGCCAGCGTGTGCTGACCTCATCCTAGAGCATGCGCAGAGGGGTTCGTCTCCGCACCGGCAATGGCGGATCGGTACAGCCGCCGGTGCGGAGGAATAGAGTGCCCCATGGCACAGGCCCGCCCGCGGATCAGTGGGACCAGTTCACGGGCCATGCCACCATGGGGGAACCTCCCGGGGCCAGATCCCCCCGCGCCCCCCCGAGGGCCCCTGAGGCCGCCCATGCAGATAGGTCCCGCCGGTAAGTACCTACTCTAATTTACGCCGGCGGGACCAGCCGAAAACAGACGGCCACTCAGCCCATCGCGGGCCAAAGAATCGCCGACCGTGGCGCGATTCCCACCCCTGCCAAATCCCCGGTGCCGGAGAATTCGGCAGCCGGCGGGGGCGGGATTCAGGCCGCCCCCCGCCGATTCTCCTGACCCGGCGGGGGGTCAGTGAATTCCCCTGGTCTTTTTGACAGATGTTAAGAAAATTGGTCTGTCTTTCCAGCTTTCTGTCTCCCTCCCTTTTTGAACAAAGGAGTTACATTTGCTGTTTCCAATTGAATCAAATATCCACCCTGCATCTTCCTGGCCAAATATTACCTTCCAACCCACCTCTAAGTTCAGCCCGTAGTCTGGCTGGTCTCACCAGATCCCAAAATAGAATCATAAAATCCCTACAATGCAGAACATAAGAACATAAGAACATAAGAACTAGGAGCAGGAGTAGGCCATCTGGCCCCTCGAGCCTGCTCTGCCATTCAATTAGATCATGGCTGATCTTTTGTGGACTCAGCTCCACTTTCCGGCCCGAACACCATAACCGTGAATCCCTTTATTCTTCAAAAAACTATCTATCTTTACCTTAAAAACATGTAATGAAGGAGCCTCAACTGCTTCACTGGGCAAGGAATTCCATAGATTCACAACCCTTTGGGTGAAGAAGTTCCTCCTAAACTCAGTCCTAAATCTACTTTCCCTTATTTTGAGGCTATGTCCCCTAGTTCTGCTGTCACCTGCCAGTGGAAACAACCTGCCCACATCTATCCTATCTATTCCCTTCATAATTTTAAATGTTTCTATAAGATCCCCCCTCATCCTTCTAAATTCCAACGAGTACAGTCCCAGTCTACTCAACCTCTCCTCATAATCCAACCCCTTCAGCTCTGGGATTAACCTAGTGAATCTCCTCTGCACACCCTCCAGCGCCAGTACGTCCTTTCTCAAGTAAGGAGACCAAAACTGAACACAATACTCCAGGTGTGGCCGCACTAACACCTTATACAATTGCAACATAACCTCCCTAGTCTTAAACTCCATCCCTCTAGCAATGAAGGACAAAATTCCATTTGCCTTCTTAATCACCTGTTGCACTTGTAAACCAACCTTCTGTGACTCATGCACTAGCACACCCAAGTCTCTCTGAACAGCGGCATGCTTTAATATTTTATTGTTTAAATAATAATCCCGTTTGCTGTTATTCCTACCAAAATGGATAACCTCACATTTGGCAACATTGTATTCCATCTGCCAGACCCGAGCCCATTCACTTAACCTATCCAAATCCCTCTGCAGACTTCCAGTATCCTCTGCACTTTTCGCTTTACCACTCATCTTAGTGTCATCTGCAAACTTGGACACATTGCCCTTGGTCCCCAACTCCAAATCATCTATGTAAATTGTGAACAATTGTGGGCCCAACACGGATCCCTGAGGGACACCACTAGCTACTGATTGCCAACCAGAGAAACACCCATTTATCCCAACTCTTTGCTTTCTATTAATTAACCAATCCTCTATCCATGCTACTACTTTACCCTTAATGCCATGCATCTTTATCTTATGCAGCAACCTTTTGTGTGGCACCTTGTCAAAGGCTTTCTGGAAATCCAGATATACCACATCCATCGGCTCCCCGTTATCTACTGCACTGGTAATGTCCTCACAAAATTCCACTAAATTAGTTAGGCATGACCTGCCTTTTACAAACCCATGCTGCGTCTGCCCAATGGGACAATTTCTATCCAGATGCCTCGCTATTTCTTCCTTGATGATAGATTCCAGCATCTTTCCTACAACCGAAGTTAAGCTCACTGGCCTATAATTTCCTGCTTTCTGCCTACCTCCTTTTTTAAACAGTGGCATCACGTTTGCTAATTTCCAATCCACCGGGACCACCCCAGAGTCTAGTGAATTTCGGTAAATTATCATAGTGCATCTGCAATTTCCCTAGCCATCTCTTTTAGCACTCTGGGATGCATTCCATCAGGGCCAGGAGACTTGTCTACCTTTAGCCCCATTAGCTTGCCCATCACTCCCTCCTTAGTGATAACAATCCTCTCAAGGTCCTCATCTGTCATAGCCTCATTTCTATCAGTCGCTGGCATGTTATTTGTGTCTTCCACTGTGAAGACCGACACAAAAAAACCTGTTCAGTTCCTCAGCCATTTCCTCATCTCCCATTATTAAAACTCCCTTCTCATCCTCTAAAGGACCAATATTTACCTTAGCCACTCTTTTTTGTCTTATATATTTGTAAAAACTTTTACTGTCTGTTTTTATATTCTGAGCAAGTTTACTCTCATACTCTATCTTACTCTTCTTTATAGCTTTTTTAGTAGCTTTCTGTTGCCCCCTAAAGATTTCCCAGTCCTCTAATCTCGCAGCAATCTTTGCCACTTTATATGCTTTTTCCTTCAATTTGATACTCTCCCTTATTTCCTTAGAGATCCACGGTCGATTTTCCCTCTTTCTTCCGTCCTTCCTTTTTGTTGGTATAAACCTTTGCTGAGCACTGTGAAAAATCGCTTGGAAGGTTCTCCACTGTTCCTCAACTGTTCCACCATAAAGTCTTAGCTCCCAGTCTACCTTAGCTAGTTCTTCTCTCATCCCCTTGTAATCTCCTTTGTTTAAACACAAAACACTAGTATTTGATTTTACTCTCTCACCCTCCATCTGTATTTTAAATTCCACCATATTGTGATCGCTCCTTCCGAGAGGATCCCTAACTATGAGATCATGAATCAATCCTGTCTCATTACACAGGACAAGATCTAGGACCGCTTGTTCCCTCGTAGGTTCCATTACATACTGTTCTAGGAAACTATCGCGGATACATTCTATAAACTCCTCCTCAAGGTTGCCTTGACCGACCTGGTTAAATCAATCGACATGTAGATTAAAATCCCTCATGATAACTGCTGTACCATTTCTACATGCATCAGTTATTTCTTTGTTTATTGCCTGCCCCACCATAACATTACTATTTGGTGGCCTATAGACTACTCCTATCAGTGACTTTTTCGCCTTACTATTCCTGATTTCCACCCAAATGGATTCAACCTTATCCTCCATAGCACCGATGTCATCCCTTACTATTGCCCGGATGTCATCCTTAAATAACAGAGCAACACCACCTCCCTTACCATCCACTCTGTCCTTCCGAATAGTTTGATACCCTCGGATATTTAACGCCCAGTCGTGACCATCCTTTAACCATGTTTCAGTAATGGCCACTAAATCATAGTCATTTACGATGATTTGTGCCATCAACTCATTTACTTTAGTCCGAATACTACGAGCAGAAGGAGGCCATTCGGCCCATCGAGTCTGCACCGGCCCTTTGAAAGACCACCCTACCCAGGCTCAAGCCCCCACCCTAATCCTGCAACCTCTCCCTAAGGGACAATTTAGCATAGCCAATCCACCTAACCTGCACATCTTTGAACTGTGGGAAGAAACCAGAGCACCCGGAGGAAACCCAAGCTGACACGGGGTGACAGTCACCCAAGGTGTGATTCGAACCCATGTCCCTGGTGCTGTGAGGCAGCACTGGTAACCACTGTGACATTGTGCTGCGCCTGGGCCGACATTAAAACAGGGGGCTGGATTCTCCGGTTGCCGACTCCGAAATCGCGTTCGGCGAATAGCTGGAGAATCCGAGTTCCCGACAAATCGGGGTCGTCGCCGCTTTAGCGATGCTCCACCCCCTCCAAAGCCCCTGAGGCCTGCCCCCTGATGCTCCGCCCCTGACCGTCCAAGTTCCCGACGGCCTGGGGCTCTTGTGGTCTCACCCATTGAGAACTCGGCGTGGTGGCTGTGGACTCAGTCCAACGCCGCCACAGTCAGGGGAGGGCTGATCCGCGGGCAGCGGGGGGAAATTATTTGTGGCTGGGGCCACTGTGGGGGGAGTGGTCCGGGACGAGCGAGCTGGCCGCAGGGGGTGACTATTTCGCGGGCTGGGTCCGCAAGCGGCCTCCGCCATGTAGCACAGCACGGCCGCTGCAGGCAAATGCGTGGCCACGGACCTGGCAATTCTCCGGGGCATATCGGCAGCTAGATCCGGGTGCTCTAGCTGCCATCCTGCTAGCCCCCAGCAAAACGGAGAATTGGTGGCCGTTTTGAGCCATTTTTCTTGGCATAAGCCACCGTTCCCAAGCAGACGTGGGGACATAGCCCCAGAATCGGAGAATCCAGTCCAGGATTCTTTCAGCACGCACATATGTTCCATTATATTTTCTTTTGATGGAAATCTTTTCGGTTTGTTAAGCATGAAATAAGAAAAAGTCCTTCAGTTCAGTTTATCATCATCACTCTTAATTAGATTCATAGTGCAGTTTCTTTCATTTCTCCTTCTCCTTTTTGAAGGCACTGGCCCTTGCCTCATATAGTTCAACAAATGCCAGTAGCCCATTGGCACCCAGTACAGGGGGCCAGTGCTCAGAGCGTTTGAAGTCCACTCCTAACACCCATGAGCAAAATAAAATAGGTCACTTGTTCGGAGCAGGAACCCGGTTGATATTCCCCACCCTTTTAAGGGACATCAGAAATAACTGTAGCCCCCAGATTATTGACCTGGTTCAGATAAACTGACTGGACTTAGTCCAAAAATCTTCTGTTCTAAGTAGTTAATTACCACCAAAAACAGTGGATTTGACCGATTAGCAACATATAAGGAATGGCAGCATCTGTGGAGAGAAAAAGTGAATTAACGTTTGCCGTCGACAGAACTGAAAAGGAGTAAAAATGTGATGAATTATATACTTGGAGAAACGGGAAAGCCAGTAGTAGGTTGAAGCCAAGGAGAGAACAAAGAACAAAGAACAAAGACATGTACAGCACGGGAACAAGCCCTTCGGCCCTCCAAGCCCGTGCCGACCATGCTGCCCGACTAAGCTACAATCTTCTACACTTCCTGGGTCTGTATCCCTCTATTCCCATCCTATTCATGCATTTATCAAGATGCCCCTTAAATGTCACTATCGTCCCTGCTTCCACCACCTCCTCCGGCAGCGAGTTCCAGGCACCCATTACCCTCTGTGTAAAAAAAACTTGCCTCGTACATCTACTCTAAACCTTGCCCCTCGCACCTTAAACCTATGCCCCCTAGTAATTGACCCCTCTACCCTGGGGAAAGCCTCTGATGATCTGTCTATGCCCCTAATAATTTTGTAGACCTCTATCAGGACGCCCCTCAACCTCCATCGTTCCAGTGAGAACAAACCGAGTTTATTCAACTGCTCCTCATAGCTAATGTCCTTCATGTGTCACAGGGACTGTTAATGGTACCATTGGGGACTGAAGGGTGTTAAAAGTGGAAAAGGTAGGGTAGCAGAATGCCATGGGAGCAAAATTGTACATCAAGGGATATTGGCCATGTGCAGGAGGGGTAGGATTGTGTTGGGACAAGCCAGGGGAACCGAATAACAGAAAACAAAAAGATGGGGTCAAGATGGAGGGAAAAGTTCACAATCTAAAGTTGTTGAACTCAATAATGGGTGGGATTCTCCCACACTTTGCGCGTTGGCCCGATGCCGGCGCCAAGAACGGCGCAAACCACTACGGCGTCGGGCCATCCGGAAGTTGCGGAATCCTCGGAGGGGTTGGGTGATTTGCAAAAGAGGCAAATGCGATGTGATAAAAATCTTTTTCACACCGTCGGCGTGTTCCTGTGCATGTGCAGGGGGATTCTTCTCCACGTCGGCCATGGCAGAGCCCTACAGAGGCCGGAGCAGAGGGAAAGAATGCCACCACAGCACAGGCCCGCCGCAGATGGGTGGGCCCCGATTGCCGGCCAGGCCACCATGGGGACCCCCCCCCCCCCCCCCGGGGGCGTAACCCCCCGCACCCCCCGAGGACCCCGCTAGGCGGCCGACATGCCAGATCCCGCCGTGATGGACCATGTCCATTTCACGCCGGCGGGAATGGCCAAAATAGGGCGGCCGCTCGGACCATCGGGGTCCGGAGAATTGCCGGGGGGGTGGGGTGGGGGGGGGGGGGGGGCTCTGCTAATAGCCCCCAAGCGGCGCGGCGGGATGCCCACCCGAAAACCGGCGGCGTAAAATTTGGCAGCCAGCATCGGAGCGGCAGGGTGGGATTCACGCCGTCACCTCCCGGCTATTCTCCGACTCGCCGGGGTTCAGAGAATCCCGCCCATTGAGTCCAGAAGGCTGCTACATGCCTAATCAGAAGATGAGGCTTTGCTTTTCCAGATTGCGGTGGATTTCAGATTTCCAGCATCTGCAGTATTTTATTTTTATTTAGCATCATATAAAGAACTTGATTGACTTGTTTTCCAAGTGTTTTAATCAAGTCTTCATTCACAGCAGAAATGACAGAACTGTGTGACTACTTCAACTGAATATAAACCAATGTCAGCTGTATCAAACTGGACCTAACTTACACATCATTACTAATTAGTCAGTAACTTTGTAGTTAATTGCTTCCAGAAGGCATTCATTGACAGCAGGCCTGTGTTTACACACAGCTTGGTTCCTGCCAGCGACATTTATAATGTAAAAATATATCCAGATTGGGAGGGGGGGGGGGAATGCACTATTGTGCGAAAGAACATGTACTTGACAAATAGAATCATAGAAGTGTTATGGTGCAGAAGAAGGCCATTCGGCTCACCATGTCTGCATCGGCTCTCCAAATGAGCATGATGACTTTGTGCCATTCTCTTTCTTGTCCCCATATCCCTGTTTCTATACAAGTAATTATCTGATGCCCTCTTGAATGCCTTGAATGAACCTGCTTCCACCACACTTCCAGGCAGCGCATTTCAGACCTGAACCACTGGCTGTGTGAAAAAGATTGTTATCTCATCGCATTTGCCTCTTTTGCAAATCACCTTAAATCTGTGCCCACTCGTTCTCGATCCCTTTATGAGTGGAAACAATTTCTCCCAATGTACTTTGTCCAGCCCCCTTGTGCTTTTGAAAACCTCTATCAAATCTCTTCTTGGCTTACTTCTCTCCAAGGAGAACAGTCCCAAGTTCTCCAATCTATCCTCATTACTGAAGTTTCGCAGCCCTGAAACCATTCTTCAAAACTACTTCTGCACTCTCTCCAATGCATTCACATTCTTCCTTAAGTGTGGTGCCCAGAACTGTCCACAATATTCCTGCTAAAATACTCCAGCTGAGGTCAAACTGGTGTCTTATGCAAATTCACCATATCCTCCTTGCTCTTGTAGTATTCACTATTAGCTATGCTACTATTAATAAATCCTAGGATACTGTATTCTTTATTAACTGCTCTCCCTCCACCCGTCATGCAAATAAACATGCAAACATATGAATTAGGAGGAGTATGCCACCCGGGCCCTTGAGCCTGTTCGAACATTCAATAATATCATAATAAAATTAATAATCTTTATTTTCACATGTAGGCCTACATTACCACTGCAATGAAGTGCCACATTCCGGTGCCTGTTCAGGTACACTGAGGGAGAATTCAGAATGTCCAATTCACCTAACAAGAACGTGTTTCAGACTTGTGGGAGGAAACCGGAGGACCCGGAGGAAACCCACACAGAAACAGGGGAGAACGTGCAGACTCCGCACACACAGTGACCCAAGCCGGGAATGGAACCCGTATCCCTGGCGCTGTGAAGCAACTGTGCTAACCACTATGCTACCGTGCTGCCCATTATGGCTGATCTGATTGCAGCTTCAACCCCACATCCTGCATACCGTCGATAACTTTTCATCCTTTTGTTGATCAAGAATCTATCAAGCTCTGCCTTCAAAATATTCAAAGACTCTGCTTCCAATGTCTTTTAGGAAGCGAGTTCCAAAGACTGACAATCCTCTGAGAGAAAGGATTTCTCCTCTTCTGTGTCTTAAATGAGTGACCCCTTATTTTTAAATTGTGACCCCTGGGGCGGGACGGTGGTACAGTGGTTAGCACTGCGGCATAACAGCTCCAGGTTCAATTCCAGTATCGGATGACTGTGTAGAGTTTGCACTTTCTCCCCGTGTCTGCGTGGGTTTCCTCCGGGTGTTCCGGTTTCCTCACACTGCCTAAAGATGTGCAGGTTATGTGGATTGGCCATGCTATAATTGCCCTTTCGTGTCCAAAAGGTTAGGTGCGGTTGCTGGGTTATAGGGATAGGGTGGAGGTGTGGGCTTAAGTAGGGTGCTCTTTCCAAGGGCCAGTGCAGACTCAATGGGCCAAATGGCCTCCTTCTGCACTGTAAATTCTATGATTCTAGATTCTCCGATGAAAGCAAACGTCCTCTCCACCTCCAACTTGCCAATACCCCTAAGGATCTGAAAGGTTTTGGTCAAGTCACCTCTTACTCTTCTAAACTCAAGTGAACACCAGCATAACCTCTCCAAACGTTCCTCACAAGGTCAATATCGGCCACCATTAATGACTTATGCACGTAAATACTCAGTCCCTCTGCTCCTGCACACCCTTTAGACTGGTATCTCTTGTTTTATATTGTCTCTCCATGTTCTTCCTACCCAAATGAATCATCCCACACTTCTCTCTGCGTTGAACTTCATCTGTCACCTATCAGCCCACTCCACCAATTTGTCTATGTTATTTTTTTTTAAACTCTTTTTATTGGCTTTTCTCATATTTCTAAACAGTTGCTGTGTATATACATTACATTTTTCTTGCCCGCGCTAATTTACTTTATTACAGAGGTTTTCTTCCTCTTCTCTTGTGGTTTCCCCACCTTCCTTCCGCACCCCCCTTGGATTTAAAGTTCTACACCGTCCTACTCACTCCATGTTTTGTATCATCCACAAACTTTACAATTGGCCCATGCACACCAAGATCTAGACCATTAATAGGTATCAGGATAGGTAAGGGGTGGAATTCTCCAATAATGGGGCCAATGCAAGACATAGCCGACCCACGCCTGCGAAAAAATGCACGCGAATCACTCTGGACTTACATTGAGAAAGTCCAGGGTGATTCTCCAGTTTACAGGGGGCTGGCAGGGCCCAGCGTGCTCCTCGCAGCTCTGGCTGCAGATACGGAGCCCTGCACTTCTGGTCGGGGGTCCACGCATGCGCACGGCGGCGGCCTGCATCGGCCACCCTGCAAGACATAGCTGACCCACACCGCGGACTGGCATCAAGAAGATTCGCACGCGCCCACGGATCGGTGGTCCACGATCGGTAGCCTGGCCATCCTGGCGGCCCCCCCCATGAATGATCCCCCCGCACCCCCAGGGCAGCCGTGGACTGAGTTCGCAGCCGCCACGCAGAGTTGCCACCGGGCGAAACCATGAGAGAGCCACGCCGGCGGGAACTCGGCCAGCTGTGCTCGGAGAATCGCCGCAGGAGCCTCTTTCAATGTCCTCGACCGGCGGTGCGTCAATCGCGGGGACCGGAGAATCACGGGAGCGGCGTCGGTCCCGATCTCGGGTTGACACCCATTCTCCGGCCCTGCGCCGATCGCGATTTCGCCGCGGTTATAAGGTTATTTTAACTATTTCCACTGTCGCCATCTAGGATGGCCACTTACAAAGGGAAATATGGCCACTTGCAAAGAATCATGGGAAATATGGCCAATGCAGGATCCAGACGAACTCAGAGTTTAGGTGTACATTTGCCACTAGATAACCAGACATGATCAAAACCCCCAGCCAATTTACATTCTAATGGCCCGTTTCCCCAGGACAAAGGATTGGTACTCAGGTATCAGATACAGACACATCGGCGCCATTCCCTTCACCCAGGAAGCCCAAACAGCCAAGGTCAATGACCGCTCAGGACACACCCAGCCATCAAGGCACCCGGCCCTTTATTGGCTCAAATCGAAGGCAGTAATCGAAGCCTGCCGAATTATTGGGTCCAAAGCTAAGAACCACCCAAAAGAGCGCGAAGCCCCCGAAGGATAAACAGAGACACTGCCATGTGTTCAGTCTCTCTTGGCCCCGGCTTACGCCTAAAACCAATTGCAGCATCTGGACCAGAAGCAAGTTCAAGACCAACGATCGCTACCAGAGGAATGAGCGCAGCAGAAACTAAGTCACTTTTCCAGATCTAGCCACGCAAGATCCGAACAAAGACCTTGTTCCTCTGCATAAAGCCGGGTGCCTGAAGTTAAGTACAGGTTGTTGTAGTGTTAGGTGTAATTTAACTTGTAGTGTTTTATGTTGCATGTCGAAGTAATCCTTGTGTGTAAATAAACCATCTTTGAACTTGAACTGACTAACTGGTTGTTTGGTCTTTGATCGATATCCGGGAAAGCCTTGTGGTGGTATCATTTGATACCTGACAACTCTGAAAAGCAATATTATCATTAATAACTGCCACATCTGGTTAATTTGGCAACGTTATTGGTGCCGATTGATGGGATAATATTCCACTCATTCCACGCTAACCCGCAGTATGCGTATGTGGAGTACCCCGACGGTCGGCAGGACACGGTCTCCCTCCGGGACCTGGCACCCGCCGGCGTGCGGCCTTCCCCCCCTTCACCACAGACCCCCCTTGTTTTTTTCCCCCCAGCGCCCCACTCAGGCCACCCCCTCCCCATCCATGGCGTCTCCACAGCCAGCTCGGGTGACGGAGACTATTCAAGGACCATTGCTCCCGGACACCAGGACGTCAGCGGAACCACCACCATCAGCTGAACCGACGTCACCTCCTCCACTGTGGCGGTCTGCCAGAACGTCACGGGACACGAAAAGACTGATCGAATCGATCTAAATTTCAACAGCTCCATGGACTTTGTTGGGACCTTGTGTAATATTGCTAATTGTCTGGGCCAGTGGGAAGCCACTTTCTCCGCAAGGGTTGAATGTGGTGATATGATTTGCATAGCTGTCCGCCATTGGTGCAGAACACCGGCTTACCATTGGTCCTGGTCGGTCATGTGCCTCTCGACCAATTGGTTGAGACCAGACATGTGACAGCTCTCCGATTGGTCGAGAGGCTTAGTTAACCACGCCTCCATACCGAGGTATAAATAGTCGGAACGCCCGGCGGTCGTCCATTTTATTGTGGTCAACTGCAGGGCTAAGTTCTAGCTTATTAAAGTCTAACTTTTGTATAGCAACTCGTCTCTCATGCAATTGATGGCTCATCAATTTAATAAGCTAGATTTTTGAAGATGGAGTTCCGGATCAAGCCCGAATGCCTCCGCATCAGCCCGCAAACTCCGAACTCTGCAGAACTTTTTCAACATTGGCTGGCATGTCACGATGGATACCTGGAGTCTGCAACCAGCCCCCCCACCATGACACAGAAGCTTCACATCCTCCACTCCAGTGTGGGTATAGCAGCCTACGCGATAATCAAGGAGGAGAAAGATTATGATGTCGCCATGCTAAAGCTGAATGGACAATTCCTTAAACCAGTCGACAGAGTATTCGCCCGACATCTGCTGGCCACCAGACAACATCTCCCCGGTGAGTCATTAGACCAATTTTACCAGGCCCTCGCCATCCTAGGGAGGAACTGCTCCTGCCTTGCAGTGTCAGCTACGGAGCACATGGAACTGCTGATCAGAGATGCTTACGTGGCTGGGATGCAGTCCCCGGCTATCCGCCAGCGGATGCTGGAGAAAGACGACCTCAGCTTAACTGAGGCACGGACTCTCTCCACCTCCCTGGAGGTCGCCGATCTAAACGCCCGTGCCTATGTCCCCAGCCGTGCGGCACCATCCTGGGCCTCCTGGCACGCTTCCCCACCGCCATCCGCCGCTCCCGATCGCCCTCAGAACTGCGCCGTGGGACGCCCCGACAAGTCCACGGGGCCCCGCTGCTACTTTTGCGGGTTCGCGAAACACCCTCGCCCGCGCTGACCAGCCCGCTCCGCCCTCTGTAAGAGCTACGGGAAGAAGGGCCACTTCTCCTCCGTCTGCCAGGCCAAACCGGTCGCTGCGATTCCGCGCAGCGACCAGGGATCCCCACCTCCGGGCCCTTGCTGGCTCCTCCTGGACGCCACGCAACACTACGCCCCCGGGCATCTGCGCCCGGCCTGCGCGCCTCTCTCTCTCCTCCGGGCCCTCCCGGTCCCCTCCTGGACGCTGCGCAACTCTCCCCCCCCGTCCCCAGGCCCCTGCGCCCGGCCTGCGCGCCTCTCTCTCTCCTCCGGGCCCTCCCGGTCCCCTCCTGGACGCTGCGCAACTCTCCCCCCCCCGTCCCCGGGCCCCCGCGCCTGGCCTGCGCGCCTCTCTGCCCCCGTTCCCGGCCGCTCTTATCAGCCCGCCGGCACCACTAACCCCGCCCCCAGCAACCACGAGGGCCCCACGGGCGCCGCCATCTTGGGGCGCCGACCCCACGTGCGGGTCCTGGGCGCCGCCATCTTTGGGCCCCGACTCCACGTGCGGGTCCTGGGCGCCACCATCTTGGGATTCCGACTCCACGTGTGGATCCTGGGCGCCACCGTCCGGGACTGGCACGCAAGGTTCTTCCAGCATCTACTCGGACGACGACGACAAATACGGATTTTCTCCACGGCTCGTGGCCATTCAGCTCGACCAGTCACGTCCATGCACGCTCGCCAAGACGATAACGCTGATCTACCTCAACGGCCACGAGACGGGCTGCCTGCTGGACTCCGGGAGCACGGAAAGCTTCGTTCACCCTGCCACGGTAAGAAGCTGTGCGCTCCCTGTCCATCCTGTAAGACACAAAATCGGGTTAGCCTCAGGTTCGCACTCCGTCCGCATCACCGGGTGCTGCATCGCGGACCTCACGGTCCAAGGGAAGGTTTTTAAAAATTATAAACTCCTTGTCCTCCCTGACCTTTGCGCACCGGCACAACTAGGACTGGACTTCCAGAGCAACCTGCAGAGCTTGACCTTCCAATTCGGCGGCCCTATACCCCCCTCACTGTCTGCAGCCTCGCGTCCCTCAAAGTGGACCCCCCCCTCCTTGTTTACTAATCTCACCCCCGATTGCAAACCCGTCGCGACCCGGAGCAGACGGTACAGCGCCCAGGACCGATCCTTCATCATGTCCGATTTCCAGAGGTTGCTGAAGGAAGGGGTCATCGAGGCCAGCAACAGTCCCTGGCGAGCCCAAGTGCTGGTGGTCCGGACTGGGGAGAAAAACCGATGGTCATCGACTATAGCCAGACCATCAACCGGTTTACGCAACTGGACGCGTATCCTCTCCCCCGTATTTCCGCCATGGTAAACGATATCGCGAAATACAAGGTCTTCTCCACTGTGGACCTTAAGCCCGCTTACCACCAGCTCCCCCTCCGCGCGAGTGACCGCAAATACACTGCGTTTGAGGCAGATGGGTGCCTCCACCACTTCCTTAGGGTTCCATTTGGTGTCACAAATGGGGTCTCGGTCTTCCAACGGGAGATGGACCGAATGGTCGACAAGTACGGATTACGGGCTACCTTCCCGTATCTTGATAATGTCACCATCTGCGGCCACGATCAGCAGGACCATGACACCAACCTCCAGAAATTCCTCCAAACCGCGAAACTCCTTAATTTAACCCACAATAAGGGTAAGTGCGTGTTTAGCACCGACCGTCTAGCCATCCTCGGCTACGTAGTGCGTAAAGGAGTGATAGGCCCCGACCCCGAATGCATGCGCCCCCTGATGGAACTCCCTCTTCCCAATACCCTCAAATCCCTCAAACGCTGCCTGGGTTTCTTCGCTTACTACGCCCAATGGGTTCCCGACTACGCTGACAAGGCCCGTCCCCTCATCCAAACCACGACCTTCCCGCCGTCGACAGAGGCCTGCCAGGCCTTTAGCCGCATTAAAGCGGACATCGCAAAGGCCACGATGCGCGCCATCGATGAGTCCCTCCCCTTCCAGGTCGAGAGCGACGCATCAGAAGTAGCTCTGGCGGCCACCCTGAACCAAGCGGGCAGACCCGTGGCCTTCTTCTCCAGAACCCCCCAGGCTCCCGAACTCCGCCACCCCTCTGTGGAAAAGGAAACCAGGCCATAGTCGAAGCGTTGCGACATTGGAGGCACTATTTGGCCGGCAGGAGGTTTACCCTCCTCACAGACCAACGGTCAGTAGCCTTCATGTTTGATAATGCACAAAGAGGCAAGATTAAGAACGACAAGATCTTACGGTGGCGGATCGAGTTATCCACGTACAACTATGAGATCTTGTATCGTCCTGGGAAGCTCAATGAGCCTCCTGATGCCCTGTCCCGCGGTTCCTGCGCCAGCGCGCAGATAGACCGCCTCCACTCCCTCCACGCGGACCTCTGCCATCCAGGGGTGACCCGTCTCTACCATTTCATTAAGACCCGCAACCTGTCTTTCTCCATCGCGGACGTCAGGACAGTAACCCGTGACTGCCACATCTGCGCAGAGTGTAAGCCGCACTTCTACCGCCCTGAGCGCGCACATCTGATCAAAGCAGCCCGCCCCTTCGAACGTCTCAGCATTGACTTCAAGGGGCCCCTTCCCTCTAACAACCGCAACATTTACTTCCTGGTGGTAATTGACGAATTCTTCTGCTTCCCCTTCGCCATTCCCTGCCCCGACATGACCACATCGACCGTCATTAAGGCCCTCCTCTCCATCTTCTCCCTGATCGGCTACCCCGCATACATACACAGCGATCGGGGGTCCTCCTTTATGAGCGACGAGCTGCGTCAATTCCTGCTCAACAGGGGCATTGCCTCTAGCAGGACGACCAGCTATAACCCCCGGGGTAACGGACAGGTCGAGCGGGAGAATGGTACCATCTAGAGAAGACCATCCTACTGGCCCTCCGGTCCAGAGATCTCCCTATTTCCCGATGGCAAGAGGTTATCCCCGATGCCCTACATTCTATCCACTCCCTCCTCTGTACCGCAACAAATCAGACACCTCATGAACGTCTTCTTGTCTTCCCCAGGAAGTCGTCCTCCGGATCCCCTCTCCCGACGTGGCTGGCCGCCCCCGGACCCATCTTGCTCCGGAAGCATGTGCGGGTGCACAAGTCTGACCCGTTGGTGGAACAAGTCCAGTTACTCCACACTAACCCGCAGTATGCGTATGTGGAGTACCCCGATGGTTGGCAGGACACGGTCTCCCTCCGGGACCTGGCACCCGCCGGCGTGCGGCCTTCCCCCCCTTCACCACAGACCCCCCTGTTTTTTTCCCCCCAGCTCCCCACTCAGGTCACCCCTTCCCCAACTATGGCGTCTCCACAGCCAGCTCGGGTGACGGAGACTATTCAAGGACCATTGCTCCCGGACTCCAGGACGTCAACGGAACCATCACCATCGGCTGAACCGACGTCACCTACTCCACTGCGGCAGTCTGCCAGAACGTCACGGGCCACGAAAAGACTGATCGAATCGATCTAAATTTCAACAGCTCCATGGACTTTGTTGGGACCTTGTGTAATATTGCTAATTGTCTGGGCCAGTGGGAAGCCAAAAATGTAAATTTTGTTCTCCCGGCTGCTACGAATATCACCAGATCACTCCCCCCCCCCCCCCCCCCCCCCCCCCGCCCCCGGCTCTCGATGATACCGCCCCCCCCCCCCCCCCCCCCCCCCGGCTTCTTTCTCCGCAAGGGGTGAATGTGGTGATATGATTTGCATAGCTGTCTGCCATTGGTGCAGAACACCGGCTTACCATTGGCCCTGGTCAGTCATGTGCCTCTCGACCGATTGGTTGAGACCAGTCATGTGACAGCTCTCCGATTGGTCGAGAGGCTGAGTTAACCACGCCTCCATACCGAGGTATAAATAGTCGGAACGCCCAGCGGTTGTCCATTTTATTGTGGTCAACCGCAGGGCTAAGTTCTAGCTTATTAAAGCCTAACTTTTGTATAGCAACTCGTCTCTCATGCAATTGATGGCTCATCAACAGTTAAGGAAGACACTGCCTTCACACAACATTCACAAAAACATACTTTTCAACAGGAGTCATGGGACATCAATCAGGAATGCAAGCGCCACTTGATTTGTTTTTTGCATCTTCTTCACCGAGACATTGCAGCCAGTTTAGTGCTCCTCCAGTTGCCTCAGTTCAGAACAACTAATTCAGCACACAACAGAACACAGACAATCTGACTTGTAAATTATATAATTTACAACCTTGTAGAGCACGATGGGAACATTCCAGTAAAAGCTGAGAACTTGTTAATTTAGATAGGGGTAAATGTAAATTCTTGACCTGCTGTCAAAATAACTGTCAAAATAATGAGGTTTAGTGTTATTTATGTTCAGATGCTACTTCAGCAGAAGGCAGATGCATGTTGAAGTGGGAAAATCCAAAGGTTTCTGTTAGAGATGCTGCATTTCACCTTTAGTTTCTGTAAATAAGCACTTTTACAGACTTAATTAGTGAACACAAAAGTATTTATTAATAAAAATTGTACAGCGGCCTCATGGCTGTAGCTAGCTCCCAAAATGTCTCTGCATAGGAGCCTTTCTCACCGTGGGGTGATTTCACATTCTGAGTCCCAGTTCTGAGTCTCCCAGATTATTTGATTCTTATTCTGTTGTGCTGCCCTTAAAGGGAAAATCACCACAACTTTGTGAAACTACATCTCGCTCTCAGCATTGGGCAGCATTCTCCGTCCAGCGACGGCAAAATCATTAAATACAATCGGGTGGAGAATTCGGCATTAGCAGAAAATTGAGGTTGGCACTGGGCGCCATGCAGAATGCCATGCTCTGGTAAAAATGTTCTATGCCGCATGCAAAGTGTGCAGTAAAGGCCATTAGCATATCATTAACGGGCCTGACCCGGCATTCTCTAGGCCTTCCGCGATAATCCGCCTGAAGGAATTACCGACTGCGAGGTTCACTTGTGGTATTCCTATCAGGAAACTGGTGACGTGGTTGCTGAGGGTGCAGAAGGGGGTAGAAACACTGTCCAATATCGTTATAGTGTGCTGACAGTTGTACCACTGGCTGCCAGGGCCAGGAGGAGTAGCAGGGGGTGGCTAGGAGGTGGGCCATGGTTCGGGGTGGCCAGACACAGGCCCCATTATCGCAGACAGAAAAGCAGCCATGAGGCTGCACACATTGCTAAGTGCCTACTGGGAACTTAGCACCATGGGTCATATGGATGCCCACCCCAGGCCACACATCCCAGGTATCCTTTGCACCGGCCAACCAGTCACCGGGATGGGCATGCTTCAGCACAACCAATGCCATCATCTTGGCTGGGATGAGGGTCAGCATGCATTCAAATTGAGCAAGTTCTATGTGGCACCAGTGGTAGCCCATTAACGGATCCTCAGTTGCTCCAGGACCGGCATCACTTTTGTCAATGTAGAACACTCGTGATTCTGTCCCGGGGTCAGCACTTCGGGCGGTATTCCCCGATTGCCGACGCCGAAATCGCATTTGGCGATTGGCCGGCGAATCCGTTTTGATGCCTAAATCGGGAGAGGGGCGCCTGTTTTTGGGTGCTCCGCCTTCTCCAAAATGGCATCATCGATAAGTACGCTGCATGCCGGTGGGACGGCCCCAGGACGTCATGTGAAGGCCCTCCCCTGATGCACCACCCACGATGAGCCGACATCCCGACGGTGTGGATCACTTGTGGTCTGAGGTATCATCAACCTCGCATGGCGGCTGCGGACTATGTCCAGCACTGCCACAGACAGGGGGGGAGCCGCTCTGCAGGCCAGGGGGCTTCAGCAGGGGCTGGGGGACTGGTGCGGGGTTGGTTCAGGGGTGGCGAAGGGAGGGGTTACAGGGCATCACTATCTGGCAGGCCGGATCCGCTGCAGGTCACCGCCGTGCGCATGCGCAGCCACGGACTCGGCAATTCTCTGTCGGTATCTGCAGATAAAGCCGGGCGTTTTATGTGGCGCGGCTGCTAGCCCCCCATTGGACAGAGCATCGGTGCGGGGGCGAGCCTACTTTTTGGTCCTAATACTAGGCACATGGCCCGGACATAGCCTCAAAAACGGAGAAGTCTCTCAAACGGAGAATTTGTCCCATTGATCGGTGAGTAGTTGTGATACTCGCATGCAAGCTAAACTTGCCACAAGAAGTTAAACATTGCACATTTCAGTCTAAATAATCTTTGAAAAATATCACACCGCCACCATTTACAACAGGTTTACATAAACGTGGCCTTGGCGGCCTCACTTCTGAGGGGGATTTGGCAGGTGAGCGCTCAGTCAGCCATGACCCTCCATGGTGTTCAATGCACAGGATGCACCAGAGAGGACACTGATAAGTTCAACTCAGAGCTAGGGTAGGGTTTAGTCTCTCAATTTCGTGGGAAGGAGGTCACTCCCAGGCCTTGCCCTCCCTGAATGTAAGGGTGCCTTTGCTTTTGGGGTCTGAAGGCTGGATGCAGGCAGCGCTTCCCATATCCTTCTTGCTGAGCATGTGCTCCAATCACCGCTGAGGAGCTGGAAAGTGGGTGGGAGGTGAATGCAGAAGGTCAGCTCTGGGGGAGACTGTGAGACACCTGGATGGGAGTTCCATCAGAGGCCAGGCTGTAAGGGCAGAATGGGGGACTCAGGAATGGGTTGCATCTTTGACTCATGAGACATGAAGATCCTGTCACTGGGGTGGGGGGGTGGAGAGGATGACTGCAGTGTGATTTGCATCTCACACTCAAGCAACACTGTGAGTACAAAAGGGATTAAACTGCATGAAAATTCAAATCCACTTGTCAGGGAAGTTTGACTGTCAGGAATTAGTGTTGGGGTGGATAGCGGTGGCTGATGGAAGGCTTGTAATGACTGCAGACCATGTGACCTGAGAGAATGGGGTGTTTCTAGGGATGTGCTTGTCTTGCTAATTGTAGCCTTCATTCGAATCAGCTATGCCTCATCTGCCACATGAGGCTGTCATTTGCCTGAAATACTATCGTACCCCTCCTTGACTAGTCAATTTTGGCTATGAAAGCTGCAGAGCTAAGCATGAGTGCCACTGATTGAAGTTCTTAACCTTTGGATGCGTTGCCTAAAGAATTGAACTCCAATGCTCACATAAGCATTAATATTACACAGATATCACTGATGTGTACCCCTACGTAAGATGCCCTATGGATGGCACGGTAGCACTGTGGTTAGCACAGTTGCTTCACAGCGCCAGGGACCCAGATTCGATTCTAGGCTTGGGTCACTGTCTGTGCGGAGTCTGCACGTTTTCCCCGTGTCTGCGTGGGTTTCCTCCGGGTGCTCCGGTTTCCTCCCACAGTCCAAAGATGTGCAGGTTAGGTGGATTGGCCATGCTAAATTGCCCTAAGTGTCCAAAAATGTTAGGTAGGGTTACTGGGTTACGGGAATAGGGTTGAGATGTGGGTTTTGGTAGGGTGATCTTTCCAAGGGCCGGTGAAGATTCGATGGGCCGAATGGCCTCCTTCTGCACTGTAAATTCTACATTCTATGTACCCCATTCAAAGTCTTGATGATGGTGTCTTTGGCGTCCCCCATGAGGATGCACATGCTGGTTCCATTCATGCACTGAACTGTCAAGATGCAACTGAGACTCTCAAGGTTCCACATGGAACATCCAGGTGGAGTTAAAAGGAACAACTGTGAGGAAGTGATTATAGTGTGAGAGGACAAGGTGTGGAGCTTAGTGGAGATGAAGTCACTACGGGGGAAGTGCACGGACAGATGTTCCAGGGGCATGGAGGACTGAGGGTTGGGACTCTGCCAGGAATCCTCAACATTTACTTTGGTGTTCTCTTCTTTTCAGTGCTTGATTCTGGAGAATCATGCAGCCAGGTGAGATGGTTATTTTACACGCAACAATCAAGTAGCAGCAGAGACATTGATGCAGCAAGGACCAGCGCCCTGCAGAGGAGGAGAGGCTGGGCCCATAGCTGAGCATCTCTACTGAGTCCCACCCAATGTGGGTGGGAGAGACATAGCACTGCAATTCTCACAGTGGGGGTTTGTGGAGCATGGTGCCATGAAATAATAGGGTGGAGGATCTGTTGGTAAACAAAGTGATGTTTAGTACAAAAATCATATTACAATTGTGACCTATTTCAACGAGTGCCTCTTTTCACCCATGCACACTAGATGTCAAGGGCTCCACACTAGTGTCTCCAGTTTCTTACACTTCCTCATCCGCCACTACATCAAGTAGTTTCCCCAGGATCGTGGCAGAGGTTGATGTCACCTGTTGCCTTCAACGCCCTGTTGCCTGAGATGACCTTGGTAGATGTCCCCTGGGAGACCTGGACGTTGATAGTCTGGGCCGACTTTCAAGCAGCATGGGTGTTGCAGTGCTACCCTCCCCTCTGTGCTGGGCTGAGTTATGTCGCTCATAAGGAGGGGGGCACCCCAAGGATCTCCTTGGTGGAAGGCCCCGAGCTGCTCTCCTGCTGATTCTCTTCCCTTCGGATCCCCGGGGGTTCCTCCATGGGATAGAGGGACAGCTGGAGTGAGATCCAGAAGCCCCACCATCCTCTAGCACTCATGTATTTCTTCCAGTGCCTGCACCATACAGTTGAAACCCTGTACCATGGAACTCATGCCCTCAGCCTTAAGGGCAGCACGGTAGCATTGTGGATAGCACAATGACTTCACAGCTCCAGGGTCCCAGGTTCAATTCCGGCTTGGGTCACTGTCTGTGCGGAGTCTGCACGTTCCCCCGTGTCTGTGTGGGTTTCCTCCGGGTGCTCCGGTTTCCTCCCACAGTCCAAAGATGTGCAGGTTAGGTGGATTGGCCATGATAAATTGCCCTTAGTGTTGGGTGGGGTTATGGGGATAGGGTGGAGGTGTTGACCTTGGGTAGGGTGCTCTTTCCAAGAGCCGGTGCAGACTCGATGGGCTGAATGGCCTCCTTCTGCACTGTAAATTCTATGAAACTCAGCCATGGAGTCATGAGCTGAGCCATGGAGCAGACATCCCTCACTCTAGAGTGCACGTCCTGCACCATGGTCTCCACTACGAATGCCATCCTCGCAGTGTTAGCCTCGCTGCATAGGAGTGACGGCACTATCATCTCGGACAGAAGACGATGAGACTCCTCCAATCAGCCTTGCACTCCAAAGGGAGAGGCTGTTATCCCTTCCTGATGCCCGTGACTCTGCCTTTGCAGTTCCAGCAGCTCTGGGATGACCGGATCCATTGGCACGTCATCAGCCAGAGGCTCAGCAGAGTCCTGGGCTCCGCCATCTCCCTCAGTGCCAATCCTCTGGGACGTCCCTGCCTCCACCTGATGTGGATCATTTATTGTGAGATGCTCACCAGTGAGTCACTCAGAAGCCTGCAAATTACTTAATCCCGCCAAGGTGTGAGTATGTGCGTTGGTGGAGGGTGCAGGTGACAGATGTGACGTCTCTTCAATGGTGGTGACTGAGAAGTCTCCCTGGTCCGTGGTCTCCAAGCACCATGATGGTCTGGGCTGGTCGACCGATTGCCCTGCAACGGAAGGGAGACGGCATTAGGTCACGGGGAGAATAAATGAGAGGACAATGTCTACTCACATTAGACTTGAAGAATGACTGTGTGTTCTGAGAGTTCTGAATTTTTGTCTGCAGCCCCCACTCCACCCTCTGCACAGACAAGGTCTTGCTCCTCCCGGCCAGCTCAAGGGCTCTTTCTTCAAAGGGGGTGAAGCATCTGAACTCACACATGACTCCGGGTGGCTGTTCTTGCTCACGCCTGTTATGCTTGAGTTTGTCCTGCAGGGAGACCGATGGAGTGAGTGTAGGCGGGAGTCCTGTCAGTTCAGATAGTGATGAGGTGCTGCATTTGTGGGACTGGAGTGGGAGCGGGATGTGTGAAGCACAGTCGATACTGGGGCAGACCATAAGGATTGGTGGGGAAGGTTGCGGGGAGAGGTCCCCGTGACGGGTGTTGGCAAACCGCAAGGTGGATGGGTAGGAGATTACCTTGGAGGTGCGAAGGGTATGTGAGGAGGTGCAGCGAGAGGCTGGAGGTTACAGACTGACCCTGGCCATGCAAAGAAGGTCATTCAGCTTTCTGCGGCACTGCTTCCCATCGTCTCCTGCAGTGAGCTGGCACTGGCTAAGGCAGCCGCAGTCCCCCAGGCGGGGGAGTGGCCTTGCTGGAAGGATGTTTGTGCGACCGTGAATGCAGGGCATCCCGCCTCTGCTGCGCACCGTCCAAGAGTTTGCTCAGGGGTCCATTTGAGAATTGTGGTGCCAGCTTCCTGGCAGCCATCCCCTCGAATGGATCTGGAACAAGTGGTAAGGAGACATTTATATAGAGCTCCCCACCAACTGCAGAGATTAAGTTGCTCCGGGGAGAACAAAGGCTTGATTCACATGGTAAAAAATATATTTTCAAAGAGACTCCATATTCTGTGATTTCCCGCCACCAGCACTGGTGGGATTTGCACTGGTTTGCACACCATAAACGATACTTTTTTTTTTAAATTTAAATTTAGAGTACCCAATTCATTTTTTTTCCAATTAAGGGCAATTTAGCATGGCCAATCCACCTAGCCTGCACATCTTTGAGTTGTGGGGGCGAAACCCACGCAGACACGGGGAGAATGTGCAAATTCCACACGGACGGTGACCCAGAGCCGGGATCGAACCTGGGACCTCAGCGCCGTGAGGCCGCAGTGCTAACCCATTGCGCCACCATGCTGCCCTACCATAACTGATACTTTGCCACAGTTTGGTAAGATTCCGCCCCTTGGTCATCAAAAAAAAGGTTAAAAAGGTGATTTAACATGTCAGTGCGGTAGAGGTGAGATTAATTGTTTCGGAAAACATCCAATCAGAATTGGTAACTCCAGCTGCAATTTATGCTGAATTATTTTCTCGGGAATGTGGTTCACCCCACTAGAGCTGGAGCATCACCACAATACACTGAGGCAAAGTGGTGAACAGAAAGCTTCATATCGGGTTTCAGTTTTGTTGAAAACTTCTTTACTCAGAATGCAGTTAATTTATGAGTGAAAAGGTCTCTGCCCTTTAAAATGAAAAGCTCCATAAGAGTACTGCTGATACCTTTCCCTTTTGTTCTTGAACGCAGTTAGCTGGCTGCACTCTGTGAGGCTGATTTACCTGATTTCCAACAGAATATTTTGAACAATACGTTACAGTTCATAAATTTCAACACTATTAAATAATGTCTGCACCGGGCTAATTCCAAATTGACGGCAAAATATATTCTCAGCATCCTTGATTTTAGTAACATTTTGCACTATTTTACTATTCGAATGGATCACAGGGATTAAAAGAACAGTATATAACCACACATTGAAGATCTTTGAATGTTTTTCTGGTGTAGCTGCTTGCGTTCTCTTCCAGTCTTCGTAAGTGAATTCTCTCTGTTAAAAGCAGCAGCTGCACAGAGCTAAAATGTGGTAAGGCGAGTGCATCACCATGGGTTACTGTTCTTCAGAAGGGCCATTCAAAAGCATTTGTAGTGTAGGTTAAGAGCTAAAAATGGCAGAAGGGTTTCAAAACAGCAATAAATATCACAGCTGCATCAAAGTAGGCGATTTTCGCAACAGAGTCCCCATTGTCTGAGGGATCAATTTTGCACGATTATGTCCCAGATTGGTGAAGAGAAGAGGCAATTACACAATCAGCAATATGCCCTCTGCAGTTAGCTCTTTTCTAAAATGGGAGCATTAAAACACAAAAATTACATTGCAGGTGTTCGCAAAGCAATCGAGCAATTATTCCTGCATTGCAGCAAATCATTAAAGACAAGCTGCGATGCCTTCCCGATGAAACGCTGAGCAACGAATGCTTAGAACTGAACAATGATATTTGAGGATGGTCACAATAGAATCAACGGGAATGGATCGGAAAAATCACCCTCAGATAGCCTGAGTTTCAGCTTGACAGCTGGCCACACAAAATAGTATTGAACAGAATGCTGGGAAAACTGCTCCACTTGTTAAAATCATAATACAGGCTTTTGGCTATAAAATCTTTCAGTTGAAGGCCACTAGTTGATAAAAGGTATGAAACTATGAACTATTTTGGTTAATTGTCCTTTAGGGAAGAAAATCTGCCATCCTTACCTGGCCTGGCCGGCATGTGACTCCAAACCCACAGCAATGTGGTTGACTCTGAAATGGCCTAGCAAACCACTCCGTTGTATTCAACCACTCAAGAACACGAAAAAGGAATGAAACCGGATGGACCACTGGCAACAACCCAGGCACCGGAAAAGACAACGGCAAACCCAGCCCTGTCGACCCTGCAAAGTCCTTCTTATTAACATCTGGGGCCTCGTGCCAAAGTTGGGAGAGTTATCTCACAGAGTCGTCAAGCAACAGCCAGAGCTGCACTAATCCAAGCAAATGGAGAGTATTCCATTACACTCCTGACATGGGTCATGTGGATTGTGGACAGGCTTTGGGGGGGAGGGGAGGGGGTCAGGTAGCCACAGTATTAATATGGTTCCAACAACAGTCAAGAAACTCAACACCATCCAGGACAAAGCAGCTCCTCCTTTCACAAACATTCAAACCCTCCACCACCAATGAACAGTGGCAACTATGATTACCATCTACAAGATGCACTGCAGGAACTTGTCAAGGTTCCTTAGGCAGCACCTTCCAAACCCACGACCCACTACAAGACCAGGGCAGCAGTTATCTGGGAACCCCACTACCTGGAGGTTCCCCTCCAAGTCACTCACAACCTTGACTTGGAAATGTATCACTGTTCCTTCACTGTCGCTGGGTCAAGATCCTAGAACTCCCTCCCTATCAGCACAGTGGATGTGCATACACCTCAGGGACTGCAGCAGTTCAAGAAGGCAATTCACCACTACCTTCTGAAGGGCAACTAGGGCTGGGCAATAAATACTGGCCTAACCTGTAAATGAATAAAAATAATAATTGCCCGGGAAAGATTTGTGTTTATACTACTGTCAACCCCTAATAGTATGAGAAACAAGACTAAAGCTACTTAAATAACAGTTCATAGAACAAAAAAGAACTCCTCGCCTTTCATTTTGTTTGAAAAGAACTCTTGAAACAAAATTCTTAGGGGTGAGGAGCCATACAATCTGTCGCCAAAACTGAGGTGAGGGAGTTTTAACACAG
Source organism: Scyliorhinus canicula (assembly GCF_902713615.1). Classification (NCBI taxonomy): domain Eukaryota; kingdom Metazoa; phylum Chordata; class Chondrichthyes; order Carcharhiniformes; family Scyliorhinidae; genus Scyliorhinus; species Scyliorhinus canicula. The sequence goes on along the minus strand of NC_052151.1, from coordinate 141,281,147 downwards.
ACTATTTGGATTAAAGTATATGTGAGGGTTTAGAATTGTGGGAAAAAAACCAGTGCATTCATGGCTCCAACTTGCCAAAGTGTGGGTTTAACTCAGGTGTGTTGATATGCATGATGTTATGGGCCAGGGTTTAGAAAACTCCAAAGTATATCATGGAGTTCACCTGACCCACAACTGTTTATAGATTTTGGTTCTGCGGAGCACAAGGGCCTACTTTTCAGGTGTTGTTCAATATAAGGCCTTAAGCACTTTTAAACAAAGCAAAGTCTATTCTACGAATTCAGTTAACATTTTACAAGCATACACAGTAAGCATTTTTTTATCAACTACAAACATAAAATCCCCACGCAGCTACAGTTCTCAAATAAAACCCTTAATAACTTCCCTTTCTGCTGTTTCAATTTGATAACAACATTCAATAAAACCAGGAAAACCCTTTTAACAAACGAGTAGGTTTAAATTCTTTACAGAAAACAGTTATCACGTTTAAATTATCAAGTGATCTGGACACTTTTAATATACAGAGAGAGAGAAAGAGAGAGGCAAAGCCTTCTTTTTCCAAATCCAGCTTCCAACAGTGTAAGTGTAAACTGAAAGTAAAATCCAGAGCCACAGCCCTGTTCCACCCACACAATGACATCACTGAAGCCATGTGATAATAAACATTTCTTAAAGGGACACTCACATGACACTACATACCTGCAGACAGGCAGGATAGTGATTCAAATTTTTAAATTCATGTATAGAATATAGAACAGTGCAGCACAGAACAGGCCCTTCAGCCCTCGATGTTGTGCCGAGCAATGATCACCCTATTCAAACCCACGTATCCACCCTATAACCCGTAACCCAACAACCCCCTCCCCCCCCAACCTTACTTTTTAGGACACTACGGGCAATTTAGCATGGCCAATCCACCTAACCCGCACATCTTTGGACTGTGGGAGGAAACCGGAGCACCCGGAGGAAACCCACGCACACACGGGGATGACGTGCAGACTCCGCACAGACAGTGACCCAGCCGGGAATCGAACCTGGGACCCTGGAGCTGTGAAGCATTTATGCTAACCACCATGCTACCGTGCTGTATATCAACAGCTTGTTAACCAGCATTTAAATGTAGCAGTGCATTTACTGGTTTCTCAGGTTTTCTGAGTGAAACCAAAGGGAGCACACAACGGCAATAGGAAGAAAGCCTTGTGTTTATATAGGCCTTTCATTACCTCTGTATGTTCCAAAGCGATAATGTGCTATAATGTAAGAAATACAGTACTCAGTGGACATTCAGTTGAAAAGTTCCCACAAATAGTAACACGATAATGTGCAGATAATCTGTTACATTTTTCAGTGGTATTGATTGTTGATTCAGGGATAGATATTTGCCAGGACATTATGGGTAATTCCCTTGCTCTTCTTTGAAACAATGCCATAGAATCTTTTTCATCCACCTGAGTGAGCAGACATCTCATCCAAAGGATAGCATTTTCAAGAGTGCAGCACTCCCTCAGGACTGCATCGGAGTGTCATCCTAAACGTTCATGCTTGGGTCTCTGGGGTGGATTTGGAGCTGAAACCTTTTTGACAGAGAGAGAAGCGCTACCAACTGACTCACAGCTGACGCATTCATGGGGCTTATTAAAAGCTTGCCATGCAGCCATCGGTGAAGACTTGGTGGTCACAACTGCTTTCACTGGGCAAGGCTTTGTTCAGAGCGCTTGTGGTGAGCAGCTCCTTTTTGCACTTTGGTGATATTGACACCCAACTTCGGGGTGGGTGGTGCCAAAGCTACCTTGGATTGAACTTTGCATGAGGAGAAAAATGACTAACAGCAGCAGTGACGAGACCTGCAAGAGCTCAATAGAGAGGGGGGGAAGCTTCAGGGGAGAGGGGAGAATCAGAGGGGATGAACTTGGAGGAGGCATTACCTCGTAACAAAATTAACAGGCAAAGAGGCTCAGCTTCCTTCATCTCTCTGAAGTTCATTTTTCCCAGCAGTTGTCACGTCAGTTAGTGATAACATCTACAGCCTCCTAAATGAACACGCCGCCCAGAATCGTTTTGTCCCCCAGATCCTGACCGAGCGCTGCCTGAAACATATCCAGGACCTTCCAATTGGCTGCACATAATTGAATCAAGAAGTTCACTGATGGATTGTTTGCCAGGGCTGACAATTAAGTCAACTTCACCTATGTTGATGCCAGTCAGAATGAATCCTCTTACCCTAATCCTAATACTAACTCCACCACATTTCGTCTTTGGATTGGCTTTTTAAATATTTCCAATGAGAATGTATCATGCAAGTAAGCACCGCATTTGCTGCTATGTATTCAGTGCCAATCCTGAAAATAATATATTCAGGTGGCTGCATTAAAATCTATAGCAAGAAGTCTTACAACACCAGGTTAAAGTTCAAACACTAGCTTTTGAAACAAACATGTTGGACTTTGACCTGGTGTTGTAAAACTTCTTACTGTGCTCACCCCAGTCCAACGCCGGCATCTCCACATCATGGTTAAAATCTATAGATTGACATGTTAAAATTTTATCCAAACAGGGTGCAGAACAGGCAGCCATTTTGTGTCACCTATTTTGCACTGGTGTCTTTGGTGAATTTATACAGCATTGTTTCAGATATTGTAAACTGACGAATCTCAGTGAAGCTGCCAGCAACTAACTGATACATTCGTAGAGTATCCAACCTTAGTATCATTTCTGTATGCTTGTAAAAGGCTATAAGGATCAAGGCAACCTCATTAAATGAACAGCTCGAGGAATCCAGCGTACAATTTCTAGGCCAAAATAACATTGATCAGGGGTGTTCAGTTTGGAGACATTGAGTGAAGGTCAGGCTGAAGGTCAGCTGTATATAGAAATTGGAAAGAAATACTGCAACTGGAGATCGAGCTCTCAACCCTGGGTCAGCAAACAATAAGCTTTTGTACAGAAATAGCACTCAAGAATAACTGACTCAGATTAGAAGTGAAAAAACAAACTGGACTGTGTTTTTTTTATTCATTCTTGGGATGCGGCCATCGCTGGCTGGGCCAGCATTTGTTGCCCACCCCAAATTGCCCTTGCCCTGAGTGGCCAGGCCATTTCAGTGGGGGGGGGGGGGCGCAGTTAAGAATCAACCACATTGCTGTGGGTCTGGAGTCACATGTAGGCCAGACCAGGTAAGGATGGCAGATTTCTTTCCCTGAACGACATTAATGAAACAGGAGGGGCGAGATTCTCCGCAAATGCGGAGAATCGTAAAGGCTGCCGTGGGACAGGCCGTGACCCACAGCAGCCTTCAAGCCCACTTACGGGGCCGATTCTCCCCCCCCCCCCGAGTGGGGCTAGGAGCGCGGCCCCGTGCGTCACAGGCCCCACACGCAGCGGTCGCGCGCTGTTCACGCCGGCAGCGACCAGGTGTGGTTGGCGCCAGCGTGAACCGGTCGCATTAGGCAGGCTGCTCGGGCCATCCGGGCCGGAGAATCGCCGCTCGACCGGAGCGGCGATTCTCCGAGCAGCCTGTCATAAAACGCGACACGCCATTTTGGGGGGTGGGATGGGAGAATCGCGTGCGAGTGCCAGGGCGGCGTGACGTGATTCGCCCAGCACTCCCGCGATTCTCCCACCCGGCATGGGGTCAGAGAATCATGCCCCAGATTCCTCTGTACCTCGATCTATTTCTAGACCTGTTTCTCCCTGTTTAAATAATATACTGCTTTTCTATTATTCCTTCCAAAGTGGCCAAGGCTACATTTTCCCACGTTATACACCATCTGCCAAATGTGTGCCCACTCACTTGATCTACCCATATCCCTTTGCAGACTCCTTGGGCACGATCCAGTGGCCACGCTGCATCGGAAAAACAGTTTGCCACGGTGCAGCTTGGCCGATAAAAGCCTGGAGACCCCGCTCCCAGGATCTACCCAGCTCACAAAGCCTCGTGTGATCCAACACGATGTCGCGAGATGTTGCGATGTAAATCCTACCCATTGTGGGTGGGATCAATTTTTGGCAAATCTGCATATTAGAGCGCGACAGTTCGTCTCACTTTAATGTGCAAGTTCCTGAGGTACCTGAGGCTTTGGGATTCATCCCCTTCGCCTCGGAGATCTTGGACAAGCGCTGGTCCGTACTGGCTCGCACAAATGGGGACCAGACGGAATGGCACCAATGGGAGACTCACAGAGGATTGAAGGCTTCCAGCTACGTGGTCTTTGGCCAGGGTGGGGCCCTGGCACTGCTGATGCCACCTGGGCACCCTGGAAGTGCCAACTCAGTGCCCTGGCAGTGGCGCCTGGGTGCCATCCTGGTGCTGCCAAGGTGCCCAGGTGGCATTGCCAGCTGGCATGGGCACTGTGAGGGTCCCTGGTTGACATTGGCAAAGTGTCAAACTGGCATTTGTTTGCACACATGATTAGGCTGGGCATGCCCTGCATGGGTGTTGGGGGAGGTGTGTGGGGGGGGGGTTGGCAGACCGCCCTTCCTCCCTCCATCCCATAGTTTGTTTGGGCTGGAGGGAGGTCAGGAATCGCTTTGGGCGCCTCGGAAATCGGGACGGCACTTCAAAATGGGGTCCCGATCTCTCGCTACACTGGGGAGTTCCGGAAAGCGAAACGTGAGTCGCATTGAATAGTCATGTGTTTCTCAGCACTACGAGCACCGGGAAACTCCCAGCTAAACCCACACGCTATGGGACTTTGTTCCCATTTGGGTAAATCATGCCCAATATTCCCTCTTCAAAACTTAATTTCCTGCCTATCGTTGTATGGTTATGATGTTGGGGAGCTCTCCCAGGGAATCAAGGGTCCCTGGTTGGTTGGGCTCTGGGCAGGGTGGTTCTCTGGCAGCCCCAATAACACCCAGGCACCCTGGTGCTGCAGCCTGGTGTTGCTCTCAAAGTGCCATTTGGGTGCTACCCTAGCACTGCCAGGGTACCTAGGTAGTCATGCCAGTGTGCCAGGCTGGCACTGCCAGGGTACCTAGGTGGTCTTGCCAGTGTGCCAGGCTGGCTGTGCCAAGGTGTCCAGGTGGCATTTTTACCATGCCAGAGATTGGGCCAAGGGTGCTCTGCCTTTTCAGATGCGGTGCGGGGAGCGTGGTGACCCCCTCTCCCACCTTAGAGGTGAGTTGGAGGGTCTGGGAGTCGGATTGGGAGGTCTCAAGATCAGGGGCGAAATTCTCGGAAGACCTGCGTGACGCCCATTTCCGGCGGGCAAAAGCGGTGCGGATGACTCCGGCGTCGGGGCCTTCTTTTAAGCCGTAAATCTCCGTTTCCGAAAGGGCCAGCAGCGGACTGACGCGATACGCGTCAGTTTCACCCGCTGCGGAAGTGAGAGGGGGGACGGGTACCGGCGTTGAGAGGAGAGGGGGGGGGGGTACCAGCGTTGAGAGGAGAGGGGGGGGTACCGGCGTCGAGAGGAGAGGGGGGTACCGGCGTTGAGAGGAGAGGGGGGGTAACGGCGTTGAGAGGAGAGGGGGGGGTACCGGCGTTGAGAGGAGGGGGGGTACCGGCGTTGAGAGAGAGGGGGGTACCAGCGTTGAGAGGAGGGGGGGGTACCGGCGTTGAGAGGAGAGGGGAGGGGGGGTGGTTGCAGCAATGAGAGGGGGGGGTTGCGGCGTTGAGAGGGGGGTACCGGCGTTGAGAGTGAGGGGCGGCGGCATTGGAGGGGGGTAGGGGTGGTGGGGAGGGAGGTAGGGGTGGTGGGGAGGGGGGTAGGGGTGGTGGGGAGGGGGGTAGGGGCGTTGGAGGGGGGTAGGGGCGTTGGAGGGGGGTATGGGCATTGGAGGGGGGTTGGGGCGTTGGAGGAGGGTAGGGGCGTTGGGGGGGTAGGGGCGTTGGAGGGGGTAGGGGCGTTGGAGGGGGGTAGGGGTGGTGAGGGGGGTAGGAGTGTTGGAGGGGGGGTAGGGGTGGTGAGGGGGGTTGGGGTAGGGGGCAGCGGTGTGTAGAGGGGGGGTGACGGTGCGTTGGCCCCGGGCATCCGTCGCCCCCCCCCTCTGCACGCCGCTGCCCCCTACCCCAACCCCACCCACCACCCCTACCCCCTCCCCACCCCTACCCCCCTCCAACGCCGCCATCCCCCTCCAACGCCCCTACCCCCCCCACCCCTACCCCCCACCCCTACCCCCCACCCCTACCCCCCCCACACCTACCCACTCCTACCCCCCACCCACCCCTACCCCCCCACCCCTACCCTCCCCCCACCCCTACCCTCCCCCAACCACTACCCCCCCCCACCACCACCCCACAAACGCCGGTACTCTCTCCCCACCACCACCCCACAAACGCCGGTACTCTCTCTCCCCACCACCACCCCACAAACGCCGGTACTCTCTCTCCCCCCCACCACCACCCCACAAACGCCGGTACTCTCTCTCCCCACCACCACCACCCCACAAACGCCGGTACTCTCTCTCCCCCCCCACCCCCCACCCCACAAACGCCGGTACTCTCTCTTCCCCCCCCCCACCCCACAAACGCCGGTACTCTCTCTCCCCCCCACCACCACCCCACAAACGCCGGTACTCTCTCTCCCCCCCCCCCCCCCCCACAAACGCCGGTACTCTCTCTCCCCCCCCACCACCAACCACAAACGCCGGTACTCTCTCTCCCCCCACCACCCCACAAACGCCGGTACTCTCTCTCCCCCACCACCACCCCACAAACGCCGGTACTCTCTCTCCCCCCCACCACCACCCACAAACGCCGGTACTCTCTCTCCCCCCCCCACAAACGCCGGTACTCTCTCTCCCCCACCACCACCCCACAAACGCCGGTACTCTCTCTCCCCCCCACCACCACCCACAAACGCCGGTACCCTCTCCCCACCACCACCCCACAAACGCCGGGACTCTCTCTCCCCCCCCGACACAAATGCCGGGACTCTCTCCCCCCCCCCACACACAAACGCCGGTACTCTCTCTCCCCCCCACCACCCCACAAACGCCGGTACTCTCTCTCCCCACCACAACCCCACAAACGCCGGGACTCTCTCTCGCCCCCTCCCCAGACAAACGCCGGGACTCTCTCTCCCCCCCTCCACACACAAACGCCGGTACTCTCTCTCCCCACCACCACCCCACCCCCCACACAAACGCCGGTACTCTCTCTCCCCACCACCACCCCACCCCCCACACAAACGTCGGTACTCTCCTCCTCCCCCCCTGCACTCGATATTGGTAACTGAACGGCGTCAACCATCATCAATGGTTGACGCCGTTAGAAACCTACTGTGATTTTCGCCAACGTGACCCGTGGCCACGTCGGCGGGACTTCGGCCCATCCGGGCTGGAGATTTGTTGACAGTAAAAATTAAATGAAATCCCGCCGGCGCCAGCTGTTTTCAGAGGCTGCCGGCGGGATTTGCACAACGCCGGTTTTTGGCCGCTCGGAGAATTCAAAACCCGGCGGGAGCAGGAATAACGCCACGGCCGGCCGATTCGCCAACCCTGCGTGGGGTCGGAGAATTTCGCCCCAGGGCACCATTCAGATCTTAGTGCAGGAAATTAAATTAAGTGCGGCCTCTTTGGGGCATTCCCCGCTGCGGTCCCAATAGATAGCGGGGTCTTTCTCGGCACTACAACGCTAAACGCACTTGTCATGGGACTCTGTTTAATTTCTGTTTGATTGTGCCCTACAATCTGACCACCATTGCTTTCCAAGATATCGGATCTTGTGAATGACCATGGGAAGTCCAGGGCCACATGTAAATGCAACGGTCCTTTTCTTTTTTGTGGTTTGAATGCATTGCATGGTGCACATCTGAAAGTTTCCCTTTCCCTGTCTGCATACATTTAGGGCCCTTGGTGAAGATTTGGGTATAATATTTCTGAAGAGCAGTAGGCATGACAAATTGATAGTCACACGGTATTAATCTATCCTGTAGTTAATCTCTGATGGTGATCAATGTGCGGAGCTCATGGGGAAGCTTCCTTGTGGACTCTGGCCAGCGGCTCATGATGACATCTGTATGTCTGTATGTGATGTCCGCCTGTAAGGTATCTTTGGAGTTCCTGGATTCTGCGAGAGGCCATCACCTCTATTCTGATAATGTCGACGTCTTCCTCACCATCTCAGAAGCACTCCGGCGCGGGTCGCCCGGAAGGTGCTGAATCCTCCGCACCTTCAGGGACTAGGCCGGCTCTGGCGGGGTTGGCGCCGTGCCAACCAGCGCCAAATGGCCTCCACCGGCCGGTGTGAGTTGGCGCATGCGTGGGAGTGTCAGGAGGATTCAGCGTGATCCCAGTGCATGCGCAGGAGGTTTTTTCTCCGCGCCGGGCCTAGGTGGACCGTTACAGCGGCCAGCGCGGAGGGTAAGAGTGCCCCCATGGCACAGGACCGCCCGCAGATCGGTGGGCCCCGATCGCAGGCCAGGCCACCGTGGGGACACCCCGCCGGGGCCAGATCCGCCCGCGCCCTCCCGAGGACTCTGCAGGCTGCGTGCAGAGCCAGGTCCTGCCGTTAAGGGCCTTGTTTTATTTGCGCAGGCGGGACTGGCCAAAAACAGGTGGCCACTCAGCCCATTGCAGAGCGGTGAATCGCTGGGGGGGGGGCACTGCCAACGGCCCCCGAACGGCACAACACAATTCCCGCAACTGCCGAAATTCCGGCGGCAGAGAATCCGGCAGCCGGCTTTGGACGGCAGGGCAGGATTCACGCCATCCCTGGCGATTCTCCGGCCTGGTGATGGGTCGGAGAATCCCACCGAAGGTCTTCCTTTCACTGCAGCTGTTTGCAGACAAAATTACGGCGAGTTTCATCAACCATGCTATCTCTGATTAGTTCATAAGTGAGAGTTCCAAGTGCACATTACATTGCCAATATTTTCAGAGTGGGCAAATAAGATGATACTGATTCATCTACTCTTTAGTTTGTTGAATAGGATACATATCTATCCAGATTATGTTTTTTTCTACTAGAAGACAGATATTTACAAATCTTTTTCGGATTATTTCAGGGTCCTCTTTCCTCTTCCATCAGGGAAATTAAACAATTTGAAATTCTTGAGGCTTCGGGCCCACTAAGTTTAATAGAGTACAAGCCTGTACATTTTTTAACTTGTCAGACAGTGCAGCACAACAGTAAATATACCACTCCTCAAAATTTCCCCAACTACCTGCAATAATTTCATCAAGGACGAGTAATTCGCTGTGGTGAAATCTTTGTGTCATACTGCCAACTTCTGACACCATATAGATGTTGTGGATACTGATAAAGAGTAGTTTATTCATTAGTTTAGCAGCTATTTCAATACTCGGGCTCTTCCCGCACTCCCGGGGATAATTCCCGCGCTCCCGCCGTATGTCCTCTTTTGTAGTTGCGTCATCACGTTCTTATGTAACCCTTATGCCACATACCTTACCCAAAAACTGACAAACTTATTTCCTTTTATACTGTTATTTTTTAAATCAAAATACTCACCCTCTTTTAGTACTCAAAAATACTGAAACTTCTTTCAGTTCACGTTCAAAAAAATTGATTTATATTAAAACAAACATCTTTTTTAAAAACATGTTATAAAACTGGTTAAGATACAAATTGTAATTTAGAAATGTAATGATTTTCTCTTTTTTCTAAAAAGCAGATATGCAAATTCTGATACGCACACACACAAACACACACACACATACACACACACGAGCAGAAAACAGCACAAAACAAATACAGTCCCCTAAGATGCTGGAGAATGGCAATGTTTCTTTCAAAAGGATAAAACTTTAAAGGAACTCAACACTGTTGACCCAACAGATGTCTAGTCACAATAGATTGCTACGACACACTGGGCTAGAGTGCCGTCAATTCCAGCGCCACTTGACCTGGAGTCACAACACAAGTTAATTAACTAATAATTATCAGAAAAATATCCAGACTCTATGGCCCTTGGCTGTCCAATAATTACAGTCACCAGGTTTGTAAATTTAACTACTTTTAATTAATACCAAGAACTGTAATGAAATATGTAGCAAATATAACTGGTTAACGATTATCTAATTCCCCACTTTATCTTGCCCCACCACCCTCTACACACACACACACACACACATACACGATAGACAAACACAGAGGAAAAGAAAGGAGTAAAAAAAATAAGTAAAAGGGAAAAAGAGTCTTTGCTTCAGATGGTTGTTTCCAGCACTTTACTCCTCTTCCATCTCTACTTTCAGCCTGAAGCTTTACATAGATTCATTCTGATTTCTGTAGTTTCAGAAACACAGCACTCACATCCTTTCTGGACAGAGAGAGAGGGTCCAAGTCTTTGTTTGCAGCCTGTAGATTCATTAATTTAGGCTCTCTGCACATCCATTCAGAGACTATTTCCTCGGGTGGATGTAGCTGTTGCAAGGGGGCATAACTATAAGATTCAGGGTGGGAGATATAGGAGGGATGTCCGAGGTAGGTTCTTTACTCAGAGAGTAGTTAGGGTGTGGAATGGACTGCCTGCTGTGATAGTGGAGTCGGACACTTTAGGAACTTTCAAGTGGTTATTGGACAGGCACATGGAGCACACCAGAATGACAGGGAGTAGGATAGCTTGATTTTGGTTTCGGACAAAGCTCGGCACAACATCGAGGGCCGAAGGGCCTGTTCTGTGCTGTACTGTTCTATGTTCTATGTTTGATCCATTAATACAGCATTCACAGGCTCTCTGGAGAATACACGGAGGGAAAGAGAGAGTCCTTGTCCTTGTACTTCCAGGAGTCAAACTGAGCTCCTTGCAACTCTGAAAGTCAGTCCACTGGGATAAGATCCAATCACCATCTGTTATCGAACAGAGTACGGTCTTTTGGGTCAATACATTGGCCCCCAGCCCATCAATGAAACTGAGTCCCACCCCATCTCCTATCTTGCGATTCACTTTTCCCACAGCAGCAGATCGCCACCTGTGGGGTTTACAGCGGCGAGGAGTGGTTACAATGGGAAATTCCATTGACAGGCAGCGTAAGATAGAATCCCGCTGCCAGCGAGCAGCACGTGGATGAGAAACACATCGCTGGGGGACCAGTAAATCTCGCCAAAGGTGTTTATTTCAACAATTTGCTGAAATGTCTAGCACAGTCTAGCACTGCTGCCTCACAGCTCCAGGGACCTGGGTTAAATTCTGGCCTCGCGTGACTGTATGTGTGGAGTTTGCACTTTCTCCCTGTGCCTGCGTGGGTTTCCTCTGGGTGCTCCGGTGTCCCCCTACTGTCCACAGATGTGCAGGTTAGGTGGATTGGCCATGCTAAATTTCCCTTTAGGGTGCGGTTACAAGGTGGTGGATAGACCCTAGGTAAGGTGGTCTTTCAAAGGATCAGTACAGACTAGATGGGCCACATTGTCTCCTTCTGTACTGTAGGGATTCTATGAAAATCTGTCTCAGGAATTACTTGATGTTTTTCCTCCTCTCCCATTGTGATGCACCACTACACTTATCTAGAAAAGCTAACTGCTGCATTTTATCTTGCAATGGCCATAGTTAATCAGGCACTGACAGAGAGTCTTATGGATTGGAGCAGCTTTGCACCACTAATGATACTCCAGAGATTTTGAATGTGTAGCAGCTTTGTATAAATTCTTTTTGTGGTAAAACTGTTTTAACAAATAGGGTTGAGTTGCGAACAATGATAAATGATTGCCCTGACGGTGTTTTGGGTGGTGGGGGCATTTGATTACAGGAGTAGTGTGAAACTCAGAACCTTCCACAAATTTGAAAGACGGAATTTTGTCAGAGCAACAAACGCCCCAATGATGGATCCGAAGGCTCGTGACAACCTCACCTCGATCATTTGTATAGATCCCCAAACAATTTTTGGCCATCCAGGAACTAATTAGGTGCTGCTGGAACTCCAACTCCCTTAAATGAAAGAGGCCAAGTCTCCGAAGAGCTGCCAGACAACTGGAGAGCCAGCAGTTCAGCAATCTTCGCAGCACCATTGGAATTGGTGAGCATTGGTTAGACCACACATAGGCGAGGATGTCATGGGAGTAGGCTACCCTCCCAAGTGGGGCCTGGGGTTCACAGCAACTGTGGCTAGGAGACCTCTCTGTGGGCCACAGAATGTCTGATTAAGTAAGTTTCCCCCCCACCATCCCCTTGCACCAAGCTCTCAGGGAAGCCACCAGAGATCACCAGGTGACTTCCCCATGCAGTGGAGGGCTTCCCTGCTGCAGATAAAATGGGAGCCACTGCAGGAAGAGGCGTTCACACACCTGAAGGCCCAATACCTGCACAAAAATTGCTTTTAAATTTAAAATAATCAATTTAATAGAATATTCTGTCCTGAAACGAAGCTTAGAAAACTCAATTAATTAACCAGACACTTGTTTCTGGTTACTAAAACTAGAATAACCTTGAGCTCAGTAACACCACAAGACAGGAAATTAAATCTTCCTGTCTCACTCACTACGGGAATTGTCACGAGCGGGAGGATAATTTGATGCAAAAGCAAACGATCTGTTGACTAGAGGCGGGAATTTCCGGTCCCGGGATGGGCAAGGCTGGAAAATCCCACCCTGTCGAGGCTGTAATATAACATTGCTGATTTATTTCAGGATGTCTTCAAAGGAACAATCAAATATGGTCCCTGGAGTTTCAAGAACTCCTCTAATATTGGACTGGGTTTATTTGCAGTAACAAGATGAGGAACAAAGGTTTTTTTAATCCAAGTTCACACATAGGAGAATTCTCCATTCTGTTGCCATTCACACTATTAACTAACAAGTAACATTTGCGCCACACAAGTGTCAAGCAGTGATTAAAAGAAAATTACTGCGGATGCTGGAATCTGAAACGAAAGAGAAAATGCTGGAAAATCTCAGCAAGTCTGGCAGCATCTGTAGGGAGAGAAAAGAGCTAACGTTTCGAGTCCAATGACTCTTTGTCAAAGCTAACAGACAGAGAAAGTGGGAAATATTTTTACTGTGGAGTGAGAATGAAAGATGAGTCATAGCCACAGAAACCCAGGGAAACCGGGTGCTAATGGCTACAGATACCAAGGAGAAAGAGTGTTAATGGCAGTCCCCAGAGAGGACAAAAGATGTGAAAGGTCAAACAGCAGGGAATCTAACATCAGAGGATGAACTGTAGATGTGGGGGCAAAACTGTAGAAGCAAAGAGGAGAAAGGGTATGGAGAGGTGGATAAGATTGGGGGGGAATTAAATGTATATTAAGAAAGAAAGAAATGGTAAAAGACAGTTAAAATGAAATGAAAACAAATGGGTTGAGGTGGGGCTGATCATCTGAAGTTGTTGAATTCGATGTTCAGACCAGAAGGCTGTAGTGTGCCTAACCGGAAGATGAGATATTGTTTCTCCAGTTTGCGTTGCGCTTCACTGGAACACTGCAGCAGGCCAAGAACAGACATGTAGGCATGGGAGCAGGGTCTTTTGTTAAAATGGCAAGCAACAGGAAGGTTAGGATCCTGAATGCGCACAGACCGAAGAAGCTCAGCAAACATGCTCAGGTAATGATTATCCTTTTTAAAAAACTTTGCATGGAATGCGGATATCGCTAGTTAGGTCAGAATTTTTTGCCCCTCCCATCATAGCCTTGAGAAGGTGGTGGTGAGCTACCTTCTTGGAACTGCTGCAATTCACCTGATGTAGGCACACCCACAAGAGACAGTCTCACCACTTCCATTTGATATTCAATTGCATTACCATTGTTGTACTCCTTACCATCAACGTCCTGAAAAGGGAACCATTGATCCAAATCCTGCAAACAACTTAAATACTGTGGCTAGAAGAAGATTTAGGCCATTGTCATGTGGTGGTACTGAACTCCAAGGTTATTCCAGTTTTAGTAACCAGAAACAAGTGTGTGGTTATTGAATCAGATCAGAGGCTGGGTATTCTGTGGAATGTGATTTATCTGCTGACTCCCTAATGGCTTTCCACCACCAAGAAGTGCAAGTCAGGAATGTGACGAAATACTCTTGAGTTGTCTGGATGTGTGCATCTTCTGAACAAATGCAGCCTCATTCACTCCCTCCACCACCAGTTAACCATGACTGCAATGGGCAACATGCACTGCAATAACTTGCCAAGGGTCCTTTGACAACACATCCCAAATCCACAACTCCTAATACCTGGAAAGCAAATTCAGCAAGTACAGGGAATACCATCACCTGCAAGCTCCCCTCCAAGAAACACACTATAGTAACTTGACAATACATTGCCATTTCTTCATTATCATTGGGTCAAAATCATGGAAGTCCCTACAGTATTATTGGAGTACCTTCACTACACGGACAGCAGTCATTCAAGCAAACAGTTCACCACCACCTTCTGAAGGATAACTCAAGGTAGGACATAAATGCAAGTCTTTCAAGAGATGCCCAAAACCCATGAATGACTGCATTAAACAAAAATGATATAAATTAAATGCCGGAATTTCTAACAGGAATCTCATCAGTAATTTTGCTACAAGGCTGCATTTCCTTGACATCTTGAGCAATGCTTAAGTCGGCAGAAAAATTTAATAATCATATCAGTAATTTAATCAAATATTAAAAGCTAACATTTTATACACACATATTGTAAAAATTAGATGCAATTAAAGTAATTCTTGACAGATTATTCATGTAGAAGATTTAATTAGATTTTAATGTAACACAAATAAAAATAACTAAATCCATTGCTCCCACACCCATTACTGAACAATGTTAGAAATTAGAAACAATTACACTGATCTTTTAAAAAAAAATTGTTAACTCTCAGAAGGTTGCATCAATTCTTCAACATCAGAATGTGAAATCAAACAAAACTAGTTAGGAAATTTTTTTAAAAAAATGATTGGGACCGATAAGTTTTCCCAATTTTTCGGGTCCCTCAGCTGGCTGTTTCTCGGCAACGCACCGTTCACTGGCTGTGGCATTTTCTACTCCCACCGCTTGTCAATGGGATTTCCCATTGAAGACACCCCACGCCGCTGGAAAACCCATGGGCAGGGGTGCGCTGCTGGTGAGAACATAAAATCCGGCCTTCATTTCAGAATAATCAAATTCCTTTTCCCAATGGTTCCTCTCCCCAATAGATTACAATATTAACTGGTCAATAATTTTGGAAAACAAGCTCAGAATTCCTCAACATCTCTCACGCGATGCTGCTAACTTTCTTAGCAATAACATCAGTTACTCTGTTCCTTGGTTCCTGTCCTCAAATCCACATTGAACAACAATGGCTGAAGCTAGCAGTATTTTTAACAGTGAATATATAAATGGTCTGAAGTAAAAAATACTCACGAGTGGGTTAAAGGCTATAGATAAACTGGAGTGTTCCAATTACATCAGCAAGCCATTCAAGCTTTGCTTTTTGAATGCCTGATACACTATCAATTACGGCGAGACGAGAGTAGAGAGTAATCGAGGCTTTATTATGCAGAGACGTGGAGCTTCCCGCAGCTGCTGCCGAAATGGCTGCAGCTCGGAGAGCCCACACATTTATACTTCACCTACTGGGCGGAGCCAGCAGGCAGGGATCTGCCCCCGTACCTGCCTTACCGTAATACCCTCATATGCAGTATACACAATACAACAGTGGTGACTACCACATTCACCCCCTGTTAAAAGAGAGTCCAGAGGGCGCGGTGGAAATTATTTACATACAGGTTGTTTTTTTTTTAAAGTACAGGTTGTTTAAATGTGAAGAAAGGGGTTACAAATTTAGATGGTCGGGCACCTTGATCCGTCGTTGCGAGCGACAAAGTTGTGGTGTTGATTCAGGCATCGGTTCGGTCTTCGGGGACTCTGGGAGCATGTCAATCTCATCTTCATCCACGAGTGGGACCAAGGGGAGGGCGGATCGTCCTGGAGCGGGGGCTGAGGTGAGGTGCGCCGGGGGAGGGAGGGTTTTGCCGGGGAAGAGGAGGGGGAGTGTGTGGGGACCCAGCTGGTGCCAAGTCCCGGTGGGAGACTGTGTCTTGGCAGCCGTCGGGGTAAGCTACGTAGGCGTACTGCGGGTTCGCATGGAGTAGCTGTACCCTCTCAACCAACGGGTCCGCCTTGTGGAGCCGCACATGCTTGCGAAGGATCCTGGAGCTGCCAGCCATGTTGGGAGCGAAACCCCGGAGGTGGACCTCCTAGGGAAGGCAAAGAGACGTTCATGGGGAGTTTCGTTAGTCGCAGTGTAAAGGAGCGACCGAATGGAGTGAAGGGCGTCGAGGAGGACCTACTGGCAGCGGGTGGCCAGGAGATTTCTGGACCGTAGGGCCAGCGGGATGGCATTCCAGACCATCCCATTCTCCCGCTCCACCTGCCCGTTTCCCCGGGGGTTGTAGCTGGTCGTCCTGTTCGAGGCGATGCCCTTATTCAGCAGGTACTGACGCAGCTCATCGCTCATAAATGAGGATCCCCAGTCGCTGTGGATGTAGGCGGGGAAACCGAACAGAGCATAGATGGTGTTGACGGCTTTGATGACGGCGGCAGATGTCATGTCGGGGCATGGAATGGCGAAGGGGAATCTCGAGTACTCGTCGACCACATTGAGGAAGTACGTCTTGCGGTCGGTGGAGGGGATGGGCCCTTTGAAGTCCACGCTGAGGCGTTCAAAGGGGTGGGAGGTCTTCACCAGGCCCGCACGATCTGGTCGGTAGAAGTGCGGTTTACACTCCGCGCAGACCTGGCAGTCTCTGCTGATAGCCCTGACTTCCTCGATGGAGTAGGGCAGATTGCGGGCCTTTATGAAGTGATAAAAGTGGGTGACCCCTGGGTGACAGAGATCGTCTGGCAGGGTGCCGAGTCGGTCCACTTGTGCGCTGGCCCATGTACCTCGGGATAGGGCATCGGGGGGCTCATTGAGCTTCGGCCGTTAGCGGGAAAACGGTGGAGTGTATGAGTGGGTGGGCCTTGTCTGCAGAGTTAGGAACCCACTGGGCATAGTATGAGAAGAACCCCAGGCATCGTTTGACAGCCTTGGGGCAGTAGGGGAGGGGGAGTTCAATGAGGGGGGCGCAAGCGATCAGGGCCAGGCCCTAGAACTCCGTTCTGGACCACATAGCCGAGGATGGCTAATCGGTCCATGCTGAACACACGCTTCTCCTTGTTGTAGGTTAGGTTGAGGAGCTTGGCGGTGTGGAAGAATTTGGAAAGGTTAGCATCGTGGTCCAGCTGGTCAATCGTGATGGAGGCCAGACGTGGCTGGCCTGCGGCGGTTACAGGCGATGAGCGACCCGATGAGGTGTCCGACGAGCAGGGATCTTGAGCCGGGGAAGATGGCGGCGCCCACCGGCCGCACATGTCCTGAGGCAGGCAAGATTGCGGCGCCCACGGGCCACACATGTGAGGTGAGCTAGATGGCGAGCAAGATGGTGGCACCCACGGGCCGCACGAGGTCTGAGGCGAGGAAAATCGCAGCCCCCGCTGGTGACACATGGGGGGTGCCGGGGCAACAGTGGTGACCGAGCGGGCCTGGAACACAGAAGCAAAATGTTCTTTCTTCCCACAGGCCATGCAGAGTATGCTCCGTGCCGGGCAGCGTTGTCGGGGGTGTTTTGACTGTCTGCCGAAGTAGCACTTGGGTCCCCCGGAGATGTGTGGCTGCCGCGCGGCGCAGTCCTGGGGTTGGCTGGGGCAGGTCGCTGGTGGGGTGAATGGTAGGGTGTTCGCTGGTGGGGTCCACGATGTCCAGGAGGGGTGGGCTGCGTGGTCGGGGCCATATACCATATATTACGTGAGGCGACTGTGAGCGAGAGCGTTAGTTTCTTGGTCGCCGCAAGGCCGAGGGGAGCCCCTTCTAAGAGTCGTTGGCGGATGTAGGCCAACTCTATGCCTGTAACGAACGCGTCCCTAAGTAGCAGGTCCAAATGTTCAGCAGCCGAAATGGCCTGGCAATCGCCGTCTCTCACTAGGAGTTGCAGGGCACCCCAGAAATCTTCTACAGACTCACCGGGGAATTGATGCTGCGTGGAGAGGACGTGCCTAGTGTAGATTTTGTTGGTCTGCTGAGTGTAGTTCTCCTTCAGTAGCGCCATGGCCTCAGCATATGTCGGCGCTCCCCGGTTGAGGGGGGAGATGTTTGAACTCAGCCGCATGTAGAGGATCTGGAGCTTCTGTGCCTCTGAGGATGGTTCTGTCGCAGATCCAATGTATGCTTCAAAGCAAGCTAGCCAATGTGCGAAGGCCAACTTGGCGTTGTCTGCTTGAGGGTGCAGCTGCAGGCGATCAGGCTTGATGAGGAGATCCATCGTTTAAAAATTGCTGCGTAATAAATTGATGCACTATCAATTACGACGGGACGAGAGTAGAGAGTAATTGAGACTTTATTACGCAGAGATGTGGAGCCTCCCACAGCTGCTTCCGAAATGGCTGCAGCTCAAAGAGCCCAAACATGTATACTCAGCCTACTGGGCAGAGCCAGCAGGCAGGGATCTACCCCCGTACCTGTAGTACAGGAGCCTTACCGTAATACACCTCATATGCAGTTTATACAATACAACAGTGGTGACTACCACAATGCCATGCCAATCCCTCAATTGATTTACTCGAGCTAGGCATCCATTCTGCATTCTACCACTTTGGATCACGACACTCTGCAGGTTTTGTTGTTTGATTCTGTGCATATTAATTCTTTATGCTATCATTGAGCGTCCTCAGCAGTTCTTGTGTACCGCCAGGTGACTTTGAAACGGTTTATTCGCACCATCCTTGTCTGCTTTAAGATTTCTTGAGATGAATTGTGAACGTCCTCTCCAAAAGGCTGATGGATCAAAGAAAAGTAACTGTGCAGAGGATACTACATTCTTTAATACCTTTCAAAAGTTGACATTTGGAAGTGTAGCTAGAACTGTGCGAAAATAAAAATCAATGCACACGACAAAAGACACACACGTAACATTTTCCGAGAAAGCTTTTATTGCTGAGCATCATAAATCACTGATGTTTCAGTGCCGAGACGGTATAGGCCAGGGCTGGTTGGAATTAATATCCATCACTAGCACTTGTCACTTTTAAACTAGCCCCAGTAAATTCTGTAATAATCTCATGAATTGCACAGGAAGGACGACATGAAATAATGTAATCAAGAAATATTTCTCCAATCTTCACATCAGAGATTATCATGAAACTTCAGGGGTATAGCCCAATTAAGTGTTCTATATATTAATGTACCGAGTGTAAGGAATAAACTAGATGAGCTGCAGGCTCAAATGCAAATTGAAGATTATGATGTAGTAGCTATTACGGAGACGGAGACCGAGTCATGGCGACAGGATGGTCAGAGCTAGGAACTAAATATAACTGGTTCGAAAGTTGACAGGAGGGACAGAGAATATGGCAGAGGGGGTGAAGGAACCTACTAATTAGAAATATTGGGCGGAATTCTCCGACCCCCCCGGTCCCGCCTCCGACAGGCCAGTCCCGCCGACGGGAATCCAAACACCTCTGGTGCCGGCGGGATTGGCGGCGCGGGCGGGCTCCGGGGTTCTGGGGGGGGGGGAGGGGGGCGTGGGGCGATCTGCCCCCGGGGGGTGCCCCCACGGTGGCCTGGCCCACGATCGAGTCCCACCGATCGGCGGGCGGGCCTGTGCCGTGGGGGCACTCTTTTTCTTCTGCCTCGCCATGGCCTTCAACATAGCGGGGGCAGGAGAGACCCCCTCCCCTGCGCATGCGCCGGTATGACGTCAGCAGCCGCTGACGCACTGGCGCATGCGCGGACGTCCGCCGGCTGGCCCCAGCTGGTGTGGCGCCAAAGGCCATTCGCGCCGGTCGGCGGAGCGGCAACCACTCCGGCGTGGGCCTAGCCTCTCAATGTGAGGGCTTGGCCCCTAAAGGTTGACGCCACTCCAATACGCCATGACCCCCCGCCCTGCCGGGTAGGCGAGACTCCCGGCCACTATCACCTCAATGGTCAGCAGGATATAATGAGGGGAAAGCATCTAATGGAGACCATATGGGTGGAACTGAGCAACAAAAAAGGATCTAAAACTGTAACGGGCATTGTGTTATCGACCTCCTGGTAGAAATTCTGAGGTGTTCGATTGTATATATATGTGTACCACAGGGACCTTTGCTGGGGCGTCAATTATTCACATTATCCAGATTTGGATGATGGCATAGAAAGTTATTTTTCCAAATTTGCTGATGATATAAAGTTAGGTGGCATTGTAGACAGCCGATGTGATAGCATGAAATTGCAAGGAGGTATTGGCAGACTAGGTGAATGGGCAGAATTGTGGCAGATGGGGTTCAATATAAACAAGTCTGAGGTTAACAATTTTGCCCCGAAAGAGGATAGAGCAGAGTTGTTTCTAACTGGAAAGAGGTTAAATACAGTGGATGCCCAAAGAAACTTGGGAGTTCAGGTGCATAGATCCTTATAATGTCACAAAAAATGTAGAAAATAATCAAACAGGCTCATGGAGTGCTAGGTTTTATATCTAGAGGATTAGAATATAAAGACACGAGGGTTATATTGCAGCTATACGAAACCCTGGTTAGACCCCACTTGGAGCACTGTGAGCAGTTCTGGGGTTGGGGCGATATGGGTCGTGGGGTTAGTGTGACCCCCCACCCCACCCACGGGACTGGTGCGCCCAGGCCCAGACCGTCATTGCCTGTGGCCGGCAATCTTGCTGAGCACCCCACTGACCACACTCCATGGCCTGTGGTTTGTGCAGACTGACCAACTACCCCCCACACCCAACTGTCTGCCCCCACCGGCCAGGCAGCACATGGCCCACCCAAGGGCAACGCCCACATTAGCCCCTCCAGGAGGACTCAGGGCGGCCGCCGCAGAGCGTACCATTGGCCTGTGTACCAACAGAACACCCGGCAGCAGGATTGGGCACCAGGGCCAGAGGCCCCCACTGTGCTGGGCACCGACGGAGCCAGGGGTGCGGAGGGCAGTGTCAGGGGAGACGGCCGTCTGTGGGTGTGGGGAAAGGGTGGGGATCGGGACATGTGGGGGCATGGCTTGCAATGGGTCTGGTGGGCACAGGGGTACGCACCCACTACAGACAATGGATTTCGGAATCCAAACAGCTGGAGTTGCCCGAGGGGACCCTGCAACAGCAGAGCCTGGCCCAGAGAAACAGGAGGCAGCCGGTGAGGATGGAGAGCAGCTGCCCAACAGGCCGGGGAGGAGGTGGAAAGGAGGCAGCGTATGGGTCCTCGTGTGGAATGCTCTGAAGGAGCTCTCCAGTATATGCCAGGAGAGTCTCCCACCTTGTGGTGGCCTGCTGCACCCTGCAAAACTTCGCGCAGCAGGGAGTTGTTTGGTTTGTTTTTGCTGGAGCAAAGAAGACTGAGGGTCGACTTGATCAAGGTGTACAAGGTTATGAGGGGCATAGGCAGGGTGGATTGGGAGTAGCTTTTCCCCTTAGTTGAAGGGTCGGTTACGAGTGGAAGCAGGTTCAAGGTGAGGAGTAGGAGGTTCAGGGTGAACTGGAAGAAAAACATCTTTACCCAGAGGGTGGTGAGGGTCTGGAATGTACTTCCTGGGAGGGTGGTACAGATGGGCCGCCACACATTCTTTAAAAAATACCTGGATGTGCACTTGGTATGTCTTAATATTCGAGTCTATGGGCCAAGTGCTGGGAAAATGGGATTAGGATTGGCAGAACGAGGGCAGCATGGTGGCGCGGCGGTTAGCCCTGCTGCTTCACCGTGCCGAGGTCCCAAGTTCGATCCCAGCTCTGAGTCACTGTCTGTGTGGAGTTTGCACATTCTCCCCGTGTTTGCGTGGGTTTCGTCCCCACAACACAAAAATGTGCAGGTTAGGTGAATTGGCCATGCTAAATTGCTCCTTAATTGGAAAAAAAATGAATTGGGCACTCTCAATTTAAAAAAAAAGGATTGGCAGAGCAGATGCCTTTCATGCAGTGGTGAAGACTCGATTGGCTGAAGGGCCTTTTCGTCACTGTAGTTTTGTGTGATTCTGAGAGGGACGATGTGCTAGAGAAGGAGGATGAATGCCAGGCATCAATGCCAGGAGGATGGGGAGGAGGGCAAGGACATGGGGCCCGGGTAGGTACAGGAGGCAGCTCAATGTGTGTGCCAGGGTAACATACATGGAACGCACTAATCACCTCCAGGTTCACCAACTATAATCGTAGCATCCCTACAGTGCAGAAGGAGACCATTCGGCACATCGAGTCTGCACTGGCCCTTGGAAAGAGCACCCGACAAGCTCACACCATCACCCTGTCCCCGTAACCCAGCAACCTCACTAACGTTAGACACTAAGGGGTAAATTTAGCATGGCTAATCCACCTAACCTGCACACTTTTGGACTGTGGGAGGAAACCAGAGCACCCGGAGGAAATCCATAGACACGGGGAGAAAGTGCAAACTCCACACAGACAGTAACCCGAGGCCGGAATTGAACCCAGGTCCTGCAGCTGTGAGGCAGCAGTGATAACTACTATGCCACCGTGCCGCTAGGGGGCCTGGCCAACAGCATGGACATCCCAGCCCACCCACCTTTCTGGCCTTACGGGCCCCATCACTATGCTGAGCTGAATACCCAGATGGTACATCAATATTGGAGGCAGCCTGCTACAATTCCCATCCTGTGACCTGGGTCCCATTTGGCAGCTGTCTTCTGGGGTGACCGGGCCTGGATGGACCCGCTGCTGCTCGGGTGTTCCAGATGGCATTGTGCCACCATGTTCTGCCCGCTACCCATCAGATACGCCAGGGACAGGAGTGGGGAGTCCAGCAGCTGTGGTGTCCCAGCACCTCCCCTTCGGGAGTCACCGGCACAGAACAGGCCCTTCGGCCCACAATGTTGTGCCGAACTTTTGTCCTAGGTTAATCATAGAGCATAGAATTTTGGACATTAAGGGCAATTTAACATGGCCAATCCACCCAACCTGCACATCTTTGGACTGTGGGAGGAAACCGGAGTACCCGGAGGAAACCCACGCACACACAGGGAGGATATGCAGACTCCACACAGACAGTGACCCAAGCCGAAATCGAACCTGAGACCCTGGAGCTGTGAAGCAATTGTGCTATCCACAATGCTTCCGTGCTACCCTTAAGAACAAACTAATCTACATTCCATTATTCTATCATAATCCATGTACCTATCCAATAGCCGCTTGAAGGTGTCTCCGACTCCGAACATTTCCGACTCAACTACTTCCACAGGCAGTGTATTCCATGCCCCCACTACTCTCTGGGTAAAGAACCTACCTCTGACATTCCCCCTATATCTTCCACCATTTATCTTAAATTTATGTCCCCTTGTAATGGTGTGTTTCACCCGGGGAAAAAGTCTCTGACTGTCTACTCTATCTATTCCCCTGATCATCTTATAAACCTTTATCAAGTCACCCCTCATCCTTCTCTGTTCTAATGAGAAAAGTCCTAGCACCCTCAACCTTTCCTCGTAAGACCTACTCTCCATTCCAGGCAACATCCTGGTAAATCTCCTTTGCACCTTTTCCAACGTTTCCACATTCTTCCTAAAATGAGGTGACCAGAACTGCACACAGTACTCCAAATGTGGCCTTACCAAGGTTTTGTACAGCTGCATCATCACCTCGCGGCTCTTAAATTCAATCCCTCTACTAATGAACGCTAGCACACCATAGGCCTTCTTCACAGCCCCATCCACTTGAGTGGCAACTCATAGAGTGGATCTATGAACATGGACCCCAAGATCTCTCTGCTCCTCTACACTGCCAACAACCCTACCGTTATCCCTGTATTCCGCATTCATATTTGTCCTTCCAAAATGGACAACCTCACACCTGTCAGGGTTAAACTCCATCTGCCGCTTCTCAGCCCAGCTCTGCATCCTATCTATGTCTCTTTGCAGCCAAGAACAGCCGTCCTCACTATCCACAACACCACCAATCTTCGTATCATCTGCAAATTTACTGACCCACCCTTCAACTCCCTCATCCAAGTCATTAATGAAAATCACAAACAGCAGAGGACACAGAACTAATCCTTGCGGTACGCCACTGGTAACTGGGCTCCAGGCTGAATATTTGCCATCCACCACCACTCTCTGACTTCTATCGGTTAGCCAGTTTGTTATCCAACTGGTCAAATTTCCCACTATCCAATGCCTCCTTACTTTCTGCATAAGCCTACCATGGGGAACCTTATCAAATGCCTTACTAAAATCCATGTACACTACATCCACTGCTTTACTTTCATCCACATGCTTGGTCACCTCCTCAAAGAAGTCAATAAGACTTGTAAGGCAAGACCTACCCCTCACAAATCCGTGCTGACTATCCCTAATCAAGCAGTGTCTTTCCAGATGCTCAGAAATCCTATCCCTCTGTACCCATTCCATTACTTTGCCAACCACCGAAGTAAGACTAACTGGCCTGTAATTCCCAGGGTTATCCCTATTCCCTTTTTTGAACAGGGGCACGTCATTCGCCACTCTCCAATCCTCTGGTACCACCCCTGTTGACAGCGAGGACGAAAAGATCATTGCCAACGGCTCTGCAATTTCATTTCTTGCTTCCCATAGAATCCTTGCATATATCCCGTCAGGCCTGGGGGACTTGTCTATCCTCAGGTTTTTCAAAATGCCCAACACATCTTCCTTCCTAACAAGTATCTCCTCGAGCTTACCAGTCTGTTTCACACTGTCCTCTCCAACAATATGGCCCCTCTCGTTTGTAAATACTGAAGAAAAATACTTGTTCAAACCTTCTCCTATCTCTTCAGACTCAATACACAATCTCCCGCTACTGTCCTTGATCGGACCTACCCTCGCTCTAGTCATTCTCATATTTCTCACATATGTGTAAAAGGCCTTGGGGCTTTCCTTGATCCTACCCGCCAAAGATTTTTCATGCCCTCTCTTAGCTAACCTAATCCCTTTCTTCAGTTCCCTCCTGGCTATCTTGTATCCCTCCAGCGCCCTGTCTGAACCTTGTTTCCTCAGCCTTACATAAGTCTCCTTCTTCCTCTTAACAAGACATTCAACCTCTCTTGTCAACCATGGTTCCCTCACTCGACCATCTCTTTCCTGCCTGACAGGAACATACATATCAAAGACATGTAGTACCTGTTCCTTGAACAAGTTCCACATTTCACTTGTGTCCTTCCCTGACAGCCTATGTTCCCAACTTATGCACTTCAATTCTTGTCTGACAGCATTGTATTTACCCTTACCTCAATTGTAAACCTTGCTCTGTTGTACGCACCGATGCCTCTCCTTTACCAAAGTGAAAGTCACAGAATTGTGGTCGCTACCTCCAAAATGCTCCCCCACTAACAAATCTATCACCTGCCCTGGTTCATTACCAAGTACCAAATCCAATATGGCCTCCCCTTTGTTCGGACAATCTACATACTGTGTTAGAAAAGCTTCCTGGACACACTGCACAAACACCACCCCATCCAAACTATTTGATCTAAAGAGTTTCCACTCAATGTTTGGGAAGTTGAAGTCACCAATGACTACTACCCTGTGACTTCTGCATCTTTCCAAAATCTGTTTCCCAATCTGTTCCTCCACATCTCTGCTGCTATTGGGGGGCGTATAGAAAACTCCCAACAAGGTGACTGCTCCTTTCCTATTTCTGACTTCAACCCATACTACCTCCTCGAACTGCCTTTCTACAGCTGTTATACTATCTCTAATTAACAATGCCACCCCCACCTCTTTTACCATCCTCCCTAATCTTGTTGAAACATCTATAACCAGGGATCTCCAACAACCAGTTCTGCCCCTCTTCTATCCAAGTTTCTGTGATGGCCACCACATTGTAGTCCCAAGTACCGATCCATGCCTTAAGTTCACCCACCTTATTCCTGATGCTTCTTGCGTTGAAGTATACACACTTCAACCCATCTCCTTGCCTGCAAGTACTCTCCTTTGTCAGTGTTACCTTCCCCACTGCGTCACTACACGCTTTGGCATCCTGAATATCGGCTTCCTTAGTTGCTGGACTACAAATCCGGTTCCCATTCCTCTGCCAAATTAGTTTAAACCCTCCCGAAGACTACTGGAAACCTCCCTCCCAGGATATTGGTGCCCCTCTGGTTCAGATGTAACCCGTCCTGCTTGTACAGGTCCCACCTTCCCCAGAATGCGCTCCAATTATCCAAATAGCTGAATCCCTCCCTCCTACACCATTCCTGCAGCCACGTGTTCAACTGCACTCTCTCCCTATTCCTAGCCTCGCTATCACGTGGCACCGGCAACAAACCAGAGATGACAACTCTGTCTGTCCTGGCCTTTAACTTCCAACCTAACTCCCTAAACTTTTTTATTACCTCCACACCCCTTTTCCTACCTATGTCGTTGGTACCAATGTGCACCACGACTTCTGGCTGCTTACCCTCCCCCTTCAGGATCCTGAAGACACGATCCAAGACATCCCTGGCCCTGGCACCCGGGAGGCAACATACCTTCCGGGAGTCTCGCTCGTGACCACAGAATCTCCTATCTATTCCCCTAACCATTGAATCTCCTATTACTATTGCTTTTCTATTCTCTCCCCTTCCCTTCTGAGCCACAGAGCCAGACTCAGTGTCAGAGACCTGCCCGCTGGGGCCTTCCCCTGGTAGGTCATCCCCCCCCCCAACAGCATCCAAAACGGTATACTTGTTTTGAAGGGGAACGGCCACGAGGGATCCCTGCACTGTCTGCCCGATAGTTTTCTTTCCCCTGACTGTAACCCAGCTATTCTTGTCCAGTACCTTGGGTGTGGCTACCTCCCTGTAACTCTTCTCGATAACCTCCTCTGCCTCCCGGATGATCCGAAGTTCATCCAGCTCCAGCTCCTGTTCCCTATCACGGTCTCTGAGGAGCTGGAGTTGGGTGCACTTCCCGCAGGTATAGTCAGCGGGGACACCGGTGATATCCCTCACCACCCACATCCTACAGGAGGAGCAGGCAACTGCCCTAGCCTCCATCCCCTCTTACTTCACAGAATAACTGTAAAGAGTGACTGTTCTGTCAATCAGAACAATGATGTTGATAAACATTGCAAATGGAGGGTACTTCAGATGAATTCAAGCATGAAGGGAATGATAAAT
This sequence comes from Scyliorhinus canicula, assembly GCF_902713615.1. NCBI lineage: Eukaryota > Metazoa > Chordata > Chondrichthyes > Carcharhiniformes > Scyliorhinidae > Scyliorhinus > Scyliorhinus canicula. The sequence goes on along the minus strand of NC_052151.1, from coordinate 141,254,221 downwards.
AAACAAACCTCCTGCCCCTGTGTTTAAACCATGAAGCTGTCAATCAAAGGCTAGTTAAAGGTACTGCATTATAAAATTGAACGGATGCTGAGCATTTCAAAGGATCTTTGGGGATTTCAAAGCTTTTTGTGTGTTATGGGCTTTCTAGGAAGGCTCTGACACTTAAAATGTAACAGTTTTAAAAGCATAAGGCTGAGGGAGAAGATGTGAGGAAAGAGAAAGTCTTCCTGGCCTGAATCTCTAGTGAACTGTCTGATCTGCTGTTAGGCAGACCAGTTCAGAGTGAGAATGCCACTTCAGAGTTTAAACAGGTCAGACAACGATGATGATTTTGAACAGAGAACTGTATGAGATCCCAATTCCAAGAGTGATCTTCAGGTTGCCCATGGATGGTCCAGACATGGGACCCCCCATCCCGGGTTGGGGGCGGGGGGGGGGGTGGGAGGTCCAAGGGTCAATCCCTTCCCCATAGTCTGAGGCCATGCAATGTCCAGGACTCTTGGCTGACCCTCCCTCTGCAACCTGACAGCGGCAGAGGGACCTATAAGCAATGCGCTAACCTCCTTGTCCCCCACTTTGGGTCCAGCAAGTCAGGACAGTGCTTATCAAAACTTGCGGTAAAGCCGGCCCACTGGAGTTCCCACTGGGTGAGTCGATGCATAATGCCGGAGCGGGATTGGACATTGAGGCCACCATTCTGTTATTCGCATAGAAATTAATGCATATGAATTGTTTTCATGGTCCTTCTGGCATGGGGCCAGGAGCCCCTTTTGGCTGATGGGGTGGGACCAGAGTCAGGGTACAGGTTTGCTGCCGGGCTCCAAACCGGTTTTTGGGCTGCCACAGGATTCTCTGCCCAATCGCAATTTCCAATCTTTGCGTTGTAACTGATAGTGATCATTAGTATGTGTGTGATGGGAATGTGGTGCATTGAGCAATGTGTGAGACTAATGTGGTGTACTCATTTGAAGTTACATGCAGTGAATTTGGCTACCAATAATGAAACTGAATGTCTTTCAACACTGTCTCACATCCTTGGAGCTAGACTCCTGGCAATAGACTCCCAAGACATCCAGTGTAATGCTGGAATGTTTCAGAGGCAGTCTCTGTTATATTTACCATTCTCCTACCTACCTTCTGCACAGTCAGTTGCAGAATGACTTCCAGTATCAGTGGTTGGATTCTCCAAAAATGGGGCTATGTTCCCACAGCAACATAAAATCGCTGGCGTTTCACTCTGGACTTTCCTGAAAAAAAGATAGAACAATTCACTTACTTGTAGAGGGCTTGCAGGGACCCGGGGAGCTTCACGCAGCTGTGGCTGCAGATACGGGCCCCCACATTTCCTGTTCCGATCCGCGCATGCACACGATTGCGGCCTCCAGCGGCCTCCAGCGGCCGCGCCAATCACGATGGGGACGTGGACCAGGACCAAGAAACCAGCCCCCCCCCCACGGCACTGTATTTCCCACCACCTCGGCCGGTCGGGACCGGAGTAGCACTGGGAGGGCCTCTGGCAATGGCCCCCCAGCTGCGCATCATGATTCACGGGAGCAGTGCCGGGTCCGATTCTCACGTAAAAGTCAATTTTCCGCCCCGCGCCAAACGCAATTTTGTCGCGGGGCTGCGTAGAATCTAGTGGAGTCAAAGTTCCTCATTGTTCCCATCAGTAACCCTATGCACATTGAAAAATCTCACAATGTGCTTGAATCTGGGAAACTTTAACCTGGCTGTCATTGGAATCCAGAGGAAACTGAAAAGTTAAACTTTCATCCTTATCATTGTCATGTTCAAACTTTACCATTCCAATTGTGGTGATATGCCTATAAGCAATATCATCGATGGATGGTGTGCGACCTCCAACCAGTAGGTGACGGTGTAGACACACCATGTGGTCTCAAGACAGTGATCATGTGACCAAGGACACCAATATAAGTGGGGGCTCATCCAGCGATCAACAGATGGCTGTAGGAGATGGGAGTAAGACATATAGGTGAACAGTCGTGCTAGGTGTAGTTCCAGAGGAATGCAAAGAAACTCCATGATAACGTGCTCGGTCACAAATTGCTACTTTCCCACGTATGATTCAATAAATATCCTGGCTTGGACAAGTCAAGGTGTTTGGTAGATTCCTTTGCAAGACATCGAATTCCAAACACAACGCCAATTTTCTCTTGGCCAACATCCCATTCCACAAACTACTGTCAAAATTCTGTTCAATCTTTTCTGACGTTGCTTTTTTTAACATTGTCAATTTGATTGGATATTTATTATGGAGTTGTTTGATTTTTCACACATGAAAGGTTTCGATTGGAGATTTAGTATGGTCATGAAAGAAGGCAATTATTATTAAAGCATAGTTCAGCAACATTGCATAATACAATTAACATAAGAAGCACATTCTTCTATTTCTAATTTCTTTTGCAGTCAATTGGAAAAGATTATAGTGTTGGAATTCCATTGGGAATATAGCAATATCCTGCCATAATTCTCGTGGAACCTCAAAGGATAACAGAGCAAGTTGATGTCTTAAAGTAATTTATACTGATTCTATCAGTTTCACTGGATTCTTGCTAGAAAAATATCAGGGTGCACATTTCATACATTTTCAGATTGATGCCCCAAATCTCAAACCAGTGAAAAAGATAGCAATCACATCAAACTCGCTCAGTGGCCAGATTTGTTACGTTAAAAATATACGCTTTAAGGCAAAAGAAGGCAATTACTATTTTCACGTTATTCAGTGGCTGCGATGAAATTTGACTGCTTGATTGATTGTCAAATCTGTGCTTCTTGTAAAGGCAGCTGAAGTGATGGTTTCCATTACGGCTACTGAAAACATATATCATTAAAACTGTTGTCACTTGCCTTTTATTGCTGATTTTCTTAAAAAGCTTCCGATGTCACCACTCCTTCAATAGACTTTCGACTTTTCAATACAGCTGCAAATCTGTGTGAGTGATCAAGTGAGTAATTTGTTTCAAGTAAAAAGCATCTTCCTTGCTTGTGAAAACTTTAGCCCAGATTTTCCCTTCCGAACTGTTCACATTACTGAAGTAAATTAGGTGTCCCGAACAAGGATGGAATTCCATTCCAAAGGCATTCAATTCCCTTTTTGTGCAGTGCAAGTTTCCATTGTCAGTTCTGAGAGATGTGGCATGCCTTTATCAGTTTAGAGAAAAGTTTGCAAATGGGATGATAATCCTATTCCTTTTGTCATCCAAATCAGTCTGAAACTAGGGTTGTTTGGTGGCATTGAAAAGGCAGAATTTAGTATTTACTCTTGGAGTTATGGAGTTTTTTTTTAAAGTTTGCCGTTGCCAATTACTTAGGCAGTCATTGCTTGCTGATCCCTGTGCTCCCATTTCCAATAGAAAATCCTCCTGTGCCTTTCCTTCTCAGTAGAAGGACTTTGCATTAATGTTGAACCTCACACAAACCCAGGATGTTGCAAACTGCCACACACCCAATTAAATACTTTTGGAAATGTTATCCCTGTTGCCATGGTAGACAATTTATGCACAGCAAGCTTCTACAAAGTGCAATGATAAAATGCATCTTCTTTGCTTGTGAAAACTTTAGCCTAGATTTTCCCTTCCAAACTGTCCACATTACTGAAGTAAATTAGGTGTCCCCGAACAAGGATGGAATTCCATTCCAAAGGCATTCCAAAGGCGTTCCCGTTCTAGCCTCCCCAAACAGGCGCCAGAATGTGGCGATTAGGTGCTTTTCGCAGTAACTTCATTGAAGCCTACTTGTGACAATAAGTGATTATTATTATTATGAGATAAATAATCAGAAAATTCTGATTTGGTTGAATGATAAATATCAGTGAGGAAAACAGAGGCCTCCTCTGCTTTTCTTCAACTCGTGCTACAGAATCCTTTGCATCCACCAGAGTGGTCAAATGCTACAATGTGTACAATGAGACAATTGATGCCACAATAAGGAGCACAGCAATAGAATTACTGCAGAGAAGTGGCTGGTTTTTCCATTCTCTGACCACAGTGAATCAAGGAATCGGAACGAATCGCATAGAAATTCAGGGCTTATGTTTAAAATTTTTATGCAATTATTAAACGGAGGGAATACTCCATTATGATCCGAGCATCCTCTTGAGGCCTGGCTATCAGAATGACACCAGTGTGATTTGCATTACTGTCTTATGGCATGTATACAAGTTGTAACAAGCAGCATAGACATGTGCTGAGAATTAATGAATGCAGAAATGGTTCTCAGCGACACTAAGGAGGAACATTTAATTTGTTTATTATGGCGCTCATGACTTCATCAAAACAGTGAGAAGATTTACTCTGCTTGGTGTTCCTAGCAAAATTGCAAATGCACTTTTTAGAATGCAATTACAACTTGGCATGACTGATTTTAGTTACTCAAATTAAGCTGGGGAAATTGCCGGTCTGTATGATTGAGAGGAGGGTCCTGAGGAAAAATAAGGAAGTAATAAATGAAAGTCTAACTTTAATTGACCAAATTATCTTGAGATAAAGGATTAGAAGGTGGCAAATACTACTCCCTTCAGAAAAGGAGACAAACATAGAACATAGAACATAGAACAGTACAGCACAGAACAGGCCCTTCGGCCCTCAATGTTGTGCCAAGCAATGATCACCCTACTCAAACCCATGTATCCACACTATACCCGTAACCCAACAACCTCCCCTTAACCTTACTTTTTAGGACACTATGGGCAATTTAGCATGGCCAATCCACCTAACCCGCACATCTTTGGACTGTGAGAGGAAACCGGAGCACCCGGAGGAAACCCCACGCACTCACGGGGAGGACGTGCAGACTCTGCACAGACAGTGACCCAGCCGGGAATCGAACCTGGGACCCTGGAGCTGTGAAGCATTTATGCTAACCACCATGCTACCGTGCTGCCCCAAACATGAACTGGGAAAAGTTTCTGCTTCAGCTGTTGGTAAGTTATGAAGTCACGTCTTGTTTTTATCTCTGTTAAATCGAAGGTGCCATCAGTAGGATCGACTTTTTTCCTACCTTTTTTTTAAAAAGACCTTTGTTCTTGGGGGGGCAGCATCTTTAGAGACATATATAAAAAGGCAAGTAAAATCATTCTTTTTTCACCAATTGGCATAGAATAAAAAAGTGGTAAGATAATGTTCAAAGTTGGGAATGTGTCCCCAGACCATTGTCAAACATGTTTAAACAGTTGCTGTGTGGTTTCCTACCTTGAAACTCCAGCAATGAAAGGGAGACAGAAATCTCTGTCTCAAGGAGGTAAAGTCATCTTGCAGTACTCTTGGTGAGCAGGGGGAGCAGGATTTGTTGTGTTCTTTGTTTTTGTTCTTCAGGATGGTGAAGGCTGTAGTGTTTACAAAGAACAGCAAGCAGCATTTGACAAGCAAAGCTAATTTATTACACTACACGGAATTAGATTCGAACATATTAGTAAGAGATTAGATAAGTAAAGATTACACTACACTTCTACAATACTAAATTATTTGATCAGTTGAACTGTCTCGCACCTACTCTGGCTCTCTTCCACTCTCTCCTGTGTCTCCCAGAAGTCAAGGTGGCATATGATATGTATATGGTTACTCTACAGCACCATCTAGTGACTAGAGTAGTACAATACATTAACCCTTCATGTGCTTTATAATATCCCCATATTGTGACAGGATTGTTTTCCCTGCTGCTATTAGCACTTCAGTCCTCAATGCCACAATTAACACCCACTTTGTCTTGTGTCCATGACATCTTTGTCAATCTTTCTTCTGCCCCGACTCATCTCTGATCTTCTGTTCTGTCCCACCCCAGTCTCCAGCTATATAATTCATTACATTTCTATCTCTCTTCGGTTCCGTAGAAGAGTCATACGGGTTTGAAACTTTAACGTTGGACAGATTTCTCTGGATGTTGTGATTTTCTTATCCTGCCAGCAGCATTCCTCCCCATTCCCGGGTTTCATGCAGCGTAGGGTGGTTTGTTAGGAAATCCCATTGACAAGCGCACCGCCGAGAAACACACGGCTGGGGAAACGGAGAATCTCACCCTTTGTTTCTCTGTCCACAGATGCTGCCAAACCTGCTGAGTTTATCCAACATATTCTGCTTTTATTTCATTTCACCTAATCTCTTGATACCAGTCTTTTAGATATTGCTGGGGACCTTTCACTCTTCCTCCTTTCTGTGGTTTTGCACCCAGCAGTTGGCTAGCCTGTCCATTTAGCCAGTTGGCAGGGAAGAAATGGTAGAAAACTGTTGTTAAATTTGGTGGAAGCTCCATGTTTCCTGAACTCTGAGGCTCCCCATCAAACCCCCAGACTCCCTGTAACTATCAGGGCCATTGTTTCTACTGGTCAGTGGGTTGATAACAAGAAGGCAGAAGTTTCTGATAATCAGAAATGGAATTACAGAGAGGATTAAAAGTAACTTTATATGGTGCTTATCTTGGGAAATTCTCTGCCACAAACTTTTGTTCAAGCTGAATCATGGGACAGGATTCTCTATCCTACCGCACCCATTTTCTGGTGTGGAACGTCCCACCAGCAGCAGGATCCTCCATCCCAGCAGTAAGCCAATGGGACTTCCCATTGTGGGCACCCCCACACCATTAGGAAATCCGCAGGTGTGACTACCAGCGAAGTCGAGGATCCCGCCGATGGAAAATCCCGACCATGGTCTGTAACTTGGATAATGCCCAAATTGAGATACAATTCCAGTGCTGCGAATCCTGTGCATGGCAGGGCTAGAAGGGATTGGTGACTGGCTTTATTTGTTCCTTATCAATAATCTGCTGATGCCATCCACAGTGTCAGAGACAGCTCACTGGTCTCTGAGATGTTACAAGTAGAGGGTGGGAGTGGAAGCAAGCCAGAGCTGGGGAGTGAGAGGGCAAGGATGGGGACTGGGTTTCAAGCAGTCATCAAATTTATTATGAGATTCTCCAGTTCTGCAATTAGGTATGTTTAAAAAATGGAATTAGGAGCACAAGTAGGTTTTCAGCCCTTTGAGCCTTCTCCGCCATTCAGTTAGATCATGGCTGATCTCTTCCTGGTCTCAAATCCACTTCCCTACCTGTTCCCCATATTCTTTAACCTGTTTTTAAAATCAGAAATATATCTATCTCCTTCTTGAAACCATTTCATAACTCAGATTTCACCACCCTATGGGCCAGTTAGTTCCACAAGTTTACCATCCCCTAAGTAGTTCCTCCTTATCTCAGTTTTAAATCTTCCACCTCTCAACCTATATCTATGAACTCTCATTCTAGATTGTCCCACAAGGGGGAACATTTTGTCTACGCTTACTTTATCAATCCCTTTGAGCATTTTATATACCTCGGTCAGATCCACTATTATCCTTCTAAACTCCAGCGAGTATCAGCCTAAACTGTTTAATCTCTCCTCATACATCAACCTTTAATCACCAGAATCAATCTGGTGAACGTCCTATGAACTGCTTCCAATGCTACCACATTCTTCCTCAAATAAAGCGACCAAAACTGGATGCAATACTCCAGATGCGGTCTCACCAACACCCTATACAATTGCAACAACTTCTCTACTTTTATACTCCAGTCCTTTTGCAACAAATGCTGACATTCCATTTGCCGTTTAATTACATGCTGTATCTGCACACCGACTTTCCGCGATTCATGAACAAAGACGCCCAGATCCCTCTGCCCAGATGTATTTTGAATCTGATTTCCATTTAGATAATAAATTGCTTATCTATTTTTCTATGGATAATCTCACACTTAACTACAGTAAACTCCATCTGCCAAATTTTGGCCCAATCTCCTAGCCTATCTACGTATTAACTGATCGCTTCCTGTAATTCAATTGGCTGAGAATTTAAGTGCTAGCTCATGTAGAGTGGCACATGTCTGAACTCAACTTGCTTAAAAGTACAAGTGGAATCAATTTTAAATAGAACATATGAACAGAGGGAGCTCTGTGTAGAAATAACTTGTGTTGTTCATCTATCTCCTCGATTGATTAATTCTGGCCAGAGCAACTTTAGCCTTGCATTGAGCAACCAACACCATGATCAGTAATTGAAGAGGAGTATGACAACCAAGCTCCTTTAATGAGATAACTGAATTAAAACCAAATGTTGCTATTGGGTTGCATCTATTTAAGTTGAGTGGCTCAAATGAATAAAGGAGTTAATTAAAATGCTAAAAATCCTAAGTGCTGCCCATACCATACAGCCTTAAATAAGACCATAAGACTATAAGACATAGGAACAGAATTAGGCCCATCGGGTCTGCTTTGCCATTCAATTATGGCTGATATTTTACTCGTCCCCATTCTCCTGCATTCTCCCCATAACCCCTCATCCCCTTAATAATCAAGAACCTATCTATCTCTGTTTTAAAGTTACTCAGTGATTTGGCCTCCACAGCCTTCTGCAACAAAGAGTTCCACAGATTCACCACCCTCTGGCTGACGAAATTCCTCCTCAACTGTTTCAAAGGATCGTCCTTTTAGTCTGAGATTGTGTCCTCTGCTTTTCTACAAATGGAAACATCCTCTCCACATCCACTCTATCCAGGCCCCGCAGTATCCTGCAAGTTTCAATAAGGTTCCCCTTCATCCTTCTAAACTCCAATGAGTACAGACCCAGAGTCCTCAACTGTTCCTCATACGACAAGCTCTTCAATCCAGGGATAATACTTGTTAACATCCTCTGGACCCTTTCCAAGGCCAGCACATCCTTCCTTAGTTACGGGGCTCAAAACTTCTCACAATATTTCAAATGGGGTCTGACCAGAGCCTTATACAGCCTCAGAAGTATATCGCTGCAGCAGTTCAAGATGAAAGCTCACTTTCCCAGGGGCAGTTAAGGATGGCTAACAAATGCCAGTCTTGCCAATGAGCACACATTGGAATAATTAAAAGAAACATAAGTAGTGCACGCCCATATTCACAATATAGATTGCCGTTGAGCAAGACTCCACGCTGGCAGAAGAAAATGCATTATAAAAAGCCCTATTAATGCCCTTGTACACATTTGTGTCATTTCAACACGGCCAAAACTTACACATACAATATATTCTATTTCCTGTATAAGAGCTCGAGAATACTATTATGTTCGTCTTTTAAATATATCTGAAGAAGTCGCTCCAGAGCTGCTTCAAAAGCCAATGTTTCAGTGAGGAGATCTGATGCTGAGACGTGCTTGCTCAGTGTTGAATCATTTACTAGAGTAGCAATACCAAGCTTTCCACTCCTCACAAACTGAAGTGCCATTTTTGGTCATACTGTTATTGTAAAGGTCAAACAAAACCACAACAATAATGCTAAGCGTGAAATTGAATTCTTTCAAATCTGCTCCTCCGGTCTTGGGATTGGCCTGTAATTCTCCAGAGAGCTGCTTTGATTTCAGCTGCATCCAGGCAAATGTCTGTCAGAGCTGACTGTACTCTGTCCTCCTCTTCAAGAATCTTTCATAAGATTATAATCTACTTCAAACCTGTTAATACCCAATATCTGTAGAGTAAAGGTGTTCAGCATAGCAAGGGTTAATGTGGAACTGTGGAACAGTACCATCCACAGTATGATGTGAGAGAGACACACATGACAGTAGACAGGAGACAGAGTTGTATGAAAAGACTATGGTAGATGTCAACATGACAATAGCTCCTCCTTTGGGCTTCACTTTGTACATATGTTGTATATAGATATATGCTAATTGCTGTTCAACATTAGAAGCCTCTGAGCCTCCTTTTGAGACTTTCTGAACAAAGCCTTATAACAATATCAAAACATTTCTACTTTCTGGCAGAAGTACCTTAGATTTAATAGAATAGAATCCCTACAGTACAGGAGGAGGCCATTCGGCTCATCAAGCCTGCACCGACCCTCCGAAAGAAACCCTACCTCATCCAGGCCCAATCACCCAGCCTATCCCTATAATTCCAGCCGACCTTTGGACACTTCAGGGCAATTTACAACGGCTAATCCACCCAACCTGCACATATTTGGGGCGCGATTCTCCGCTCCCCACGCTGGGTGGGAGAATCGCGGGAGGGCCCCCCGACTAATTTCATGACCCCCTGGCGCCCCCCGCGATTCTCCCACACCCCGCTCGGAAGAATCTCCGCTCGCTGTTTTTCATGGCAACCGCCGATTCTCTGACCCGGATGGGCCGAGCGGCCTGCCGTTCGTGACCGTTTCACGATGGCGGCAACCACACCTGGTCGCTGCCGTCGTGAAATCGCCGTGAGATGCCCGTTTTGGGGCTTGTAGGGGACCTGGTGGGGAATGAGCATTACGACTGTGCTCGGGAGGGGACAGGCCCGCGGTCGGTGCGCACCGATCGTCGGGCCGGCGTCTCAATCGGACGCACTATTTCCCCTCCGCCGCCCCGCAAGATCAAGCCACCACGTCTTGCGGGCGGCTGAGGGGAAAGACGGCCACCGCGAATGCGCGGGTTTGAGCTGTCAGCCGTCGTGATGTCAGCCGCGCATGTGTGGATTGGAGCCGGCCAACCTGCGCATGCGTGGCTGACGTCACATAGACATCGCCGTCGCATCACTCTCGGCGCGCCGCCCGGCGGCCGAGAGTTACGGAGCGCCGCTCCTAGCCCCGCCGGGAGGGGAGAATAGGGGGCGAGGAGCGACCTCCGAGGCCGTCGTGAAACTCAGCCGAGTTCATGACGGCCCTCCCAATTTTTCCCGGGAGCGGAGAATTCCGCCCTTCGACTGTGGGAGGAAACCCAGCAGACACGGGGAGAATGTACAAACTCCACACAGTCACACAGGGTCGAAATTGAACCTTAGTGAGAAGTGTATTAAACACCGAAGTGGGTTTTTGAAAAATGGTTTTAACGCAATTTGAAAATTTTCTTGCCCTTAAACCTAAAATGACGTCAGTCTGTGTCAATCTGAATGCATCTCAGATTTGGTGCTTTGAAGCCTTGTGGGTGGCGAAATGATTCCTGTTCACTGGCCATATTTTAAAAAAGGTATTTTTTAAATGTTCCCAAGGTGTCTTTGGAAATTTTCCAAACAATGACATTAGCCAGGAAATCCTTGTTGGCCCAATTCACATTCCTTTGAACAGCCATGGCTGTCTCGCTAACATCCAAGCCATTCGGTTTATAGGAGGTTGGGAATGTGAAAATTGAATAGTGGCATTAACCCATCAGCCTAGTATCTGTAAGGAAATGAAATTTCCAGTCTCCATTGGAAGTTCCCTTTCATAGCACCTCAGAACAAAGCCGACCTAGTTCAGATTTTCATTCCTGCGTTTGGTGCACAGGGATGGAAGAATTCAAGGTTCCAAAAATAGCTGCCCAAACTTTCAATTTTCGGTCCTGAGGACATGATTAGGAGTTAGGGACAATGACCCTAGGAGCAATGAGGGGCCAGAGGCGGCCCTGAGAGGTAGGCCATGAATGGTGAAATCCTTCTAACGCCAAGGAGGCATCGTTGACTTGTCAGATGAGTGTTAAAGCTGCATATGTTGTCCAAGTATTAGCTAACCCTGCACCCGATGGCCCATCATCGGCTTTCCCCATGGGAGAGTTGTCATTATTGCTGCCTAATCAAAGTGCATGCTGCTAGAAAAGAGTGGATTCTCAAACAACCTTTATGGAGATGGCATTGCTTTGCCAGCACTCGGTATGATTGTTATACAATCATGTAGCTGCCGAGACTCAGTCGGTGCATGAATGATTAACACTCCCATGCTCATTATCCTATCCACTTGCTCTCTGGCCATCCATATATCAAGATGTGTCCACACCCTTGAAAAATGGCACTGACGATTATATCAGATCAGCCATGATTTCATTGAATGGCGGAGCAGACTTGATGGGCTGAGTGGCCTACTTCTGTTCCAACATCTTATGGTCTTATGGCCTCTCTAAATCCTGGAGAAATGTTGCCAATGATTTGGCCTTTCTGACTTTTCCATACATTGCAAAGATGTGTGTTGTTTAAGGAAAAGGGAATTTAAGGGAATTATATTTATATTGGTAAACATTAGAAATAAAGTAGAGCTTTAAGTGGGTTTAATTTAATGTTTCTGAGCCTAGAAGGGTAAAACCTATGGTTAGATTCATGCTGGGATTCTATTGTGCTCAAAGAGGGCTACGGCATGAAGACTAAATAAATAAACCAGCAGTGGTTGCTGAGCAACTAGGGCTGTGTAAGTTAGAGAAGCTTTTAAGTTTTAATTTAGCAAATTTGATGTCAGTTGAAGATAGGTAGTGAGAGAGAAGGTAGTTCTCATAGCTCTGATAGAAGCAATTGGTTGGGAAGTCCAGAAAGGGAACATTAGTCTCAGATTTGCTGAAAGAAATGTCATACCATGGAGTAATGGTTAAGAAAACAAATGCAGAGATCTGAAGAGCAACTAGTTAAGGAAACTAGTGAAATTAAGAGAAGTATGCAAGAAGTGCGGAGTTCGGTGACCAGAGACCACAATATGGTTCAGAAGAATTCAAGTACGAGTAAACAAAATGTTCTGAGTTAAAGGGGCAATTGCTGTAACTAGATTTAAAGTGAGACAGCAGACGTCAGAGGTAGATGAAAGGTTTAATACTGCTTTAATACAATCTAAGAATCAAGAGTTAAAGCAATTGTGAGCACTTTGCAAAGTAGCACAAAGAAATGCTAAAGTGGGTTGGTGTAACATTCTGGACTGCGCACGCTGTTAAAAGTGGAGCGGAAGCTTTGTTTAGAAGATTTATTTGGAAAACCTGGCCTGTATTTTGGAATGCAAACCGTTAAGGGAAAGCATTCTTATGAGAGAAGATTTTAACACTGGTTTTTGGGTGTGGAGTTTGGAAACTCTCACGTGACAATCTTCTGGGGGGTTCTGAGGAGAACTCTACAGTCACAAACCTGGGTTCAGATTGGAGTATGTGTATTTGACCACAGTCATCTTGTGTGGTTAAAAGGGACTTTTGTGTTAATGAGACCATGGTAGTTTAAGATGTACTTTGTAATCCATATTAATCTTTATATCTGTGTGTATTTATTCAGTTAAGCAGGGAAATAAAGGAGTATCATATAATCCAATTTTTCCATGTTGAATAAAAAACAAAATCTTGTTGTTGGGACTAATTGTTGTCCTGTGGCACTGTTCCTCCACATTTTATGAACAAAAATTATGGCCTTTTTAGCCAGAGTTCCATTCTGGAATCTTCCCATCCAGTTATCGTCACAACTGGGATCCCAACAGTTGCCCTTTTCTACCTTCATGTTGCTTAAATGCGTGTGGTTCTAATCACTTCTCTTCCCCTTTCCAAATCTGTATTTGGAACTGTGAATAATGAGACAAGTAGCCTGAGCTGAAAATTGGGCTTGTTGATGCGCTACCATTCCACTGGGATTTGAATTTGCTCTCAAACTTTTAACAAAATAACTTGAACAAGCAAATAAAAACTGACTCCAACAACTACAATATAGAAATTATTTTTGTAAAATTCTCCTTCTTCTCCTGAAAGTACTAAGAATTTGTCTGTACGTTGCCCAGGTTCCCACTAGTTCTGTCTAGTAGTTGACTTGTTGTAAGCTATTGAATTATGGGAAGCCTTGGTAAAGCCCAATCCCCATGCCACTTACATTCACATATATTTAGGCCCAGCAGAGGTTATTAACAGTCAGCCGGAAGTGAAAGGCCATAATTGATTTTCCAATCCCTGACCCAAAGTAGCAGAGGCCATTAGCGATATCCCTACTGAGATGAAATAACTCAATACAGCTTGGAGTCAAATCCAATTGCTTCACCTGGCTCGAACCTGTCAAGCTCATGGGCAAGTGTGAAATTTCTTTAGCAAGTTTCAATAAAACAAAATTATATTGTTAAATAATAAAAAGAAAAGTCTGGCATTTAAAATTTGTTAATGAAATATTTATACACGCTAAAATGCTAATCTCTAGATGTGACTTCAAGAATCACCGACTGAGAAAAGTGACAACTGACCTGTAGCATCACTTGAGCTTGTCTCAAAGCTATTGCCAGCTGGCTATCTGATGATGTAAGGAAGCCTGACCAGCCAAGCATCCTGAGCTGCTCAAACTGGAAGTAGGCCAACAAATTGTCAAGAATAGACAGCAGATTGGGAAGACAGTGGGCATGCTTCACAAAATGTGTTCAGTTAGCTTGCATACTGATACACAAGTATGCAGTGCCTTTATGGAAATGGTTGGTAAATATCCTGCAAAAATTCAAAAATACTCCGACTATCACCTTCAGGACATCTACTCCCCATGGTACTCTCACAGTTTCCAAATACAAGAGGATATGTTTCTCTCTCTTATTGGACTAAACATGTAGCACATACTCGCAAGGTGGTACCATCTTCCAGATATTATTTTCTCCTCCTCTTCTCCCCTGCTAAAACGGTTGATTCGTTTGCTGTGAGATGGTTCCATGAGAAGCATTTGCTATCCAATTTGGACTTTCAGGAAGCTTTTGATAAAGTGCCACATAAGAGATTTGTGCACAAAGTTAAAGTCCAAGGATTTAGGGATAGTATATTGGCATGGATTGAGAATTGACAGAGAGGAAACAGAGAGTAGGAATAAGTTTTCGAAGAGGCAAGCAGTCACTAGTGGGGTCCCACAGGAATCAGTGCTTGGCCCCAGTTATTCACAATATCAATGTTTTGGATGAGGGAGTCAAAAGTAATATTTCTAATTTGCTGACGACACAAAACTTGATGGGAATATAAGTGGTATGGAGGATGTTAAGAGGCTTCAAGATGATTCAGATAAGTTGAGTGAGTCAGCAAATATATGGCAGATGCAGTATAATATGGATAAATGTAAAGTTGTCCACTTTGGATCGAGACACAGAATGGCAGCGCATTACTTAAATGGTGATCAATTGGGAAACAAAAAGACTTGGGTGTCCTGTTACACCAGTCACTGAAACAAACATGCAGATACAGCAAGCAGTTAGGAAGGCAAATGGTATATTGGCAAATGGTATGTTGGCCATCTTTGCAAGAGGACTTGAGTACAAGAGCAGGGATGTCTTACTGCAGCTGCACAGGGCCTTGATGAAACTACACCTGGAGTATTGCATGCTGTTTTGGTCTCATCTAAGAAAGAATATACTTGCCAGAGAGAGAGTGCAGCGAATGTTCATCAGACTCATTCCTGACATGGCAGGATTGTTGTACGAGGAGAGATTTTGTCGACTGGGTCTGTATTCACTGGAATTTAGAAGAATGAGAGGAGGTCTCATTGAAACATATAAAGTTCTGACAGGGCTTGACAGACTGAAGGCTAGGATGTTGTTTCCTCTGGCCGGGTTGGGGGGGGGGGGGGGGGGGGGGGCTCTAGAACAAGGGGTCACAGTCTCAGGATACAAAGTATGCCATTTAGGACTGAGATGAGGAGAAACGTCTTCATTCAAAGGTGAACCCGTGGAATTCTTCACCACACAAGACTGGAAGCCACGTCACTGAATACACTTAAGAAGGAAATAGATGATTTCTAGGCTGTAAAGGTGAAAAGGAGTATGGTGTTGAGATAGAGGTCAGCCGTGATGACATTGAATGGTGGTACAGGTTCAATGGGCCAAATGGCCTACTCCTGCACCTCTTTTCTATGTTTCTAATAATCACCCAACTGGCCATTATTCAGGTGTAAGCCGCGGCAATGTGAGTAGCAGGCTTTTTGACAACAGAAGACGTCATAACCCAGCCTGTTTATGTTCTCTACATTTGCCAAATACCAGTAGGAGTCATTGGTCAGTAATTTGGAATGCCAATTGTAACCAATTGTAGCCTCCTAGTGCCACATGGTCAGAATCAACAAACTGATCGCCTGTCTGTCTTTGTCAGCTAAATTCTGTACTTGAGAATTCATTGCCATTTTATATCTATTCCCATCTACTCAATATAATCTATCCAGGAGTTCTACTGCATAAAAATAAGAATAACGTTTATGGACTCCTGATAATACCGTTCTGATGTGACTGGTCACTTTAATCTTGCTTACTTGCTTTCTTCAGGCTAAGAGAATGCAAATTATAATATGACATGGAAAAGATTACTTAATAATCTTTAACCCAGTGCAATAACGTCTTGATTGTGAAGTGGGCAAAAACCATTGATTGCAGGCTGCTGGCCTTGTATTTATCCCATCAAAATGACATGCTTAATAGCACATGGTAATAGATAGTTGTTCCACATCCATAAGAAATTTAGGAAACTCTTGTATTAATTTGATGAACTTTCCTGGTTTTGGTTGCACCTTTTACTCTGGTCTTGCAGCTTTTCATTACATAGAATATAATGGAAATGAAAAGCAGGAGAGATTCACTATCCCTTATTTCGCACCATCACACAAAGTCAAGATCTATCCTCTAACAAAGCCCCAGTGCAAATGACATTGCGTATGCTCATTCCCATCTAATATTATGGAATAAATCAGCAAAGGATCACATTCATGTTATTTTTGTACTGCAGGTGGAGGTAAAATTCTGAAAATTACTGCAATCTGCTGTATTGTCTTTTGCAAATACTTTTCCATTAGTTTTAATTAATCTGTTCTACAGTTTACAGCCTAAATGGAAGATGGGTAGAGCATTTTTATTTTTATTTCCAAAGTTTTGGAGATCATGAGGGTGCTTATGTGGTTTTGTATTGTACAGAGTAAGCTCAATGTAGTTAACGAAGGTTTGTTTCTTGGGCAATGCTACAATATTACGAATTAAGGGCTAATTTTTGATCTCATGATGTCTTACCTTCCAGGAGTGCATTTTGGAAGTTAGGGTGTGCAGAGCACTCCGTGGTCTGATCATTAATTTAGTGAATCAGAAAATCATGGTGTTGCCCTTGATTTTCTGACATCTGTTCCCAACAGAAGGTAATCAGGGGCAGGATTTCCCCCTACCTGGCGGGGCGGGGGGCTCCCGGTGGGATGGAGTGGCGTGAACCACTCCGGCATCGGGCCGCCCCAAAGGTGCAGACATCTCCGCACCTTGAGGGGCCAAGCCCTAACATTGAGGGGCTGGGCCCGCGCCGGAGTGTTTGGCGCCCTGCTAGCCGGCGGGAATGGCCTTTGGCGCCACACCAGCCGGAGCCGAAGGGACTTCGCCGGCCGGTGGAAGTCCGTGCATGCGCCGGAGCGTCAGCGGCTGCTGATGTCATCCCCGCGCATGCGCAGGGGAGGGGGTCACTTCCGTCTCTGCCATCGTGAAGACTATGGCGAACGCGGAAGGAAAAGAGTGCCCACCCGCCGATCGGTGGGCCCCGATCGCGGGCCAGGCCACCGATCGCCCCCCCCCCCCCCCCCCCCCCCCCCAGGACCCCGGAGCCCGCCCGCACCTCCTGGTCCTGCCGGTAAGGTAGGTGGTTTGATTCACACCGCCGGGACCTGCGGGACCGGTGGGACCGGCATGACAGCGGCGGGACTTCGGCCCATCGTGGGCTGGAGAATCGCCGGTGGGGGGGGGGGGGGGGGCGCCGGCAGGCGTGGCACGATTCCCGCCCCCACCGAATCTCTGGTGTCGGAGACTTCGGTAAACGGTGTGGGCGGGATTCACGCCGGCCCCCGGCGATTCTCCTACCCGGCGGGGGGTCGAAGAATCCCGCCCTAGGACTTCAATGGTCTGAAATTGTGTGTTCGATAACCTGTAAGAAATGATAAAGAAAAACTGAACTATGTTGAAACAGAAATATTCAGCAGGTCAAAGCAACGCCTGTGAATACTGAGATAAGGAGGAATTTCTTCAGCCAGGTGAATCTGTGGAACTCTTTGCCGCAGAAGGCTATGAATGCCAAATCACTGAGTCTTTAGGACAGAGATAGATAGGTTCTTGATTAATAAGGGGATCAGGGGTTATGGGGAGAAGACAGGAGAATGGGGATGAGAAGAATATCATTCATGATTGAATGGCGGAGCAGACTCGATGGGCCAAGTGGCCTAAATCTGCTCCTCAGTCTTATGGTCTTATGGTCTAATGGATAGAAGAATGGAGTTAATATTTAATGTTTTAGACATGTAGTAGACATGTAGGGGCCAGAGAAGATGTGTGGGCTACTGGACTTATCAATAAATACCTGCGTGTTTCTAATGAAGTCTGTGACACTGGATTGTTACAGAGATGCAAACATTTCTTTACAAAAAGAAAGACTTGCATTTATATACTATTTTTCGTGACAACTGGGCATCTCAAAGCACTTTCCAGCTGATAAAACACTTGGAAATGGTTCAAGACAAAAGACGTCTGACAAGTAAAGAGACAAAGATGGGTATAAAGGAGGTTTGAATGTGAACAGAAACATCATTACTGGCACCTGCTATCAGAAAATGCTGGTGGTGGTTATAATCTGAAACCATTGAACCCAATGCTGCGTCCAAAGATTGTGAAGTATCTAATCATCAGTGCTGTTCATCAAACTGTGAACAGAGTAGGAGGATGGGGGCCGAGAAGTAGGAGTAGGAGTGGGATGGAAAATTAAACTATTTGTTCTTACTTTACAAAATGGAAAATACAAAATCAGCAAAAATGGATTGTGGATGTTACATTTGACTTTTTTAAAGCTCTATGATGCAATACTACAATATGTTATACATGTACGGTTGCTCTCTTTATATTGTAACGGCAGCAGATAATAGGTTTCTTCTGCAATGCAAAACAATCATTAATTACAGAAGCTAGTGTTCGATGTTGATGGGCTGTTCCCCTAGCTGGAGAGTCTAGGTACGAGGGCCACAGCCTCAGGATATGGGGTCAGCCATTTACAACTGAGATGAGGAGTAATTTCTTTACTTTAGAGAACAGAGAAACTTTAGAATGTTCTATCTCAAAGGGCTGTAGATGCTCAATCAATGAGTAGCTGCAGGATTTTGATGAATAGATTTAGGACACTGAAGGGATCATAGGACCTGGAGATTGATTGGGAAAGTGTAAAAAATCAGCTACGATCTTGTTGAATGACAGAGCAGGCCTGATTAGCTCCTATTTCTCATGATGATATATTGCACTAGCATTACACTATTCTTCACAAATTAAATGATAAAATGTGTCAAAATAAAATCTTGACGCATTTCATTTTGATAGAATCATAGAATTTCTACAGTGCAGAGGGAGGCCATTCGGACTCCAAAAGAGCATCCTACCTGGACCCACTCCCCCACTCTATTCCCGTAACCTGCACATCCTTGGACACTAAGGGGCAATTTAGCATGGCAAATCCACCTAACCTGCACATCTTTGGACTTTGGAAGAAAACCAGAGCAAACCCAAGCAGGCATGGGAAAACGTCCCAAACTCCACACAGTCACCCAAGGCTGGAATTGAACACGGGTCCTGTGAGGATAGGTAGACCATCATCGGTATATAATATGATTAGATCATCATCATCTGTATGTGTCTTATAAGTGATGTTTTACTGTTGTAGTTCGAGGAAAGGAAGTTGCAGGAGACTCTGACATTTTTGGCCTCCAAATTTGAGGAGGCTGATCACAAGGTTCAAGTGTTACAGACAGTCCTGGAATCAACTCAGACTGAGATACGTGATTTAAAAGCAAAGTATGATGCAGAATCAGCTGCCAAAGTGGTTGAAGTTGAAGTTATCAGGACAGATCTGGAAAGAGACAATTAGAGGGCAATGGTGGTTCAAAGAGCGACCTTATGTGAGCAACTTTCCTCAGATAACAAATCCCTGCAGCTGGACACCCAGTCCAGAAAGCTCCTGGTGTGGAACAAGCTATCGAAGTGTTCACACAATCAAGTCAGGACGTTGAACTGGCAGCAAAAGACCATGAGATAATACAATTAGTCGAGGATGCACAGATTGCAGGCAAACCTAACCAAACTTCAGGAAACCTTAGCAAGTCAGGTCTCACAACTAAACCAGTTATTCTTTAAGAAAAATGTAGATCAAGGTGCGTATAGATACCAAGCCTATCTTGAGAGAGAAAACAGAAAAGAACAAGAGTTCTACATGCTTCAACAACAGATCTTTCAAGAAGCAAGAAGTGAATAGTTCTTCAAAAATAGAGCAAAAAAACCAAGAAGAAAACACATATATCAATACAACAAACACAGGAAAAAGACCACTTCAGGCAACAAAGGCGGTTCAGCAGCAGAATCAGTCGGAGGTCTGATCGATTGAACTGATGAACAGTCACGTTTGAATGCATGCAGTCTTTCATGATGAAAATCATGTATATATGTATAGCTTGAACATACATGATTATGATTCAAAATCATTTCGAAAGAAACGAGAATGTGACGATAGGTAGACTGTCTTCGGTATATCATCTGTATGTGTATTATATGTTATAGGCGCGATTCTCCGCAAAAGAGGCGAGTCGTAAAGGCTGCCGTGAAACTGGCCGTGTTTCACGGCAGCCTCCGCGCCCCCTCCCGGGACCCGATTCTCCCCCCCCGGGCGGGGCTAGCAGCGCGGCCCCGTGAAGCACGGCATCGCGGACTTAGCGACCGTCGCTAAGCCCGCACGCCAAGCGTCACGGTGGCTGACGCGCACGATGACGTCACCCGCGCATGCGCGGGTTGGACGGCTCCAACCCGCGCATGGGCGGATGACGTCATCGCGCATATGCGTCAAACCCGCGCATGCGCGGGCTGTCATGCCCCTCAGCCGCCCCGCGGACTGATCCTGCGGGGCGGAGGAGGAACAAATAGTGCGCGGGTATCGGACCCGCTGCCCGCGATTGGTGCCCACCGATTGCAAGCCCATGCCACCCCGCACAACGGCCGTGCCAATCGGTGCCATGGTTGTCCGGGACGGCACTCTGCGGCCGTTTTCACGAACGGTGAGAGCAGGTGTGTTTGTGTTCATGAAAATGGCCGTAAAGGCCTGGGAACTCGGCCCATCGGCCAGGGGAGAATCGCTGTCCGCCGTAAAAAACGGCGAGCAGCGATTCGTGTCGTGGGGCGGCCGTGGGGGGGGGGGGGGGAGAATAGCGGGAGGTCAGGAAAAATGTCGGGAAGGCCCTCCCGCTATTCTCCGACCTGTTGTGGGCAGCGGAGAATCACGCGCTATATGTTTCACTGTTGTAGTTCTAGCATCCAACCAGCAGGTGGTGCGAGTATGCAGGCATGTGTCCCGGATGCAGCATGTGTTCCAGGACAAGGAGTGAGTGAGGAGTTGATGGCAGTCGCATATTAGAGTAATTCTGTAGTATTTTAGTATAAGTTAATGTTAGACAATGATTTCCAACTGTATCAATCTTAGACATTTTAGTAATCCTTTAGAGTAGTGTTAGTAATAAATAGTTTTGTTGTGAAACAAAGTTTAATTTTCTTTGTTAACACCACCACATCAAGATTCAACATTAGCATAATCAAAGAACATTACAGGTCCCTATTGTTGTGAGGCAGCAGTGCTAACCACTGTGCCACCTCCATACTGATTACATGGTGATATAAACAGCAGAAAAGGAAATACAATATCCATGTTTTAATGGCCCTGCCGCAGCATGCCTTCTCACCCGGTGGATGCCGCGAGCTATTTCAATCTCCATTAAGTTCATCGGGACGTTAATATCCTGCCAGGAGGAAAGGGCCATAAAACATCACTCAGAAAAAAAATTGAGTTGAAATATGAAAGAAGTGTGGAACAAAGTGAAAATGTTCTCATGAATGGACACTCAAATATACATTTCCAGTATTTATTCAGATTTCCAAAAGCCATGGGGCTGGATTCTCCGATTCTAGGGCCATGTCCCCACACCGGCGTGGGAACGGTGGTGTTTTACGCCAGATAAACTGGCCACCTATTCCCCGTTTTGCTGGGGGCTAGCAGAACGGCAGCGTAGAGCACCTGGCTCTAGCTGCCGATACGCCCCGGAGAATATCCGGGTCCGTGGCCGCGCATGCACAAGGCAGCGGCAGCGTCCGCGCCGTGCAACATGGTGCCGACGCTCAGGGGCCCGGCCTGCAAAATAGTGCCCCCCCTTTGGCTGGCTCGTGAGCCCTGGACCACCCCCCACAGTGCCCTCAGCCCATGATAAAGTGCCCCACCTGCCCGCGGACCGGCCCTCTTAAGACTGTGGCGTCACTGGACTGAGCCCGCAGCCTCCACGCCGAGTTCCCGCCGGATGAGACCACCCGCGACCCACGCCGTCAAGAACTTGGCCAGTCGGGGGCGGCGCATCGGTGGTGGGCCTCAGGCAATGTCCTAAGGCCTTCGATACATTGCATGGTGTACTCTCTGTGTACATCGCTTTGGAGGGGGCGGAGCATCGCGAAAGCGGCGGTGCCTCTGATTTGGCCAAGAACTTGGATTCACCAGCCATTCGCCAAATGCGATTTCGGTATTGGCGACCCGGAGCATCCAGCCCACGGTTTTTCTTCTCATCTCTGATGTGCTGTACAAAATGTCTTTGTCAATAATTCAGCGCTCAACTTTAAAAAGCTCCTGAAACATGGCCAGTTACATCCACATAGTTACATTGGCTCAGTGCATATTCTTATAGAATCTACAGTGCAGAAGGAGGCCATTCGGTTCATCGAGTCTGCACTGGCCCCTGGAAAGAGCACCCCACCTAAGCCCACACCTCCACCTTATGCCCATAACCCCACCCAACCTTTTTGAACACTCAGGGCAATTTATCATGGCTAATCCACCTACCCTGTACATCTTAACCGGAACACCCGGAGGAAACCCACGCAGACACGGGGAGAACGTGCAGACTTCGCACAGACAGTGACCCAATCCAGGATTCGAACCTGGGACCCTGGACCTGTGAAGCAACAGTGCTAACCACTGTGCTACCGTGCTGCCCATTCTTGTATCTTCCTATTAGAATATACACTGACTGCATTAAATCGCCTATGTATTTTATGCATTTGGACAATTCTAGCACGTTCTATTGCTTGTAAGACAAAATAAAGCAATGTTTGGAAGTATCTAACCTTGTTTATTTGAAGCATTAGGCCAGTATGGAATGAAAAGTGGTTCCTATCCTGTATCCTTATCATAGGTGCAATAGTTAAGTACTGGCCTTTGGGAAGGCTAAAACCCCCATGGCAACATAAAGGAATTGGAGTGGAGACACAGTGTCATGGACCAACACCGTTTATTTCTTCTTTCCACCTTATGTGCTTCTCAAGCATGTGGTTGTAGAAAATTGGTCCCAAAAAGCATCAGGAACAGCTGTATTTAAATCGTATCTGCAAAAATGTGACTGGAAATCAAAGTTTTTACCTGAGGCTGCCTTTCACTTTGGCAAATAGTAATATGTCCTTGAGGGATATTTGTCACGACTCACTATTTTCTATACCCTATGAGATCACCGCATTTTGGTCCACAGTACTTGTGCTACTAGAAGGAAGTGCGGAACAGCAGGAACATGGGATATCTGGCAACGTCAGAGGATGAGGGATCCAACTGCACACCTTTGCTTAACTTGCATGAGATGGGGAAAATTGGGGCAGTGCCCCTTAATTGATACAATGTGCAATGAGTATGTTGAACATTGTTATTTTCTAGTGCCAGATGATTGGCGAATTTGAATCAAACACTTTCCATAATGCAAAGTGCTATTTAAATGCCTTTTGTTGATTTATTAGTGAGAAAGTTAATTACTGAGACTCAAGAGATTCATGGGAAACAATGTATGTCAAAACAGTTGTCTGTTCTGTTTGTGTTCATACTGATCACTTGAAAATGAATGGGAATATTTATTAATAGTTCTTTTCAGAACATACAAAACAGAATTAGAAAACATGTTGACATTTATAAATATATTTATTAATTATTTCTCAATATGTGACAGTGACAGAGATAATAATGTTATATTTCACATTCCTGGGTATAAAGTTACCGGGACATTTTAATATTGCTAAGATCTTCTCAGTTAATGTAATGGTCCACCAGAATATAACTGCCTATAGCAACATGAACCAGTATCGAATTAGAGCTATTTTTATTTTGTGTGATCAGATTTAACATAAACTGCCCCTTGATTGTTGGTACCTGCTTCACTTGCAATCCATACCAGCCATATCAACATTCCCAGCGGTTTAATGATTAAAGGTTGCATGGCACGATGGCACAGTAGTTAGCACTGCTGCCTTACAGCGCCAAGGACCCGGGTTCCATTCCACTCTTGGTTGGCTGTCTGTGTGGAGTTTGCACTTTATCCCCGTGTCTGCGTGGGTTTTCTCCAGGTGCTCTGATTTCCTCCCACAATCCATAGATGTGCAGGTTAGGTGGATTGGCCAGACTAAATTATCCCTTGATGTGCAGGTTAGGTAAGGTCATGGTGATAGGCCGGGGATGTGGGTCTAGGTAAGATGCTCTTTCAGAGGTCTGATGCAGATGTGATGGGCCAAATGGCCTCCTTCTTCACTGTAGGGCCTCCATTTAGGCCTGAGTTAAAGCGACAAGGAACATCGACAAATTTTCATAGATTCATGCAGCGCAGGAGATATGGAGCTCCTTCAGTTCATTGTGCCAGTGCTGGCCCTTTGGTGGAGCTGTCCAGTTTGTCCCAACCCCCTGCTCTTTCTTCATACCCCAGCAAAGTTATATTTACCAAGAATATATCCCAGTCCTCTTTTGAAAGTTATTACTTTGAAAGTCTCAGTCAGCTTTTGAGGTAGCGCCACACCAGATCAATCCAACTCAACATAACGGTCCGATTGCTGGCCCACGTTGAGTTAATTGCATTCAATTGAGAATTGGGTCTTAAAATAGTTTCAGAAGGGAGGAGAACATATTGTTATTTTCCTATTTCTGCACACAATCTATTTAACGATGTTGGAAAACCTACATGTGTGTAAGGACAGGACTGAGTCATGCCTCCATTAGCAAATGGGATTAGTATGGTACAGAAGCAAAATATAGATGCTAGAAATCAGAATTAAAAATAAAAATTGCCGTAAATATTCTGCAGGACAGGCTAACACCCCTGATTTAAGGTCATTGACCTGAAACGTTAATTTTGCTTATATCCACAGACGCTGCATGATCTACTCAGTATTTTTCCAATTTAATTTCTGGATATTCACAGTCCTTATCTGGACATGTACCTGAACAATGGCTAGATGGAGATGGGAAGTGCCAGAAAGCTGTCAGCGTCGGTGTAACTTTACAACAGGATTGGATGCACCTGACGAGCATTGGCAGCATGCAAATCAAGCAAAGTGTGAAGATTTATGATGTCAATCAATCTGAACTGATTTGACACTCGTGCTGCCACTTTAGAATTCCAAAATCTAGCTCTCTCTTAACCTCACACAGCTGCCATTCAATGACATGAAGGACATCCCCCAACCAGTGTTCCTTGAAGAAATCATGTATTACATATAGGTTTATTGCTGGATTGTTTCATATTGCTGATGGTGCAATTGCAAGTATTTTTGCGTGCTTTTCTATAATCGCCTAAGGTTTCAAATATGCACTTGGAGTGGTCTGATTGGTGCTGAATTGCTTTTTTTATTTTAAAAGCTCTGCAATTCTCTTATCTGATCTTTAGCAACAACCCAATGCTTGAGGTCTTGTCACCTCACTGAAGACGCTACCCCTAAAATCTGGCAATTGCTGCAACCTCAAATCAGGATAAGGACAACATTGCCTATGGTTATAAAAGTGACTATGGTCTGAACTTTTGTATATTTATTTTTCTTCTTTTCATTTTTCAAGGGACTTGGCCATTGCTGGCTATATCAGCATTCATTGTCCATCCCTAATTCCCCTTGAGGAGGTGATGGTGAGCTGCTCTCAAGAACCACTGCAGTCCCTGAGGTGTAGGCAAACCCACAGTGCTGTTAGGGAGGGAATTCAGTATTTGGACACAACAACATTGAATGAGCGGTGATATATTTATAAGTCAGTGGCTTGGAGGAGAACCTCCAGGTAGTGGTGTTCCCATGTATCTGTTGCCCTTGTCCTTCTGAATGACAGTGGCATTGGTTTTGGAAGGTGCTGCCTAAAGAACCTAGGTGAGTTCCTGCAGTGCATCTTGTAGATAGCACTCACAACTCCACTGTCCATCGGCGGTGAAGGGTTTAAATGTTTGTGAAAGGGGTAGCAATCAAGCACGTGTTTTGTCCTAGATGGTGTCAAGCTTCTTGAGTGCTATTGAAGGTGCATTCATCCAGGCAAGTGGAGAGTATTCCATTAAAATCCTGATTTGTGCCTTCCAGATGGTTAACATGCTTTGAGGAGTCAGGAGGTGAGTTACTCGCCACAGATTTCCTAGCCTTTGATCTGCTCTGGTAGCCACAGTATTTATATGGATAATCCAGGTCTTTTTCTAGTTATTGATAACCCCAAGGATGTTGATTTGTGGGGGATGCAGTGATTCAGTCACTGGCTGGAGCAGAATTTATTGTCCATCGTTAATTACTCTTAAGAAACTGGTGGTGGGGTGCCTTCTTGAATTGCTGCAGTCCATGTGTGGATTGGGGTGGGAGTAGGAATATTGTTGCCTGGAAAGATGAGAACAGGTTTGAGCTCCATGGGATTGCCATCATTATCCTGTGCTGGTGCCTTAACAATACTACTGATTATTTCGTCTAATTGTTTGGTGTTTAATTATGCGTGTCTGTTAACGACTGACTGTGCCTTGTGCCGTTAGTCAAGTCTGTGGGTGTGGTTACAGAGAAACAGAAGCAGAAGGCTGGAAACAAATTAAAATTGTGTAATAAATTTCCTGTTCTAAACAACTGGGTAGGAGTCATCTCTGCACACCTCTGAGGCACAAAATACATCACTGATCTGTTGGAGAACAAATTTCTGGATTGCTGGCCATGGAAGCTCATTTGAACAGTGGCATCCAAAGCCAGGATGGCAGCAGGTTAATTTTCCACTGTGGCATTCAGAACTTTGATGGGAGCTTTTTGTTCTGCAATGGAAGCTCCGGCATTGGCCATCAGTCATGTTGAGTTCCTCAAATGTGCTGCTGGAGGTAATCACCCATTTCACTTTGCATTCCACATTTTGTGCTAAGACCAGGCCCAGATTGATGCTGGACTCCTCTATGCTCTTGACATTCTACACTTGCGACATGATTTTCACCCTTTGTCGAAAATAAGAGAAAAGCTACAAAAAACAGATAGAACTATACTGTGCCTTTGCGAACCTGAGCAACTAGGGAGAGGCCTTATGGAAGGTCTCAGACAGGTCTCTTGAATGTCCTGATAGATCTGTAAATCTGATACAGCAGTTGCACAATGGAATAATGGTCTGAGACGCTGATCGTGTCAAATACATTGACCCTTTGTTGTCGCAAGTGGTGCAAAGCAGGTGTGCGTGTCCGACCCATGTGCCCTTCAATATATTTTTCTCTGCTGTGTTTTCTGGGGCATTTAATGGAAATGTTGATGGAATAGATATCCAATTTAGAACAGATGGAAATCTCTTTAACCTGAGACGACTGAAATCCTCAACTAATGACACAGGATTTGCTGTTTGCCAGTGACTGTGCTCTTGTGTAACACTGCGAGTGTTGTTTATTGTACTTGCAGCAAATCACAAGTCTCATTAGCTCAGATTCTATCTTTGGACATATGGGGCGTGATCTACGGAAATGTTTCTAAGTGTCATTTGTCGCGGGTATTGCTGGGAGTTTTCCATCGGCCCTGCCGGTGAGTGCCCCACCACTATCTAACCAGATTGGTTTCTCCGTGGTTTAGCCCACATTTTGGTTGCAATTTAATGACCGCGCTGCGCTTAAGCGAGCGCTCAACGAGGCTATTAAATAGCGAGAGAGGCCAAAAACGAGAACCTCGTCGGGCATCGATTCGTTCATTATCTAACCGGCCCGATCCCCTTGGCGAAATCCGGATCTCGCCTTAACCAATAATCACCACTTAAGGCCAATCGCTATACAATTAATGGGAGCTACCTCCTATCTAATGGCTTTCTGTGATCGAACAGTCTCCCAGCAAGTGGTCACACAAACACCTATTTGTACTCCTTTTTAAAAATGTGAAACTGGTGGAGAGGATGCTGCAGATATCTGAGGAGGTGAGTAGCCATCTTTGCTCACAGGCACGGCAGCACGGTGGTTAGCCCTGCTGCCTCACGGCACCGAGGTCCCAGGTTCGATCCCGGCTCTGGGTCACTGTCCGTGTGGAGTTTGCACATTCTCCCCGTGTCTGCGTGGGTTTCGCCCCCACAACCCAAAGATGTGCAGGCTAGGTGGATTGGCCACGCTAAATTGCCCCTTAATTGGAAAAAATGAATTGGGTACTCTAAATTTATAAAAATAAATCTTTGCTCACAGGCAAAGAGCCCAGGGGCACTGGGTTTGCTGTCCCAGTGCTTTGAAGGGCTGGGGCAGCAAACGGGTGGCCAGCCTCAGTCGGGCTAAGCCACCATGGGTGTAGGGGTTCACGAGTGAGGAGGGTGGCTGCCCATGGTCTCGGCGAGGGGGCCAATCGCCGCAGGTCTGCCATGCGAACCCCTGGATCGTGTGTACCCATTCCGGAGGCAACCCAACTCCTGCCTGCCTGCCCCACCCATAACTATCACTGACCATGGAGGCCTCTGGTTGTGCGGTTGAAGGCTATTGCTAATTGGAAATTGGCAATCGCAGTTAAGTGTGCACTTCACACATCCCAAGTAGCTTCCCGTGGGTGGGCAAGTCATATATCAGGGTTTATTGCCTAGCATCCCAATCAGAACGTCATGCCTGGACACTGTGCCCGAAAAGTGAAGGGCCCAACACCATGGACACAGCGTCCAATATCTGAACACTCAGAGGCTGGGCCCCAGTACCGGGGACATGACCACAACGGGAGGGTGGGTGAGTGCGCTGGTGAGGGGACCTGCGCCCGGTCCAGTTAACGTTATGTGTGGGTTTCGGGCACAGCGTATGGGGTCCAGACAGCACGGCCCCCACTATGTCATAGATGCGTGGACAGGACGGGCCCTGGGAGGGAACAGTGGGGGTCTGGAGGGTCCCGGGTTGAAGACATTTCTGGTTGTCAGTCTCACATCCTCTCCGAATTACTTACAGGTATTGCATGGTATGGACAATACTTTCGACCCAGCGGAACTTGCCCAAGTGATGCTGCTGGCAGGGCAGGCGGAGAAGGCAGCAGCGGTAGCTATGCCGACAGAGACCCATCGGAAGGGCCCCGTTCCACACCCTGAGGACCTGGCTGCCTATCAGGCCAGGGAGGGACCCAGAGAGGGAGGCCAGTGTACAGGAGGGTGTCACTGGTCCTTAGAATAGATGATGGACAGTGCAGACAGTTCCGCCTCAACAAGTAGATGGTGCAGCACCTGTGCCATGTCTTTGTGGACATGGTACCACATAGAGGAGGAGGATACCCACTCCGTCAAGGTCACCGCAGCCCTGAACATCTACGCCTCAGGATCATTCCTGGCCTCGAGTTGGAACTTTTATGGCATCTCACAAGCTCCAGCCCACAAGTGCACCCATGAGGTCATGGATGCCCTGTTTGCCTGGTGTTGCTCGTTATGTTCTCTCTTTAATTGGCTCTGTTTATGGCGGTTAATATGGTCGCCTTCCTTAATTCTAATTACGTTTGCTCAAGAGTCGCCAGGTATCTTTTCGATACGGCCACAAGGTTCAAAACCGAATACTGATCAAAGACTCGATACACCAGTTAGTAAGTTTGAAATCAATGCACATTTATTTACACACACAGTCAATTATACTCATGCACAAACTCTACTAACTAAACTATCAATACTACTAAAGCCTATACTTAGCTTCGGGTGCCCACTCAGTCAGAGGAACAATGGCCGTTGTCCGGTTCTGAGTCTGTTGGGGTCGAACTTGTATGGAATAGTAGCTAGGAGCGCCTATCTCGTAGAGTGCGTTGACTTTGGACTTACTTGTTCTGGTGCAGCTGCTAGGCAGGCCTCTCGTCGCTGAGAGCCAAGGCCAAGAAGAACGATTCTCTCTTAGGGGCTTCTTCTTATACCCAAAGGGGGCTTCGCGCGCTTTTGGACGGTCGTTGAACTTGGGCCCAATTAATTGGACCATATCCTGATCATTGGTATTGATTTCCTCCAATAAAGGGGTGGCTGCCCTGATTGCTGGGTGGGCCCTAGGTGACCGTTGGCCTGCTTTGTTCTAATCTCCTCTGGCACCGGGGTGTCTGCTTTGGTATCGTTTGCTTAAATGTTTCTCTTTTGTCCCCGGAGATGGCCCATTAGTAAGCTAATGGTTTTGCAGTATCGGTCTTGTCTGGGAGCTGCAAACTCCAATCAACAGACAAACCTTGCACCTGCTTGCTTTTTCAGCATTGTCCATTTTTCCCTTCATTCTCTTGCAAGTGTTCATTTTGTAATCGGGACGTGGCTACCCCAGGTGGCTACACTGGGCAGCAAACTACATAAACTTTGACATGGACCAAGTCTAACAAGATGTCCGGGCAGCAGGATTTTCTGCTATCAACAGGATGCCCCAGAACCAGAGGCTGGTAGATGGCGTGCACTCACCGGGCTGTCAGGGAGTGTCCTATATCAACAGGAAAGGGTGCCATTCACTGAACATCCAGCTTGTATACGACCACCGTATGAGGATCATGCATGTGTGTGGACGCTTCCTCGGGAGTATGCACGACAGCTACATCCTGGGCAGCTGGACATCCCCACCTCAGGTTGGCTCTTGAGCATAAGGGGCACCCACTTAGCACCTGGATAATGATGCCAGTACAGAGGCCGATGACCAATGCCGAGACCCAATAGAATGAGGCCCATATTTTCATTTTAAAGGTGCATTGGACTCCTCAAAATGGGGTTCTGATGCTTGGCCGCTCTGGCGGTGCATTCTAATACACCTTCAAGAAGGTCCACTGCTTTGTGGTGGTTTACTGTCACCTCACCAACCTGGCTCAGCAGCGAGGCAATGTGCTGGAGCTGGAGGGGGAGGAATCCGAGGAGGAGGGTGAGGATGTCGAAACAAGAGGGGCTGGAAGACGAGCCTGAGAAGGACCCACAGGACCAGCTGGAGATTAAATGACAAGCGACAGATTGAGGAGCATTAGCTCTCTGCCAGTTATCATAACCTCATGCCCTTGACAGTGACCTGCTAGCAGTGCCGACATAGTCCCATCACCCTGGAATGATTTTACACAGACCTTAAATGGTGGCTAATGGCAGAGAGAGGGAGAAGTGTCCGGCAAGCCCGGAGGGCCAGGAAGGCCTTCATCCTCACCAACTTCACATGGGATGTGGCCTCATCCATGATTTCCTCTCTTCCCACCCCCTCCCACCATCACTCTGCATCTCAACCCCCACCCTTCACCATCCTCACCTCTCCCTCTCCCCGCCATTAGCCACCATCTAGGGTCTGTGTAAAATCATTCCAGGGTGATGGGACTATGTCGACACTGCTAGCGGGTCATTGTGAAGGGCATGGGGTTAGGATAACCCGCAGAGAGCTGATGCTCCTCAATCTATGCCATTGTATGACCCCTGGGCTGTCTGCTTAGTACACGCTCACATCCATCTCCTGAACATGGAGTGTCGAGGGGTGTGGGGTGGGGGGGTGGGGGGAAGGAGTGGGAGCAGCAGGGATCCAGGACCCCCATGTCCAGGGAGATGGGGCTTGGGGTTGGTGCTGGGCCCACATAGCAGAAGGGCCAGGGAGCCACTTTGCAGTATGCCTGACCACCCAAGGGCCTTTGATGGTCTGGGAGAAGTCAGGTGCCGTTCATCCTGGTCCACATGTGTGGATCAGGACTGAACATCTCCCTGGGCAGGTCGGCTGATCCTGGGTGGCCAGTAGATCATGTGTGAGCTTGTTTAAGTAGGTGTAAAACCCATTGTGGGTGGGATTCTGATCTCAAAGCTTTGCAAAATCTTGGTAGATCTTGCGAGGCATAATGGCTGCGAAGGAGCCCGCGGGAGGATTCACCTGACATCTACAGGGCGTACTCCCGGTCGAGCATGACGTGGCTCGTCGATCGCAGACATAGTGTAGGGTACTGCTCTAGCCTTGAGACACTTGAACTGGCTACTTGGTTTGATCTTTAATGACACTTGTCCTCCTTTCATGGATCCCAATGTGGATTTGAATATACTGCTGTATTTTTCAAGGATGGTCTGTAAATATGTCTTTGAATAAACTAAGCTATTTACTGCACTCCAGTTTAATTTGATCTTTACCAACCAAAAGCAGCCAAAGAGAACTGGAAAACGTCCTCGGTCCAACTGGAGGGGAAGCTCTGCAGTTTTCCCACTTAACTCTACTTTGACTATGATGGTTACTCTGAGAGGCACTATTTCCTCAAAATAGGTCCTCAAGGTGGCATCTGCCGGCTTCAGTGGTAGGTGATTCAATTTCTGTTCAAAGGTGGACTCAGGAATTAAGGAGACAGCAATCCCCTTATCGACCTCCATTATTACATGTTGTCCATTGTTACCAAACCCTGGGCCAATATGCTGTAAGTTCCAGCCTCATTTGACCCTGAGTCAAAAAATGATTGAAATTAAAATTGTTTTAAAATATGCAAAGTCTTCAGCTGCCGAATGATCACAGTCATCAGGTTTGTAAATTTAAACATAGTAATAATAATAATTATTATTAACAGTAACTATAACTAAATAGGCAACAAATAGAACTGGTTAACTGCTATCTAATCTCTAACCTTCTTCCTTTTAACTTGCCCCACCCTCTACTCACACACACAGACATATAAACACAGAGGGGAAAGAGGGGTGTAAAATAATGATGAAAGTTAAAGGATAAGAGTCTAGTTTCAGATGGGCGTCTTCCAGTTAGTTTCTCCCTCAGTCTAGACTTTCAGATGGATGTTATTTTTTCTTTCAGCTTGTAGTGGTTTTCACTAGAGACTGGCAGAAATAGCCGGCAGCCAGCGTTCGAGAGACAGAGAGAGAGAGAGAAAGACAGAGAGACAGCTTCTTCTTTCATGGTGTAGAAGCTTCTGCCTTCAGACAGTAGGCAGCAGAGCAGAGCGAGAGCTGCTTCCACCTTGAGGGTCCAGAGACTTCTGAGTTCTCTCTGAAAAACCCCACCTGACAGGAACCAATCGTTCCATTAGCCACCAGCCAACCAATCAAAATGAACCCTTCCAATCTCTTAGGTTCTTCTGCCCAAAATACAAAACCGCATGACACAGTGTATGACTCAAGAACAGCTTCTTCCCTGTTGCCATCAGACTTTTGAATGCACCTACCTCGTATTAAGTTGATCTTTTCTCTACACCTTGCTATAACTGTAACATTATATTCTGCAGTCTCTCCTTCCTTCCCTATGTACGGTATGCATTGTTTGTACAGCATGCAAGAAACAGTACTTTTCACTGTATACTAATACATGTGACAATAATAAATCAAATCAAATTATTTTGACACTTTGAGTTCCTTACTCAACTTAAAGGTATGTTTCCATTAACGACCCACGAAGGAAGAGCCCTTACACCATTCAGTTTATGAACTGCCAAAACCCAATAAGATTCACATTGCACTGATAGTCCATTCAATTTCAATTCCTCATCAGAATTATGTGCTGTATTTTCACTATTGTTATTTCTACTTTCTTCTACATTGTGAATTTTCTAAGTTGAATTAATGTGGAGAATTCCTTTAGCAGTGTTCTGTGTTTGTCCTGAGAGACTGCTTTACTTCAACAAGCCCATGCTGCGAGGCCAGTTCTACAACAATTTTTGTCTCAGCTATCCTTGCTCCAGCAATCAGCCTGTGAATGGCCTGTTTTTGCACAACGATGTCACACCTGCTGCGACATTGATCTTTTCTGGGCATCAGCCAGTTTATAGATCCTTGTGCCTGGTCAAAGCTGAGAAGCCTCTTGAGCAGCAAGCTCCATTGAAATGGAACCAACAAATTCTGTTTTCAAACTTAGATTTTGTTCCGCTAATAATTTTCTCTGAATGGCCTAATTTCTCAACTCACAAACCAAGCGGTCGCTAATCAAGTGAATCACCAAATTTGCAAAACTCTGTGAAGTACCTGAGGATCACAACAAATTTCCACTCTAGCTGATTCCTTTGGTGAAAGCAAAACCTTTCAGCGATAATTAATGGCTTTGGTATACAAACAATTCTGGATAAGTTTTGTCAGCAGGTTTCTAAGATTGGACGAAACTTCTGAGTAAGTTAAAAGTTTTGCTTCCAACTGTGCAAAGAAAAGCAGGGACCTGGATATCTTCTGAAACGTTGTTGGATAGGATGTAATAATGGAATCTCTCTGCATATGATTTCCAGTTTTCTGAGTCTTCTTTAAATGTCTGCAATGACAACGCGTTCAGATATAGAATTGCCAGAAGAAGCCCAGCTTTTGCCTATTTATGCAAGAGACTGAATTAAACGAGGTATCAAATTTACAACAAAACCTGTTGTGTACAAAGCTGTAGTAATACCTACCCTCCTTTATGCCTGTGAGATATGGGGCTGAATTCTCCTCCTTCAGGATACTCTGTTTTGCCACAGCCCGGGGGTTTCCCGACAGCATCGGGCTGCCCCACAATGGGAAATCCCATTGGCCAGCCGGCAAAAAGGAGAATCCCGACGGCGTGCTGAACCAGAATTCTGGTGTGGCGGGACGGAGAATCCCGCCCGTTGACTACCTACTCCAGAAATATTAAGCAGATTCCACATCAGGTGCATTCAGAACATCCTGAATATCAAATGGGAGGGCAAAGTGCCCAACACTGAGGTACTTCAAAGAGTAAAAACGTCTGGAATTGAAGCACTCATCATAAGAGTCTAGCTCGGAGGAAATGGACATATAAAATTCCTAAGGTGGTCACGTATTTACAAC
Source organism: Scyliorhinus canicula (assembly GCF_902713615.1). NCBI lineage: Eukaryota > Metazoa > Chordata > Chondrichthyes > Carcharhiniformes > Scyliorhinidae > Scyliorhinus > Scyliorhinus canicula. The sequence goes on along the minus strand of NC_052151.1, from coordinate 141,219,557 downwards.
TTAAACTTGGATGTCACCTATGAGGTAGCCTAAGATGAAGAGTCACGGACTCCTTGAAGGCAAACCTCAGGAAATGTGGAACGTCCACCGCAGACATGAGAAAGGACTACCAGGAGAGCAATCTCAAGTCAGACAGCAGAGAATATCAGCAGGTAAGGACAATTAATCAGACAATTCATCCATGCCCACACGATGGATAGCCATGCAGGGCTGCAGTCAGGCTCCATTGTAATGATAGAACTCGCAGCAAATGACTACGTACACAATAAAAAGCCAGTTTAGATAATGAAGAGAAATGGCTGGGATTCGGGAATAATGAGTTGAGCGGTAGATGAGGATAGTGGTGCAGCTAGTACGATGCAGCATAAACTTACTGAACTTAATAACTTGAGTCAGATGATTATGTCCATTACACCGACCTCTGTCAATACAAGGTGCAATTCAGTTCTGGTCATCCTATTATAGGAAGGATATTGTTAAACTAGAAAGAGTGCAAAATAGATTTACTAGGATGCTCCCTGGACTTGATGGTTTGAGTTATAAGAAGAAGCTGGATAAGCTTGGACTATTTTCCCTGGAACATACGTAGGAGGCTTAGGGGTGATCTTATAGAGGTCTATAAAATAATGAGGAGCATAGATAAGGTAGAAAGTCGACATCTTTTCCCAAAGTTAGAGGAGTCTAGAACTAGAGGGCATAGGTTTAAGGTGAGAGGGGAGAGATACAAAAGAGACCAGAGGAGAAATTTCTTCACACAGAGGGTGGTGAGCATCTGGAACGGGCTGCCAGAGGCAGTCGTCGAGGGGGTATTTTAAAAAGCAGTTAGACAGTTACATGGGCAGGGTGGGTATAGAGGGATTTGGGCCAAACGATGGCAAGTGGGACTAGCTTAGATAGAAACTGGGCAGCATGGCCAAACTGGGCTGAAGGGCCTGTTTCCATGCTGTAAACATCTATCTAATTGCCTCCTGACTGCTAACAGGGCCTCCAGTTCCTCTGCAGATACAGAACATCCTTTTTTCTTTCTACCTCTCTTGCTAGGATTGTCAACGCAGTATCTGAGAAATTTGAAGATCAGTAATCATAAGCTAGACTGTCTTTTGACAAAATTTCCACTAATTCTTGCTTCAAAAATGCATTTCCCCTTTAAAAGTTGAAGGCAACCTTGAAGAAACTGTGGTATCCGGCCTTGTGCTGATGAATACACTCAAAGAATGGCGCAGGAAATGAGGATTGCACACAGAAATAATTTAAAATACCAGGCAGCATCAATTTAACAAGCTGTCTGCAACACAATGAATGGCTGTGGGTTAATCGCATACTGAAATACCCATGCCCATTTTCAGGGAGCAGTCAATTTATCCCCTGCTGTTTCAAGCAGCGATAGTAAATAATATATCATTTAGTATCCATTAAATAGTATTATCTTCCCAAAAGGCTGTTCAAAAATCTTGTGTGTATTTATAAATGAAGCATGCCACCTCATAACAACCGTAAGGCCATCATGGAAGAATGAAGTAAAAAAAAGATTTCTATATATATTGTGCCATATTAGAAACATCTTATAAAAGCTCAGGAGACCCACAAAGGTGAGTCAAAAAGGCGGTTCATTTCCAACCAAAAGAAAAGGCCATACAGCATACGGTATATACGTCCCTACCAGGACCACCGATCATGCTGGTACAAATCTGGGCCAGCATTACAGGGTTGAGTCTACCAGCCTCAGGTAATGGGCCTCCACCCATCAACAGGGGCAGCACGGTAGCATGGTGGTTAGCATAAATGCTTCACAGCTCCAGGGTCCCAGGTTCAGTTCCTGGCTGGGTCACTGTCTTTGCGGAGTCTGCACGTCCTCCCCGTGTGTGCGTGGGTTTCCTCCGGGTGCTCCGGTTTCCTCCCACAGTCCAAAGATGTGCGGGTTAGGTGGATTGGCCATGCTAAATTGCCCGTAGTGTCCTAAAAAGTAAGGTTAAGGGGGGGGGTTGTTTGGGTTACGGGTATAGGGTGGATACGTGGGTTTGAGTAGGGTGATCATTGCTCGGCACAACATCGAGGGCCGAAGGGCCTGTTCTGTGCTGTACTGTTCTATGTTCTATGTTCTGTATTCCACAATCCCCACGGGGAGGTCAATCGGTTCCTCCCCGTGGGTCTCGGAAGGTTACCCACATCTTAAACTGATCCACATGAAATGTTCCTGATTGGGGAGGTAATGATGGAATATGGCGGGATGGGGGATGGGAGGGGCTGTGGCAGCAATAGGGCTGGGGGTTAATGCAATGGGGATAGGGGGCAAAATGGTCAAGGATTGGGAAGGGGTAGCAGAGCAGTGGATGGAGGCCATTAATGAATCTGCCATGGCATGGTATGCAGCCAGCTTACCAAATTTAATGGCAACACTTAATTTTTTTTAGATGCCAAATCCTGCCCAACAGTAGCCAAAAACATCCAGTTTGGAGTGGGGATTGGGAAAGGCCAGTGATAATGACAGTGGGGAAGCTGCTATTGGTCAGGCTAAGTTCAAAGGGGTCATATTTTTGCAGTATTATAAAGGCCCCAATCACTCATTAGAGCTTTGTCAAACACATTTTGGTTCATGTATTGAGACTAAACACATGGGAACCTAAAAATACTTATAGGAATAGACAAGGTAGATGCAGATGTTTCCCTTGGTTGAGGAATCGAGAACCATGGGACACAAATCCAAAACAAAGCGTTGCCACTTATGACCGAGATGAGGAAAAATTTCTTTACACAGAAGGTTGTGAATTGTAAGAGTACATTAATAGGTTGAGTAAAAGGGGAAATAGATCTAACATCCCTGCATTAGCGCAAAATAGTCTTTAGAATTCTCTACCCCAGAGGGCTGTGGAAGTATATTTAAGGTAGGGATTGATAGCCTTCTGATTAACAATAACATAAAGAGTTATGGGGATAATGAGTGTAAAAGCTGATGAAGTGTTCAATCAACAACTATCATATTGAATGGTGAAGCAGGTTTGATTGGCTGAATGGCCTACTCCTGTTCTATGTTCATTCCTATGATAGACATGGGCATAAAGCTTAAAGACATCAGATCTGTTCTGCGCTCTGCTGAAAGTAAAAGAGAAACTAAAATTGGATCACATGACACATTTCCTTTCCAGTAATGTCATGTTGCAATTCCTTATAGACATATAGGGCGCGATTCTCCGAGCCCCGCGCGGGCCGGAGAATTGCCACAACCGTGCCACAATGCCCCGGCGCCGGCACACGATTCTCTGAGGTGCGGAGAATCGGCGCCATTTGCGCTGACGCGTTTGATGCGGGGCTGGCCATGGGCCACTGGAATCGGCGGGGCCGCCGATTCTCTGGCCCAGATGGGCCAAGCGGCCACGCGGAAAAAGCAGAGTCCCGCTGGCGCCGTTCACCCCTGGTTGCTGCCGGCAGGAACTCTGCGCAAAGGGTCGGGGGCGGCCTGTGGGGCGGAGAAAAGTGCTCCTTCACCGGGGGGGCCTCCGTTAGGGTCTGGCCCGCGATCGGGCCCCGGTCTGGCCCCGCCGCCGGGAAGGGAGGCTGGAACGGCGTGAACTGCTCCAGCACCGTACTGGCCCCCTGTGGGGGACAGAATCGGCCGTCCCAGTACCCGTTTTGCGCTGTCGTGAAACACAACGGCGTTCACAACGGCGCGGACACTTAGTCTCCATTTTGGAGAATTGCCCCCATTGTAACATCCCCCTTTATTTTTAAAGATATTTCCCCCCCCATTCCAAAGAAGTATAACTATTTTCATTACATGTTCATGCTTAGGTACAATTACGTGAGTGCATAGAACTGATGAATCTATGAGTCTCAAAAGCGTAAAGCTGGTATGCCCATATCTTTTAATGATAACCGGTCTGGAGGTTACTCAAGCTTAGCAGAATTGATGGAAAGCAAAGGATTTCCTTGACAGAAAGCCACACTTTCTTTATGTCTTGCCAGACTTAGGTATTCTAGTAAGTGTGTCAACAGTTTGGATTGTTTATGGCCTGTAAGCTTTTTTGAGGATCGCTTCGTATTTATGTCCACTCTTGAGTAGCTCTCCAATACCATATATTGTGGGCTTGTCGAGCAGATTTTTGTGTAATATTTCAACCAGACCAGATGTGACCACCAAATCAATAATTCTGTCTGCTATTTCTGCAACCAAAGCAATCACAGCATGTACCTGTAATAACTTCAAGAATTCCCAGAGTACTTTAAACAGGCTTTTCATGCTCAGCTCCAGGGTCCAACCGCTGGGACAAGTCCCAACACATCCCAACAAATTCACAACTCCTATGCCTGATTTGACTAGCAGGTCGCATGACCCTTCCCTCAGAGAACTTCTCTTAATCCCATCCCCAAGTCTTTTTTTACATATGAAAATAAATTAAATAGCAAATTACCAAAACAGTAACGATCATGAACAGTTTTAAACCAGTCCATCAATAACTCAGTCTGTCCGATGATTTCTTTCTTGCAGAGTGACATCGTTCCAGTGACTACCTTCTATTGAGGTAGTTACTGTTGGCCTTATCACACAAGGACTCGCCCCTTGTAATCATGTTCCACCTTCCCCTGTTTCTAGCATGATCCAAGACTATTTGTCATGTTGCACGTGTAATTAATCCTGCTGCTGTGCTTGGAAGAAACCACTACTGCCATATTGTGTTTTAATAATTATGTAAATGAATTAATCACTTTTAAGGGATTGGTTAATTACATTGTGGGTTAATTTATTCATACACACAGATATACATGAGTATGAAGCTTGAAGGCATCAGAACGACAGAGCTGTTTATGCTGTGCTCTGCTGAAAGCAAAAGTGAAACTAAAACTGGATCACAGGACACACTCCTTTCTAGTGATGTGATCGAGGGGCTAGTTTAGCACAGTGGGCTAAACAGCTGGCTTGTAATGCAGAAAAAGGCCAGCAGCGTGGGTTTAATTCCTGTACCGGCCTCTCCGAGCAGGCGCTGGAACGTGGCGACTAGGGGCTTTTCACAGTAACTTCATTAAAGCCTACTTGTGACAATAAGCAATTATTATTATTATGACATGAGGCAATCCCTTAAAGGCATATTACATCAGCAGGCTTCTTTGATGACAAGTAGGAATATGTGACACAAGCGGAACTGAGAAAGCTCCTTATAGAACCAGCAGCCTCTGCCTCCATTTCACTGGTGGGCTTCCTGACTCCTGGGAATCTCAAGCAGCAGCAATTTTTAAACTGGACTTGCAATTGAATAGCCCAATTTTAATATGCGAATGAAGTTTTCCACCTCTCCATGGTGGGACATTCAAACGCACTGATAGCCACTGCTATAAAAGCAAGTGTGCATGGTATGTTGGAAACACATTTCTCATACATCAAAACTCTCCCCTGCCTGTCATGGGTGAGGAAAGAGGATTAATATTGAGGTCAATAAATTATTTTCAAGTGTAGCTACTGTTGTCATGTGAATGAATATGCCTATTCTGATTTTGATTCATCTTCCCCTTCAGTCTTAAGATTTGTCAAATATGTCTTATTGAAGTTATTCTTGCATTAATTCAACTCGACAAACACTTACCTTCAAAGCCAATCTTTGGTGAGTGCCAGAAAGAAGCCCTAATGATGTTCTGTCTGCGATTAATGGTGTCAACTGAGTTGAGTCAATGGCTTCCTGAATTGTGAGGAGACCTGCTGAATCATACAGCTTTCTGCCATTGGTCTCTGGCAAGAGAGAATGATATTTAGTGCATTACTCAGATTATTAAGCCACATAAACCTCGCTTACACTGAGCTGTATGGCGGATTGTGATGTGACTCATATCACCTGTGCCAGCTTGGAAGGCTCCAGCAGTAGTTTCTGGATTTGTCTCCACTTTAAATACTATCTAAGATCAGGTAACGTGGATTCTTCTGGTTTGGGAAGGTTTTCCACTACTTATGTGTGACTGTCCGAACTCCAATACTTTTCTTCAAAAACTCCTTTGTTTACATTGGAGTACATTCTAATCTTCTAAGTAAGTACACCTCTCTCTCTTACAGACTATTCTTCTCCCTGTCTCTTGAGTGCTGGTGTCATGATACACGTCACTCCCTCATTACCATAACTAGTAACATTTTATTCTACAAGTTGCATAAAAAGTACTGCTTTGAACTTGAACGCCTGAGCCTTCAGCTTACAGTCGTCTCTGACTTGGTAATAATGCGGTCTCCTGATGTATTTGAACGTAGGAGCAGTTGTCCCAGTGCAGCTCTATCTAGCCTGAACTCTCCCTAAATTGTCTTGCAGACAAAATGGGACCCCTGGCAAGATGTCCATGACTAAGCAACTCTTTTCTTCTGCTGATTCATGGAATGTGCCCAAGAAAGGAGTGCAGCCCACGACTCACTGATTCTAGATGAATTCCTGAGAGAATAACTGGTAAATATGTTGATTTGTTAGCGAAGTCTTAACCAAGTCTTAACCATAGGGGCTTTTCACAATAGCTTCATTGAAGCCTACTTGTGACAATAAGCGATTATTATTATTATAAATGACCCAGAAAGTCTTGCAGAGTGTCTGAAAGGTCCTCTGGAAAAGTAGTGCCGTCAATCGATCTTAAGCAGCAGATGGACATTTCAAACTCAGCATGACTTTTTTGCAGCGATGACTTGCTTCTCCTGTTCAGCTAGTCGGTGTCAGGGAAGGTTGTTAAATTAAGTGTTATTTGCTGACATCCTGTGTATGCTCTTTAATGAATGCCAGCAAGCAATTTAATTGTCAATGTGCCCCTCAATGATCCACCGAGTGGACATTCTGAGTGAGCATTTAAACTCCTTTGTCGAAATGATGGGGACGATACTCCAAGCACTGCACCGGCCCGGAGAAACGGCGCAACCGTGCCACGACGCCCCAACGTCAAAGCGCAATTCTCTGAGGTGCGGAGAATCGCCGCCATTTGCGCCAGCGTGTTTGACATGGCGCCAGTCGCGGGCCGCTGGAATCGGTGATGCCGCTGATTCTCTGGCCCGGATGGGCCAAGCGGTCGCGCTAATATGACAGAGTCCCGCCAGCGCCATTCACCCCTAGTCGCTGCCGGCGGGAACTCTGCGCGAAGGGTTGGGGGGAGAGGGGCGGCCTGTGGGGCGGGGAAAAGCACTCCTTCACCGGGGGTCCTCCAATGGGGTCTGGCCCATGATCGGGGCCCACCAATCGGCGGGCCGGTCTCTCTTCCCCCATGCCTACATTTGTGCGCGGCCTGCCATGTTGAGTTGGGGCCGGCGCACTGAAGAAGTCCCCCGCGCATGCGCAAGTTGGTGCGGCCCAACTGCACATGCGCGGGTTGGCACGGCGCCCATTTGATGCAGGGAAGGGAGGCTGGAGCGGCGTGAACTGCTCCAGCGCCATGCTGGCCCCCTGTGAGACCAGTGTGGTTGCGTGCATGCGCGGTGGCTCCCTTCTCTGCGCCAGCCCCGACGCAACATGGCATAGGGCTACAGAGGCCGGCGCGGAACAAAAGAGGCCCCCAGCCCGAGAAGCGACCCAAGGGGTAAGCCCTGATCGCGAGCCAGGCCACAGCAGATGCCACCGCCCCGGGTCGGACCCCCGACCAGGCCGCCCCCTGATGGATGCACGCCGAGGTCCCGCCAGGTAAGACCACACGTGGATGGTGCTCGGCCCATCCTGGGCGGAGAATCGCCGGGGGGGGGGGCACATTGAGTGGCCCCTGACCACGTGCACCGACCGCGCTGGCACCAATGGTGCCGATTCTCTGCTCTCCGGAGAATCGGCGGACCGGCGTTGGGGCAGCGCCGTACGATTTGCGCTCGGCCTGGCGATTCTCCGGCCCGGCCTGGGCTGAGAGAATCCCGCCCAGTGTCTCCCATAAAAGAAGTGAAAAGAGAGCTCAAATAAGAACCAAGAGCAAGAATCTGAACATCCATAATCCCATCTCCCAACCCCAGATAAAAGTACAAAACAGATCACCGTACATCCAAAACCAATAACTCCCTCAGAGGAAAACTGGATATCGTGGGGCCAAGAACCAAAAGGAATAGAAACTGGTCCCAATTGTAAAACAGGGGTTTGGATTGAATTTGTATTTGTATTTGTTTATTGTCACGTGTACCAAGGTACAGTGATAAGTATTTTTCTGCCAGCAGCTCAACAGATCATTAAGTACATGAAAAAAAAAGAAAATACATAATAGGGCAACACAAGGGACACAATGTAAATACTTAGACACAGGCACTGGGTGATGCAAACAAAGGTGTATTATTAATCAGGTCAGTCCATAAGAGGGTCATTTAGGAGTTTGGTAACAGAGGGGAAGAAGCTGTTTTTGAATCTGTTTGTGCATGTTCTCAGAGTTTTGTATCTCCTGCCTGATGGAAGAAGTTGGAAGAGTGAAAAACCCGGGTGGGAGGGGTCTTTTGATTATGCTGCCTGCTTTCCCAAGGCAGAGGGAGATGCAGACAGAGTCAATGGATGGGAGCGGGTTCGTGTGATGGACTGAGCGGTATTAACGACTCTCTGAAAGGAAATAAAAGAAAATACGTAATAGGGCAACACAAGGCATACAATGTAACTACATAGACACCGGCCTCGTGTGAAGCATACAGGGGCGTAGTGTTAATGAGGCCAGTCCATAAGAAGGTTGTTTAGGAGTTTGGTAACAGCGGGGATGAAGCTTATTTTGAGTCTGTTTGTGCGTGTTCTCAGACTTTTGTATCTCCTGCACGATGGGAGAAGTTGGAAGAGTGAATAGGCCGGGGGGGGAGGGGTCTTTGATTATGCTGCCCACTTTCCCCAGGCACCGGAGATGTAGATGAAGTCACTGGATGGGAGGCAGGTTTGTCTGATGGACTGGGCGGTGTTCACGACTCTCTGAAGTTTCTTGCGGTCTTGGGCCGAGCAGTTGCCATACCAGGCTGTGATGCAGCCAGATTGGATGCTTTCTATAGTGCATCTGTAAAAGTTGGTAAGAGTTAATGTGGACATGCCAAATTTCCTTAGATTCCTGAGGAAGTATAGGCGCTGTTCTGCTTTCTTGGTGGTAGCGTCGATATGGGTGGACCAGGACAGATTTTTGGACATGTGTATCCCTAGGAATTTGAAACTGTTAACCATCTCCACCTCGGCCCCATTGATGTTGACAGGGATATGTACAATACTTTGCTTCCTGAAGTCAATGACCAGCTCTTTAGTTTTACTGGCATTGAGAGATAGGTTGTTGTCACTACACTACTCCACTAGGTTCTCAATCTCCTTCCTGTATTCTCACTCGTCGTTATTCGAGATCCAGCCCACTATAGTCGTATCGTCAGCAAACTTGTAAATGGAGTTAGAACCAAATTTTGCCACGCAGTCATGTGTGTACAGGGAGTATCATAGGGGGCTAAGTACATAGCCTTGCGGGGCTCCGGTATTGAGGACTGTTGTGGAGGAGGTGTTGTTGTTTATTCTTACTAATTGTGGCCTGTGGGTTAGAAAGTCGAGGATCTAATTACAGAGTGAGGAGCCAAGTCCTAGGTTTTGGAGCTTTATGAGCTTGGCTGGGATTATAGTGTTGAAGGCAGAGCTGTAGTCAGTAAATAGGAGTCTGATGTAGGAGTCCTTCTTGCCGTGATGCTCTAGGGATGAGTGTAGGGCCAGGGAGATGGCGTCTGCTGTGGACTGGTTGCGGCGGTATGCGATTTGCAGTGGATCAAGGCGTTCTGGAGTATGGAGGTGATGCGCTTCGTGACCAACCTCTCGAAGCACTTAATTACGACTGAAGTAAGGATCACCGGACGGTAGTCATTGAGGCAAGTTGCCTGGTTCTTCTGTGGCACCGGTATGATGGTGGTCTTCTTGAAGCAGGTGGGAACCTCAGAGCGGAGTAGGAACAGGTTAAAGATGTCTGCGAACACATCTGCCAGCTGGTCCGCGCAGACTCTTAGTGCACGACCAAGGATCCCGTCCGGACCCGTCACCTTCCAAGGGTTCACTTTCAGGAAGGCCGATCTGACTTTGGAAGCTGTGATGGTGGGTATGGGTGTGTTATGGGCTGCTGGGCCACTTGACAGCGGATCGTTGGTTTCCTTTTCGAACTGAGCATAGCATACGTTGAGTTAATCGGGGAGGGGTGCGCTGCTACTGGACAGTAAGAAGTCTTACAACACCAGGTTAAAGTCCAACAGGTTTGTTTCAAACACGAGCTTTCGGAGCACGGCTCCTTCTTCAGGTGAATGAAGAAGGAGCCGTGCTCCGAAAGCTCGTGTTTGAAACAAACCTGTTGGACTTTAACCTGGTGTTGTAAGACTTCTTACTGTGCTCACCCCAGTCCAACGCCGGCATCTCCACATCACTGCTACTGGAGATATTGCTCGGTTTCGCTTTGTAGCCCGTTATGTTGTTTAGGCCTTGCCACAACCACCGAGAGTCTGCAACGCTCGTCTGTGTCTCTAGCTTGGTCTGATATTCTCTCTTGGCATCTCGGATGGCTTTGCGGAGGTCGTACCTCAATTTCTTGTATAGGTCAGGGTCGCCTGACTTGAACGCCTCAGACCTGTCCTTCAGTAGGGAGTGAATCACGCGATTGAGCCATGGTTTCTGGTTGGGGAACATACGTACTGCTTTCTTTGCCACCCAGTCATCCACACATTTGCTGATGAAGTCTGTAACGGTGGCATACTCAATAAAGCTGGTCGCTGAGTTCTTAATTATGGACCAGTCCACTGTCTCCAAGCAGTCATGTAGGAGCTCTTCTGTCTCCTCGGTCCAGCACTGCATGATCTTCTTAGCTGGATTCTCCTGCTTGAGTTTCTGCTTGTCTTCCGGGAGAATGCCGGGAATGCCCTGGGATAGTGGGCCAACCCACCCCCTGCGGAATCTCTTCCATCTCATCCGCCCCCCCAACCCTGCAACAATCAGGACCATTCAAAAAAAGAAAGGATTAGGCCACCCAAAACCCAAAGTAGGTCTGTATCTGAGTATCCATGACACCAAATCTCTCCATCCAACACCACCACAGCCAACCCTCACAGACACCAATAACAGTCAAAGTGGGAGACCCATGTCCACATCAGGAGAATGACCGACTCCCTCTTAAATGAGCAGTCCAACAAACTCCAGTCGTCAACAAGATAATGCAGTCTGACTGGGCGTGAAGAAGCAAAAGAGGGAGCCAAAAATAAAAGAAAACCTCTGACTATGGGAGACCTTCCTGAAATGGAGAGCACTCTTCAGGATCTTGCAAAGCTTTCAACAACCGGAACTCAAACCTCATTACTTCTAACATGCTGACTCGACCAAACCCATCGGCTCCAGCACGGGGGGGAGACAGCACAGCCGGCTCAGGGGACCCACCACCTCCATAATGACACTTTGCAAATCTTAAAATTGGGTTTTAACAGAGCCAAGACTATCAGATGGATCACGTTCATCGCTAGCAGCCATCGGCACGGTGTGCCCTGTATTGTCAAGGCGGGAAACCTCTCAAAGACAGCTACTCCACCAAGGACCATGTCCCTCCCCAACTCACTACATCCGCCACAAATCAACAAGGATTAAATCATATAGTCTCGACTGTAAATTGCTGACACATTGATAAACAAATATTGGCACATAGTAAAGCCATGTCAACCTAAAAAAGACAAAAAAAAAGAGATGTGTACAAGGATAAAAACAAAAATTGAAAGATGAGCAGAGCTGGGGCTTGCAAAAATGCATCGCTTTTGTGCTCATATTACATGATCCCCTGACCCCACTGACTTTTCACAAATTCAATTGAAATAAATTAAAATATTCTATTAATACTTTAGCATTATCTTAAATCATTATTAAGTTCAAAGATATTTTTAGATTATATTTTTTAAGAACTTAAGAATTTAACAACTGGTGAACAATAAATTGATATTTTCTTCAGTTTTGATTAATTGGTAACACTCTCACTTCCAAGTCAGAAGATTGTGGTGTTGAATCCTAACATACATTTCAGCACGTTATCTCAACACTGTACTGAAGTGCCAGTTCACAGAGTGATGGATTGTTTGATGCACTGTTAAAACGAGGCCCAGTCTAAAATGTATTCTTTAAAGGTTCCAAAGCATTCTTTAAAGACAAATAGGGAATTATTCAGGTATCTTGGCCTGTATTTCTTCCTCAAACATCATTGTGAATAAAAATTGTCACTGGGTAGCACAGAAGCTGAATATTCCTAAAAGGACAGGCATGCTGTCGAAGCATTTTTTCTTGCAATCATCAGGACAAATGCAAGAATACCAAATTTTAAATGATTACAATTATTACAACAGGGGAAAAGGGTGTTGATTGCTTGGCAAGTTGTCTCTAATTGTTTGATGTGTTGTCATGGAGAAAGCAACAGGGAACTACAGGCTTCCCATACTTCTGGCTAATTTAAAAGAGTGCAAGGCTTGAACATATACCTTTTGTTTGAAAGAACACATCCCTGTGTATTAATATATGTCGCTTCTCGCAAGTGAAAGGGTAAATTTCTTGGAGTTCAGTCTCTCTCAAGTTTTTTCCACAGATTAGGCAGGCCTAGAGTTCCAGCTGTTTATTCGAGCATTTGCAAGAGAAACTGAACTTCAACCTGGCTGAGGAACGTATTCCAAGATTAAGCACACACATCATGTTTTATATGGTGTTGTTTTATGGACATTGACATAAACCAATTGCTGATCATCCTTATCAACAATTAGTCAATCACAGGGCTACCTATACTGCTCTTGTGATTACACCCACCATTCCACACGGGCTGTGTTTAATTCTTTTGACCTTGATTCAAATATTTTATTCAAACTGGCTGCTCTGGCCAACCATATCCATACCAAACACAGCTGGGTTCCCATGATCCTGAGCAGGGGTTCAATATACATTTCATCACCGGTTTTTACAGTGTTGACAAAAGACTCAAGATCTTGTGGTTACCAGACATCAATTCCTTCCATTTTAAATAACATTCCTCCATTCTGAGCATTCTGCTTAAATAGCCCGAGGCAGAAATTATGATGGCCTGCTGAATTGGACGCAAGGGCTAAAATGGGATTCACGCTGTTCAGCAAACCCATTGTGAGTCTCCCAGCCCACCTGGTTCTCGCCCAGAGAGGACGGTAACATACAACCTCTAAATTTTACTTCATTTTAATATCATTATCGTGCAGGAAGCAAGATTAATTTGTCTCCTGGGATATTCCAGCACGCCCAGTCAGGAGTCACGCTGGTGTGAATTATTGCATGTCCTGACAAATGGGGACCTGGGGTCTAGGACTCTAAAAGGGGCAAGGGAGTCTGTACCTTCTCTACACTTGCTGCCAGGGTGTGATGGGGCCTTTAGGGGAGGTGGGGGTCAGGGGAGCTTGGGCTGCACTGGAGGGGCTCAGGTCGAAGGGTCTTTCCTGGGATGGGAGTCATTTGGCAGGTATCATCTCTGTATCTTTCAAAATCATTAAACTGTCTTTCAGCATGTCAAGTTTTAGTATAAAGTCTTCCTCTGATATGTTGGAATCCTTCGGTGTCTTTCCCAGCACGTCAAGTTGATCTGTCAGATGAAGGTGAAAGCTTTCTCTTTAATGTGTTGGAAACAATTGAAGTGCATTTTTCACAATCAATTTAATTCCGCTTTAATGTTTTACCTTCTGGACATGCTGAGAAACTTAAAAGCTTTGAACTGTATTGTTTACATTTCATTACCTTTTACAAGTCTCTTGATTGGCAGGTTCAGACAATTTAAAAGGAGAGATTACAGTTCTTTGTCTTTACAGTTCTACAGGGATCCATTAACTCTGAAGTGCATCCTATTTTGAGCAGTTGTTTTTTAACAAGGTTGTCTCTTTGTTCTGAAGAGCTTCCTTGAAAGAACAGGTGCTCTGTCTGAGTGCTGCCACTGCACTTGGTCTTTCTAGGAAGCCCTTCAGAACAAAGATAACAGACAAAAGACTCAAGACCTTGTGGTTACCAGATATCCGTTCCCTCCATTTTAAGCGACCTCCCTCCATTTTGCGTATTCTGCTTGTAGTAATCCACGGGAGGCAGGAGTTCCGTCACCACACCAATATTTATTTACAATAACGATATTACAGGAGCAGCTACAAACAGTGCTGCTAGCAGTCCAGTCAACTTAAGACTGGCTCACAAAGCCTACACAGGTGATTATATGGGCCCCCTCAATGAGCTATCATTGAGAGAGCTCATACTCCAATTGGCCAACCAATAAAGCCAATTGGAGTTCATTACACTGCTTAAATTGAATAAATTCTCCCCCTTCACAAGCATAAATCATCCACGTTATGAGCTTGACTGACTATTTTAATGGGTTGTTAGCGTCATTATGAGTGCAATCAGGATTGTTCATAAACAATGTGCTGGATTTTGAATCACATCATGGAATCACATCAAACAGCAGTCATTTGTTTTGGGTTTTTCAAGTACAGACTGGTTAACTATGGTCTCTACCCTCAATACAGTTATTTATTTATAATAGAGGTGCACTGGATTTTCTTTTGATACAAAGGATTTGAAGGTATTATCTCACCATCTAAAATCTGACACAATATAAGGATATGAATTAAATATATAATGAAAAGACCCTAAAATATTAAGAGAATTATTTTTATGGAGACTTGCTATGTGTAAAATAACAACAGTAATCCACTTTGCAAGTAGGCCATTAGTTGTATCTTTTCCAGCACATAAACGATGTGCTGAATAAGCACAAATTCATTCTTTATATAATTCTGTGATGTTTTAATCAAAGACAACAGTACCAGGGTTTAGAATCAGATAGAATGTACAGCACAGAAACAGGCCATTGGACCCAACTGGTCTATTCTGGTATTTATGCGGAACGCCCCTCCCATCTTATTTTATATGACCATGTCACCATATCCTTCTATCACTTTCTCCTTCTAACACGGATCGAGTGTCCCCTTCATAAATCTAAAGCACCTGTATGAACAATTTGACATTATTTTTATTATTCCCATTGTACATATGAGGAGAAATTACAAATAATCCGTCAACAACTGACCTGCTGCAGGTACAATGAACCTGATAATGTATTTGGCAGGTCTGCCAGTTTGTCGGTTTTATACTGACTGGGAAACCAGTTATGTATAGGTATCAGCTGTGGAATGGAATGGTATGAATGCAATTGTTTCCTGCAACATCACTCCTTTTGAAAAGATTCTGCAACAATTTAGAGCATGGGTCTTCTGCAGTGGGTTGTCTGTGAATCAGGCTTTGCAAACATTAAAAATGACAAAAGCTCCAATGTGACACAGCCTCAGACATCAGTCAACTTAACCTTGGATACATAAAGATGTCAGATTGCAACTAGTCTGCAGTTTTAATGTTTTAATATTTAAGTGCCCTAATTTTGCAATAAACCTTTTGAATATGAAGCAGCAGCTGAAATCACAGCTGAAATTTACTGTTGGCAATACTAACTGATGATCAGCATTCATACGATGTTCAGCTGTCCACCCATTCAACTCAGATGTTAATCCATTTAAGATAAACATGTCCATGCCCTTGTTAAAATAGCAAACAAGAATGTCACACAATTTAGGGTCTAAATTGGACAGCAGCCCCCCCCCCCCCCCCCCCCCAACACCAACAAAAGGGCACAGGAATTGTGATGCATAATTAAACTCAGACTGTTGATTGAATACAAGTAGCATTCATTCTTGCGTTGCAAGATTGCTGCATATGGCCAGTGCTAAATGTGTTTTTCATCACCTCCATTCATCAGCAGGAAGCTTAAATCAGAACTTCATAGCATCTCTCAAAGGGGAGGTTCACTGTGACTGAAGCAGGTGCTATAAATCATGTAGCAAGTGACTCTGACCTAGGAAACAGTGAAGAACTGTAAGGGAAAGTGAATTCCAAAGTATTTGATTATTGCAATTGTAACCTTGGTGGATTCAGATGGAAAAGAGGAAAAATATCTTGTCTTCACAGTGTCCTCAAAGGTGAAAAGATAATTAGGGCAGCTATCCATGGAGGTCAATGCCAGAAGTCTAATCCCAAGGATTTGGATGTAGTGCCATAAGAAGTTTAACATCCTCACATGAGTAAGAGCAGTGAATGAAACGTCAAATGTCAAATCTTACCAACTCCTGCACCAGATTCGTCAATTCATCACACATCCATTGCATTACAACAATCTCCATTAATCAAGGCTCATTTAACATTAATACGCTCCACTGTACCCTCACACACTCAACACTTTTGCAAGTTCCACACCAACATCTCACAGCTCTTCAAGCATGACAGCCACATTACCCAACAGATTGCATATCACTCACCCACAACATTCCCTCGCACTTACAGGAGAAGGTATTGCACAACCAGGGAAGCAATAAGCAAATGGAGCAGGACCGACATTGCTTTCAGATAATCGAGAGGTGCAACATCACCAGACAGTAAAGGTACAGCAAGAATTGGTGGATGATAAAGAAACACCATGTTGAAGCCATGCTCGCCATCATCAGTTCAGATACTGCGTATATCGGAGTCATGAGCCATCATCAGTGGATAGCCCAGGCCACCCAATAGCCATCCATTTGTTCGTGGTGGTTGTAATGTAGCTTCCACAGGAGACGACTGCAGAGTAAAGACATCAAGATGCCGGGACCTCAACTGCATGATATTTGACTATGTCACACACTGTCTCAATGTTGAGGGAGTGGAATTCATTTTGGTTCTGGTAGATGGCAGAATTCATATGTAGCACTCACAAAGTGATGTGCATGCTCAATGATACTCTGCACCATGGGGTTTTCTTCAATATTAGAAAACTCTTGTACTCGCTCAGATTCTTGTTTCTGATGAGAAGAAAATGTAGCTATTTTTCCATTGAACAGAGAACCTTCGTGATTTTCCATATGCAATGGTGAGATGCCACAAATATCTTCAGCTACAACTTGGACAGAGTCAGATGCATGAGAGTTCATTGCCATGGTCACCTTCACAGCCATTGGCAATGTGGACCTTTCCCTGCTCTGAGGATACAGTTGTAGCTGCAGCAATAGACAGCTTTGAATGACAAATTCTATATTGAAGTGCAATCATCTCACACATTCTTCCTCACTGAGGTTCAGATGGGAGAATTGTGACCTGAACACCCTGATATAGAGCCATTGTGCCCCTCTTTCTCCCTTTTCTAGCACCTTGTCCTATTCTGCTTCACTTCTGTTCATTCTCCAAGTCATATTCCAACGAGAAGGTAATGCCCCCAATTCTGGGAGCATCTGATTTGTTCCAAAGCCTTGAAGTGAGGAAAATGTCCTTCAGCACTGCCACACCACTCCCTGTGGACCCTTGAAACAATTATGGAACGCACCAAACATTTGTATAATTGTAGCAGCAGCCAGAAGAAAGTAATGAGCAACTGACCTGAAATTAGTTTAAAAAAAAAAAAAAATTTAGAGTACCCAATTATTTTTTCCAATTAAGGGGCAATTTAGTGTGGCCAATCTACCTACCCTGCACATCTTTGGGTTGTGGGGGTGAAACCCACGCAGACACGGGAAGAATGTGCAAACTCCACACGGACAGTGACCCAGGGCCGGGATTCGAACCCGGGTCCTCAGCGCCGTAGGCAACAATGCTAACCACTGTGCCACCGTGCTGCCCCGACCTGAAATTAGTTGACAACCCCCTTAACTAATGGTGGTGGGGAATCCTCTATGCTATTTAATACATACTCAGTGGTATGAGGTTATAAAACAGAGCATTGACTGGAGCTTCTATACTTCTTTGTAGAAGTCATCACATAATTTGGGCACAATTGGTGAGTGGGTACAAATTGTGCATTTAATTTTTTTTCCCCTCAAGTTTCCACTCAAACCATTTCAGCTGGGTTTTATATTGCTGAACATAAAACCTGCCATGAACCAGAGCAATCAGAGAATCATAGAAAAGTTACAGTACAGAAGACGCCCATTTGGACCATCTTGTCCATGCCAACTCTCAGGCACCCAGGTGCCCTTTCTAATCCCACCTTCCTGCACCCGGTCCACGGCTCTGCAGTTCACAGCACTTAAGGCACAGATCCAGACCCCATCGGCGCCCCCCTCCCCCCAGGGACGGAGCCCCCCTTCCCCTCCCTCACAAGCCCCCCCCCAACCATTCGCGCAGAGGTCCCGCCGACAGCGACCAAGGGTGAACGGCGCCGGCAGGACTTTGTCGTATACGCGAGAATCAGCGACCCCGCCGATTCCAGCAATTGCCAGCGCAACTGCCACCGATTCTCCGCACCTCGGAGAATCATGTGCCGGCGTCGGGGCGTCGTGGAGCGGTTGCGGCGATTCTGCGGCCCGGCACGGGGCTCAGAGAATCGCCCCCAATATTTGGGCCCGTTGAACAATGGAATAGCAAACAGTTTGCATGTATGACGTTTTGAAGTGCTAGATGCCAGGCTTTTAATTACATTGGCAGAAACTCCCTCAGACTTTTAAGTAACAGGATTTTTTTCTGGAAAGGTCAGATTGCATTGGAGCATGGGAGATTATGATTAGAACATGATTAGAAGCAATATAAAAAATCCAGGCAGTCATTTACATTCAAAATGATTGATGGATCCACTGAACAATTCAGCATGTACCCAGTTTAATACACCATTATTTTCTTCTATCGCAAGGTGTAGAAGCATTTAATTCTTACTGAGATTGCACAAATATAAGAGAGCAAATATATTCATGTCGATTTTCTAAAAATCAAGTGCAAGTACAGAGGTGTGTGTTATGTTTGATAGCACAATGTAAGCTGTCCAAAAATTTAACTTCATCATTAACACCAAGGAAAATTGCTCGAAAACCCTGCGCTCACTGAACCGCTGCTTTCTTTAGTTCTTGTGTGCAGCAGTAAGTCATAGTTTTTGTCAGCTTTATTAGGCCTTTAGATAGGCTGAAAGCAATAATGCAGGAAATTATGGGTGTTACCCTGTGAATATCTACCTTTCAGAAACCAAGGTATCTATAAACGGAACTGTTATAAATCTTTCATTTGTAACAGGTCTATATTAAATAATTCAATAAGAGTCTAATCATTGGTGAATGTACTGAATATCTCACGAAAGGACCTCGGCCTCCAGTTAAAGTTGAATACCTGAACTACTATTGTTTGAACACATTATTTTGTGGAACTGCACAGATATCAGCTGGAACCTTTTGTAACTGAGAAGATCAGGATAATGTTAGTCTAAAAGAAGAGTCATACGAGGACAAAGAATGTTAAAAGGACTTACCTTAAGGTTTTGTACCTGAACGCTCGGAACATTCAAAATAAAATGGACAAATTAATTGCGCATCTAGATGGGAAGGGGTATGATAGTTGGGACTACGGAGCCACAACTCCACGGTAACCAATGATGGAAACTAAACATTGAGGGCTATTCAGTTTTTCGGAAGGACAGACAGAAAAGAAAATGTTGTGGAGTTGCATTGTTGACTAAAGAAGATATTGACAGACAATTGAGGAAAGATATTGGCAAACACGATATGGAATCTGTATGGGTTTGAGTTAATAAACGCCAAGAGGCAAAATATATTTGTAGAGCTGGTCTGCAGACTACCAAACTGCAGTGGTAATGTTGGGAATAGCATTAGACAGGAAATTAGGAATGCATGTGATGAAGGAATATCTGTGATTATGGGTGACTTTAATCTGCATATAGATTGGGTGAGTCAAATTAGGCACAGGAGAATAGAGGGGGAATCTCTGGAGTGTTAACGGTAAGGTATTTTGGACCAATATGTTGAGGAACCAACAAGGGAACAGGAGATCTTGTTCTGGGTGTTGTGCAATGAGACAGGATAAGTTGGCAACCTAGTTTGAGAGAATCCTTGGGTATGAGTGACTGTAATATGATAGAATTCTTTATCAAGGTGGATAGTGAGGTAGCTGATTCTGAGGTCAGGGTCGTGAATCTCTATAAAGGTAATTATGATGGTAGAAGGCAAGACCTGGCTATGACGGACTGGGAAACATTACTGAAAGAAAGGACAGTGGACAGGGAATGGCAGGAATTCAAGGGATGAATAGGTAAACTCCAACGGTTGCTGATTCCTATTTGGCACAAGAGGAGAGAGGAAACTGTTGCCAAACCATGGCTTACAAAGGAAATTAGAGACAGTACTAAATTCAAAAAAGAGGCATACAAATTAGCAAGAAAAAGCAATAGACCTGAGGATTGGAACTGCTTAAAATTTAGCAAAGTGGACCAAGGAATTGATTAAGAAGGGGAAAATACAATTTGAAAGTAAGCTAGCAGGGAACATAAAAACTGACGAAATGTTTCTCTCGGTATGTAAAGAGAAAAAGATTGATCAAAACTCATATAGGCCCCTTACAGTCAGAAACAGGGGAATTAATAACAGGGAACAAAGAAATGGCTGAGGAACTAAATCCGTACTTTGTTTCTATCTTCACAAAGGAAGACATAAATAATGTACCAGAAGTTCTGAGAAACAAGTTTTAGCGAGGAGCTGAAAGAAATTGGTATTAGTAGAGAAATGTTTTTGGGGAAATTGTTGGGATTGAAGGTGGATAAATCTCCAGAGCCTGATAATCTTCATTCCAGAATCCTTAAGGAAGTAGCCCTAGAAATAATAGATCCATTGGTAGTCATTTTCCAAAATTCCTCGGACTCTGGAATTAATTCCAACAGATTGGAGGTTATCTAATATAACCCTACTTTTCAAAAAGGGAGGGAGAGAGAAAACAGGAAACTATAGACTAACTTCAGAGTAGGGAAGTTGAGAAAATCCATTATCAATAATTTCATAGCACAGCATCGGGAACGCAGTGGTATAATCAGACAAAGTCAGCATGGATTTATGAAAGGGAACTCATGGGGCTGGTTTAGCTCACCAGGCTAAATGGCTGGCTTTAAAGCAGACCAAGCAGGCCAGCAGGCCAGCAGCACGGTTCAATTCCCGTACCAGCCTCCCCGGATAGGCGCCGGAATGTGGCGACTAGGGGCTTTTCACAGTAACTTCATTGAAGCCTACTCGTGACAATAAGCGATTTTCATTTCATTTCATTTCATGTTGAACAAATCTACGAGAATTCTTTGAAGATATAACAATTAGAGTTGACCAGGGAGATCAGGTGAATGTAGTTTATTTAGACTTTCAGAAGTATTCGACAAGGTCTCACATACCAGATTACTATGTAAAGTTAAAGAGAATGGGATTGTGGGTAGTGTCTTGATATGGATAGAAAGCTGGTTAGTGGACAAATAACAAAAAGTTTGAATAAATGGGTCTTTTTCTGATTGGCAGGCAGTGACTAGTGGGTTACCACAGGGAACTGTGCTAGGACCTGAACTGTTCTCATTTTATATATTAGTGATTTGATCAAGGGAATTACATGTATTATATTCAAATTTGGAGATGACACAAAATTGGGTGTGAGGAGAATGCAGATTTGGACAGGCTGAGTGAGTGGGCATATGCATGGCAGATGCCGCATAATGTGGATAAATGTGAGGTATCCATTTCGGTAGCAAAAATAAGAAGGCAGGTTATTATTTGAATGGGTGTAAATTGAGAGACGTGGATACTCAGTGAGACATTGGTGTCCTCGTGAATGGGTGCAAATTGAGAGACGTGGATACTCAGCGAGACATTGGTGTCCGTGTGCATCATTCACTGAAAGTAAGCGTGCAGGTACAGCAGGCAGTAAAGAAGGCAAATGGTATGTTCGCCTTCATAGCGTGAGGATTTGAATATAGGAATAGGGATGTTTTACTGCAATTGTATAGGGAATTGGTGAGGCTACATCTGGAGTATTTTGTGCAGTTATGGTGTCCTTATCTTGCTATGGAGGGAATACAGCAAAGGTTTACCAGGCTGTTTCCAGGGAAGGCGGAACTGTCATTCGAGGAGAAACCAAGTCGGTTAGGATTATATTCATTGGAGTTTAGAAGAGTGAGAGGGGATCTCATAAAAACTTATAAAATTCTACAAGGATTATACAGGGTAGCTTCAGAAAGAATGTTCCCGATGATGGGGAGTCCAGAGCTAGAGGTCGTAGTTTGAGGATCAGGGGTAAACAAAGAACAATGCAGCACAGGAACAGGCCCAGGCTCTTCGGCCCTCCAAGCCTGTACCGGTCATGATATCAACCTTTTAGGACTGAAGTGAGGAGAAATTTCTTCACCAGAGAGTGGTGAATTGGCTACCACAGAAAATAATTGAGGACAACATTTTGTGTAGTTTCAAGAAGGAATTAGATATAGCTCTTGGAGCTAAAGGGATCATGGGATATGGGAGGAATGTGGGATCAAAGTATTGAATTGATGATCAGTCACGTTCATAATGAATGGCGGAGCAGACTGGAAGGGCTGAATGGCCTTCTCCAGCTTCTATTTTCTATGTATGTTTCTATGTATGTTGCCAACAAATGTAGTAAGCCTAAAGATTGGGAGGGCTTTTAGAACCAATAAAGGATGAAGAAGTAATTGATAAAAAGGGATAAATCAGAATAACACAAGCAAGAATTATGAAAATGGATTGTATGAACATTTACAGAAATATAACACTGAAGAGACTGGCGAAAATGGGTGTGGTATAGGATCTGGCACTTATAGGGTTAATGTGCAGTTGGGTACAGTACTATCCACACAGATATAAGAGGGCATATGACCCGCAGTCAGGGTCACTGTGGTGTTGGATAGCGGAGCATGCAGAGCTAAGTATGGAGACTGATCCCAGCTTGTATTTTTGTAAACAGCTCGAAGAGTTAATGCAGATTTACAGTTAACCTGCCAAAGATGACAAAGGCTTAACAAAACCTACCGAGATGTAACCAACACCCTACAACATTGTGCAGAGATATAATTATGCAGAGCTTCACTAAAATACAGAGTCAAATTGAAATGCTGGAAGACTGAGAAAATTCAACAAAGCATTCTGACCAAAAAAGAAGCTTGAGGGCAGAAGCACAGAGATGTCACCAGGAAAAATGTCCAAAGAAAAGCTTGGAAGCTGAAGACAGAAATTTAAAATTCTTTACTCCATCAGAAGACTCCATTGACTTTCCTCTGGAAGTATAGCTTCAGAGGGACGATTCTGCAGAATTTGTAGGGATGAGCTAAATATTTAAAGATTCTGGGCTGCAGCAAGTCCTGAGAAATCTTTAAAGTTATTTGGTGTAGGAAGTGCAGTTTTGAATAAACCTGTTGCAGCCCGAGGATTTCCCGAAGGCGTGGGACTGCCCCACAATGGGAAACCTCATTGACCAGCCGGTGTAACAGAGAATCCTGCCGGCGTGCTGAACCAGAAATCTGGCTTGGCAAGACGGAAAATCCAGCCCATGGTATCCAAACTCATCTGATTAAATACTTCAGGAACATTGTGACTAATCAGCTCAATAAAAAGCAAGCTGAAGCTCAAATTCAGTTGACGCATGACAAAAGAAAACATACAATGATGTACAAAAGACGTCTGCGGGCAGCCGATCCAGGCAACCGTTGTGACTTTTGTTCAAGATAAGCATCATTGCTATGGTAGCGGAGCCCACCAATGCCAGCAAGCTAGGAAAATCCTTTTGTTCTTGAGTGAATGGCGTCACCATCTTGAAATCCAGAAAGCTCTTAAAGCAGAGCATACACCAAAAAATGTAACCATGGATCAGAATTCCACATTTTCAAATCAATTTGGACCAACCAAGACCCAGATCAATCACAAAACTGGAGGAAAAGATTCCTAAGATATAACATCACTTCAGATGTAATTAAAAAGTCAGAACAAGAGCAGATTAACATGGTGCTTTACTCGAAAGGCTCAATTGTGGGCGACATTATTGCAAGAGAAAGAATTGATGAATCATCGGCAAAATTCAAAGAGCTACAAAATCATTTGTTTTAATCTCAGAAGCAATACAATACTCTGCAAATTCAGTCAGAGTATTCAATACCAGAAGAACCAGTCACTTCATTAATCAATGATCTGTGCAGGATGGCAGAAGATCACAAACACAATGATTTAAAATATGAACTCATCAGAGACAAAATTGTGGTAGGAATAGCGGATAACACACTCTCTGAACTCATGCAAGCAAATGAAGATCTAACCCCAGGAAGGGCAATCCACATGGTCAAACGGAGAGGACTCTGAGCTGCACTGAACCATTTTAAAGTGAGAAGTTAAACTGTGATGCAGAGTTCAGCTACTTAAGTGTTAAGACCGAACGCAAGCACTCCACATGAGGTTGTGTAGGCAGGATACAACTCGGTTTATTTGCAACTAAAAATGCACTAATCACTCCACTCCTCTCCCTGAAAGGTGTCGGGGTTTATATCCTGTGGGGATCCTCCCATCAGAGGGAAGCTCCCCCCCCCCCCCGCCCCCCCCCCCCCCCCCCTCCCACCATCACTGCTCCAGGGTGTAGGAAGGGAACCTGATACATTGGTTCTGGCCTCTTAGGAAGTCATAACACCACTCCACCCCAAGTCTAGAGAAACGTCTATGTCTTCTGGAGATGGATCTCTCGATCGCTTGGACAGCGGTTAGGAGTCCAGAGGTGGCACATTCAGCCCGATCGGCGTATAGTGCACTGGTGACCATCGTTTTCACGAAGAGCGCCAAAGTGGGAGCAGCTCGGCGGGCAAATGTGGTGATGCCAACAGTACTAGCAGGCAGTCGCCTGGTGGTCCGGTGCCCATGTTACATAGAACATAGAACGGTACAGGCCCTTTGGCCCACGATGTTGTGCTGACCATTTATCCTAATCTAAGATCAACCTAACCTACACCCCTTCAATTTACTGCTGTCCATGTGCCTGTCCAAGAGTCGCTTAAATGTCCCTAATGACTCTGACTCCACCAACTGCTGGCAGTGCATTCCACACATCCACCACTCTCTGTGTAAAGAACTGACCTCTGATATCTCCCCTGTACCATCTTCCAATCACCTTAAAATTATGTCCCCTCATGACAGCCATTTCCACCCTGGGGAAAAGTCTCTGGCTATCCATTCTATCCATGCCTCTCATCAACTTCTACACCTCTATCAAGTCACCTCTCTGCCTTCTTCTCTCCAGTGAGAAAAGCCCTAGCTCCCTCAACCTTTCTTCATAAGACATTCCCTCCAGTCCAGGCAGCATCCTGGTAAATCTCCTCTGCACCCTCTCCAAAGCATCCACATCCTTCCTATAATGAGGTGACCAGAACTGGACATAATATTCCAAGTGTGGTATAACCAGGGTTTGATAAAGCTGCAGCAAAACCTCGCGGCTCTTAAACTCAATCCCCCTGTTAATGAAAGCCAACACACCATATGCTTTTTTAACTACCCTATCAACCTGGGTGGCAACTTTGAGGGATCTATGTATGTGGACCCCAAGATCCCTCTGTTCCTCCAAGCTTCTAAGATTCCTGCCTTTAACCCTGTATTCAGCATTCAAATTCAACCTTTGTCATGAGAATGTCACTTTAAGAAATGTTTGGCTGCTTATGTTACTGCAGTGATGTCAGAGTGTGTGTGGAGCTGAGCTCTGGCTCTGCTTTTTAGTTTCACTTTGAGAAAAGCTTGGGTGTGTCTGTGTCTTTTTGGTTTCGTTTTCATCTTGAGGCTGAAGCCAGATAAAACATGTGTAGTGTTGATCTCTCTGCCATGAAAAGACTATCTCTTGATCATTTGGTGAATTCAGAATTATAAATGTTTTCAGTAGTGAATGTAAACCTGATGTGCTTCTGTTAAAAGGTGTTTATTTTGTCTTCTGGATGTTGTTTCGGAAGTTATTAAGGATTACTTAGTGTTGTATTCTTTGGGTGTTGTATTTGAATTAATGGTTGCTAAGATGTTCACTGTATGTTTTAAAAAAAGTTAACTTGAGTTCATAGAATAAAGATTGTTTTGCTTTAAAAATTACTTTTCCATTTCTGCTGTACCACACCTGTAGAGTGGGCCGTGTGCTCCCCATACCACAAACTATTAAAAGTTGTGGGTCAGGTGAACTCCATGATACACTTTGGGGTTCTCTAAACCCTGGCCCATAACACCTTCCAAAATGAATCACTTCACATTTATCTAGGTTGAACTCCATCTGCCACTTCTCAGCCTAGCTCTGCATCCTGTCAATGTCCTGTTATAGCCTGCAACAGCCCTCGACACTATCTACAACTCCACCAACCTTCGTGTCATCGGCAAACTTACTAACCCACCCACCTACGTCCGCATCCAAGTCATTTATACAAACCACAAAGAGCAGAGGTCCCAGAACAGATCCCAGCGAGACACACTGGTCACCGACCTCCAGGCGGAATACTTCCCATCCACTACCACTCACTGTCTTCTTTCGGCCAGCCAATTCTGTATCCAGACAGCCAAATTTCCCTGTATCCCATGCCCCCTAACTTTCTGAATGTGCCTAACATGGGGAACCTTCTCAAATGCCTTACTGAAATCCCTATACACCACATTCACTGCCCAACCTTCATCAATGTGTCTCGTCACATCCTCAAAGAATTCAATGAGGCTTGTGAGGCATGACCTGCCCCTCACAAAGCCATGCTGACTATCTTTAATCAAACTATGTTTTTCTAAATAATCATAATTCCTATCTCTCAGAATCCTTTTCAATATTTTGCTCACCACAGACGGAAGACTGACTGGCCTGTAATTCCCAGGGATTTCCCTATTCCCTTTCTTGAACAGGGGAACAACATTCTCCTCCCTCCAATCATCCAGTACTACTCCAGTGGAGAGTGAGGATGCAAAGATCATCGCCAACGGCACAGCAATCTCCTCCCTCGCTTCCCGTAGTAACCTTGGGTATATCCCGTCAGGCTCAGGGGACTTATTTATCCTGATGTTTTTCAAAATTTCCATCACATCCTCCTTCTTAATATCAACCTGTTCAAGCCTATTAACCTGGTTCACGCTGTTCTCACGAGCAACAAGGTCCCTCTCTCTATTGAATACTGAAGCAAAATATTCATTTAGGGCCTTCCCAATCTCCTCAGACTCTAGGCCCAAGTTACCTCCACTATCCCTATTCGGCCCTACTCTCACTCTGATCATCCTCTTATTTCTCACTTAAGTGCAGAATGCCTTGGGGTTTTCCCTAATTCTTCCCACCAGGGCTTTTTCATGCCCCCTTCTCGCTCTCCTAAGTCCATTTTTGAGTTTCTTCCTGGCTACCTTGTAACCCTGTAATATCGTGCCAGATCCTTGCTTCCTCAACCTTACGTAAGCTTCCTTCTTCCTCTTGACGAGAAACTCCACTTCTCTTGGCATCCAAGACTCCTTCACCTTACCATTCCTGCCTCGTCTCAGTGGGACAAAACTATCCAGCAATTGCAGCAAGTTCTCCTTAAACAACCCCCACATTACTGTTGTGCATTTCCCCAAGAACAACTGTTCTCACTTTATGATCCTCAGCTCCTGTCTAATAACAATATAATTTCCCCTCTCCCAATTAAATACCCACACTGTCTGTTCCTATCCCTGTTACCAAAATTATCTCCCACCGAGACATCTGACACCTGGCCTGGTTCTTTGCCAAGCACCAAATCCAATATGGCCTCCCGCCTAGTCGGCCTATCTACATATTGAGTCAGGAACCCTTCCTGTACACACCTGACAATATCTGTTCCATCCAAATCATTTGCAGTAAGGAGGTTCCAGTCAATATTAGGGAAGTTGAAGTCACCCATGACAACTCTCTTCTTCTGCACCTTTCCAAGATCTGCCGCCCAATCTGTTCCTCCATCTCTCTGCTGCTATTGGAACATCTATAGAAAACTCCCAATAAAGTGACTGCTCCTTTCTTGTCTCTGACTTCCACCCATACTGACTCAGGAGACAAACCCTCCTCAACTACCTCCTTTCCTGCAGCTGTGATGTACTCCCTAATTAACAGTGCTATTCCCCCTCCTCTTTTACCTCCCTCCCTATTCTTCTAAAAACATCTAAACCCCGGAACATCTAATAACCATGCCCTTGGGAAATCCATGTCTCCGTAATGGCCACAACATCGTAGTTCCAAGTACTGATCCATGCTCTAAGTTCATCTCCCTTATTCCTGACACTCCTTGCATTGAAACAGACACACTTTAACCCATTCCACTGAGTGCAACTTTGTCCTAGCAACTGTGTATCCTTCCTCTCAGACTCACTGCATACTATTTCTGCCTGTTCAACAGCTACCCTATCCTCTGATCCATAGCTCTGGTTCCTATCCCCCTGCCAAACTCGTTTAAACCCTTCCGAAGAGCTCTAGCAAACCTCCCACCCAGGATATTGGTGCCCCTCCAGTTGAGGTGCAATCCGTCCTTCATGTACAGGTCCCACCTTCCCCAGAAGGTATCCCACAGATCCACATATCTGAAGCCTTCCCTCTTGCACCAGCCCTGCAGCCACATGTTCAGCTGCACTCACTCTCTGTTCCTTGTCTCACTTGCACGTGGCACCGGTAGCAATACTGAGGTTACTGCTCTGCTTGTCCTGCTCTTTAGCTTCCAACCTAACTCTGCAAAATCACTTTTTAGATCCTCATCCCTTTTCTTAGCTATGTCGTTGGTGCCTATGTGCACCACAACTTCTGGTTGCTCCCCTCCCTCTTACGAATCCTGTAGACTCAATCCGAGACATCCCTGACCCTGGCACCCGGGACGCAACATACCTTTCGGGAGTCTCATTCGCGACCACAGAATCTCCTACCCGTTCCCTCAACCATTGAGTCTCCTATCACTATTGCTTTCTCAAAGTTCAGAGTGAAACTCCCGCATATTGATGCTGGCGTGGGAACATCGCCCCATTATTGGAGAATCCCATCCCAGGTGTTCAGCAAAGATTAGGAAGAGAAGAAGTGACAAAAGGATGAGGGTGATAATATTAAGGAGAAATACTACAGTGTTGGAGGGAGGTGTCCTTGAGGGGTTGAGAACAGAACCTGTTCAGTTGGCATTAAAGAAACAATAGAACTACCATTACAGTGGTATTTGCGGTCTATAGCCTATTGACTAGTGGAGCAAATTTGCAGGGAAACTACAAAAAGGTGCAGACTTGCCTTATCCTAAATAGACTGGGATATTGATAGTGTAAATGGCAGAGAAGAGGAAGAGTTTTTAAAATGTGTTCAGATGAATTTTCTTGATCAGTAAACATCCATCCTAATGTGGAAGGAGGCATTGTTGGATCTAGTTCTGGGAAATTAGGTGGTTCAAGTGTGAGAAGGGGAACATTAAGGAACAGTGATCATTTTATCATAAGGTACTGATTAGCTGTAAAAAAGTTACAGGAAGCAATCTAGGCTAAAAATACTTGGTCGAAGGAGGACTATTTTAAGTGGGGTAATGACAGATCTCTCCCAAATAAACTGGACTCAAAGATTGACGAGCAAAACAGGAACAAAGGGTTTTCCTTAAAGATGCTTCATGTACAGTCGAGGTACATTCTGGGTGGTCGGAGGAATGTAGGGCGACCAAAGCCGCATCTCCCTGGATGATGAAAAAGTTAGAAAGTGAGATGGTACAGAAAAATAGGACTAATGACAGATGTTGGGTTGATAATACAAGTGAGAACCAAGCTAAATGTAACAAGTTTGGTGGGGAAATGAAAAAGGAAACGAGAAAGGAAAAGAGGGAGGAGAAGAAGAGATTAGCAGCTAATACAAAAAGGAAATCAAGTGTCTTCAATAGGTTTATAAACAGTTAAAGTGTAGTAAGAGGAGGGATGGAGTGATTAGGGATTAAAAAGTCAATCTATGCATAATGCCTAGAAGCCATGGCTGTGACATTTGATGTGTTGGGCAGGCTGGGTAGATGTGGACTGCACTTGATGCAGTGTAGCGAGAGACAAATCACCAACACTTGATAAGATGCAACACAATTTTATTTAACGTCTTAACTATTATACAGTGGGTTGGCACTATGCTGACTTGACTGGAGACCTAATACTAGCCTGACCAGACTTACTAGCTACCACATGGTGTGTGCACTGACTAGCTCACAAACTCTGACTGTCTCAGTGGCTGGGTCCAGAGAGAGCGGGAAACCTGGTGCCCTCTGGCTTTATAGTGGTAGTGTCCTCTCTGGTGATTGGCTGCTCTGTTCTATGTGCTTACTGGTCATCCTGTGTGTCACTCACTGCCTGTCCGCACTCCATTATATACATAGGTGTATATTATGACAATATTAAGATGGGTACAGCACATAAGGAGGCTATTTACCCCTCATGTGCATGCAAGAACAATTCAGCTTTACCAAGGAAGATGATGATACCAATGCCATAGTGTAAAAAAAAGAATAGCTAAGAAAGTGGATGGATTAAAAATTGACATGGGTGAGATAGCACTTAAAGTTGAGATGCAATATAAAATAAAATGGATAATTCCAAAGAGTGCAAGAACAAAGAGACATGAGAGTATATATTCAGAAGTCATCGAAGGTGGCAGGGGAGATTGAGAATGTGGCTAAAAAGGCATGTATGTTCCTGGGCTTTATAAAGTGGGGAATAAAGTACATAAGTAAGGAAGCTTTGATTAATTTTGATAAACCACTGGATTGGCCTGAACTGGAGGATTGTGTACAATTCTGGGAGCTTTCGGAAGGATGTAAAGACTTTAAAGAGGACACACAAAGGATTTACAGGAATTGGTCTCGGGATAAAGGTGGATAGATTGGAGAAGCGGATGTTGTTCTCTTTACAGAATGGTAGGTTTAGAGGAGATATTAGAGAAATCTTCAAAATCATGAGGGGTCTAGACAAAGTAGATAGAGAAAAACTGTTCCCTTTGTTGGAATGATCGAGAACCAGAAGATGCCTATGTACGGTGATTGTTAAAACAATCAACGGCAATATGAAGGAGAATTCTTTTCACAGTGAGTAATTGGGATGTGGAAAGCATTGCCTTAAGGTGCATGGGGATAGCTTCAACTGTGGCTTTCAAAACAGAATTGGATAAGAGAAAACAATTACAGGATAAGGAGAAACTGCAGGGGAGTGGTATTAGCTGAGTTGTTTTTATATGGAGATGATGAGATACATGGCCTCCTTCTGTGCCGTAACCATTTGATGATTTTATGATGAACATGCTACTACAAGGTGTAGCTAAGGTGACGAGCTTGGATACAAGTGGGAGGAAGGAATAGAAGAGTAACCAAAAAAAAAGTTCTGTCCGTCGGATTGCTAAATTAACAAGTTTTTTAAATTTATTTTTTTCCTTTTCAGTAGTTAGGAAGTTAGTTCAGTGGGAATGGAGGTTAGGGCAGTTGAATGTTCCTCCTGCAGAATGTGGGAGGAAAGGGTCACCTCGAGTGTTCCTGCTGACTACATCTGCGGGAAGTGCGCCAAACTCCAGCTCCTCGAGAACCGCGTTAGGGACCTGGAGCTGGAGCTGGATGAACTTCGGATCATTCGAGAGGCGGAGGGGGTTATTGAGCGTAGTTATCGGGAGGTAGTCACACCTCCGGTAAAAGAAGAAGGTAGATGGGTTACCGTCAGGGGCACGAGAGGGAACCGGCAGGCAGTGCAGGGATCCCCTGCGGTCATTCCCCTCAATAACAAGTATACCGTTTGGGATACTGTTGGGGGGGGGGGGGACTTACCAGAGGTAAGCAATGGGCCACAGGTCTCTGGCACAGAGTCTGTCCCTGTTGCTCAGAAGGGAAGGGAGAAGAGGAACAGAGCACTTGTCATTGGGGACTCCATAGTTAGAGGAACAGACAGGAGGTTCTGTGGGAATGAAAGAGACTCACGGTTGGTGTGTTGCCTCCCAGGTGCCAGGGTTCGTGATATCTCTGATCGTGTTTTTGGGATCCTTAAGGGGGAGGGGGAGCAGCCCCAAGTCGTGGTCCACATAGGTACCAACGACATAGGTAGGAAGAGAGATGGGGATTTGAGACAGAAATTCAGGGAGCTAGGGTGGAAGCTGAGAGCTAGAACAAACAGAGTTGTTATCTCTGGGTTGTTACCCGTGCCACGTGCTAGCGAAGTAAGAAATAAGGAGAGAGAGGAGTTGAACACGTGGCTACAGGGATGGTGCAGGAGGGAGGGTTTTGGTTTCCTGGATAATTGGGGCTCATTCTGGGGTAGGTGGGACCTCTACTAACAGGATGGTCTTCACCTGAACCAGAGAGGTACCAATATTCTGGGGGGGGGAGATTTGCTAGTGCTCTTCGGGGGGGGTTTAAACTAATTCAGCAGGGGGATGGGAACCTAAATTGTAGTCCCAGTGTACAGGATGTTGAGAGTAGTGAGGTCAGGGATAGGGTTAAAAGTTCGAAAGAGGGCACCGGCAAGCAAGATGCTGGTTTGAAGTGTGTCTACTTCAACGCCAGGAGCATCCGGAATAAGGTGGGTGAGCTTACAGCATGGGTTGGTACCTGGGATCTCGATGTTGTGGCGATTTCGGAGACATGGGTAGAGCAGGGACAGGAA
This sequence comes from Scyliorhinus canicula, assembly GCF_902713615.1. Lineage (NCBI taxonomy): Eukaryota > Metazoa > Chordata > Chondrichthyes > Carcharhiniformes > Scyliorhinidae > Scyliorhinus > Scyliorhinus canicula. Next base: position 141,187,189 of record NC_052151.1, on the reverse strand, counting down.
TGGTTGTTGCAGGTTCCAGGATTTAGATGTTTCTGTAAGAACAGAGAAGATGGTAAAAGAGGGGGGTGGTGTGGCATTGTTAATCAAGGAAAGTATTACGGTGGCAGAAAGGACGTTTGAGGACTCGTCTACTGAGGCAGTATGGGCCGAGGTTAGGAACAGGAGAGGAGAGGTCACTCTGTTGGGAGTTGTCTATAGACCTCCGAATAGTTCCAGAGATGTAGAGGAAAGGATTGCAAAGATGATTCTCGACAGGAGCGAGAGTAACAGGGTAGTTGCTATGGGGGTCTTTAACTTTCCAAATATTGACTGGAAATACTATAGTTCGAGTGCTATAGATGGGTCAGTTTTTGTGCAGTGTGTGCAGGAGGGTTTTCTGACACAGTATGTAGACAGGCCAACAAGGGGCGATGCCACATTGGATTTGATACTGGGTAATGAACCCGGCCAGGTGTTAGATTTAGATGTAGGTGAGCACTTTGGTGATAGTGATCACAATTCGGTTATGTTTACTTTAGCGATGGGCAGGGATAGGTATATACCACAAGGCAAGAATTATAGCTGGGGGAAAGGCAATTATGATGCTATTCGGCAAGATTTAGGATGTATAGGATGGGGAAGGAAACTGCAGGGGATGGGTACAATTGAAATGTGGAGCTTTTTCAAGGAACAGCTACTGCGTGTCCTTGAAAAGTATGTACCTGTCAGGCAGGGAGGAAGTTGTCGAGCAAGGGAACCGTGGTTTACTAAGGAAGTTGAAGCACTTGTCAAGAGGAAGAAGAAGGCTTATGTTAGGATGAGATATGAAGGCTCAGTTAGGGCACTTAAGATTTACAAGTTAGCCAGGAAGGACCTAAAGGGAGAGTTAAGAAGAGCGAGGAGAGGACACGAAAAGTCATTGGCGGATAGGATCAAGGAAAACCCTAAGGTTTTCTATAGGTATATCAGGAACAAAAGAATGACTAGAGTAAGATTAGGGCCAATCAAGGATAGTAGTGGAAAGTTGTGTGTGGAATCAGAGGAGATAGGGGAAGCGTTAAATGGATATTTTTCATCAGTGTTTACACTGGAGAAAGACAATGTGGTCGAGGAGAATACTCAGTTACAGTCGACCAGGCTGGATGAGATTGAGGTTCACAAGGAGGAGGCGTTAGCAATTTTGGAAAGTGTAAAAATAGATAAGTCCCCTGGGCCAGATGGGATTTATCCAAGGATTCTCTGGGAAGCCAGGGAGGAGATTGCAGAGCCTTTGTCCTTGATCTTTATGTCGTCTTTGTCGACAAGAATAGTGCCGGAAGACTGGAGGATAGCAAATTTTGTCCCCTTGTTCAAGAAGGGGAGCAGAGACAACCCTGGTAATTATAGACCTGTGAGCCTTATTTCGGTTGTGGGTAAAATGTTGGAAAAGGTTATAAGAGATAGGGTTTATAATCATCTTGAAAAGAATAAGTTGATTAGCGATACTCAGCACGGTTTTGTGAAGGGTAGGTCATGCCTCACAAACCTTATTGAGTTTTTTGAGAAGGTGACCAAACAGGTGGATGAGGGTAAAGCGGTTGATGTGGTGTATATGGATTTCAGTAAGGCGTTTGATAAGGTTCCCCACGGTAGGCTATTGCAGAAAATAAGGAAGTATGGGATTGAAGGTGATTTAGCGTTTTGGATCAGTAATTGGCTAGCTGAAAGAAGACAGAGGGTGGTGGTTGATGGCAAAATGTTCATCCTGGAGTTCAGTTACTAGTGGTGTACCGCAAGGATCTGTTTTGGGGCCACTGCTGTTTGTCATTTTTATAAATGACCTGGAAGAGGGTGTAGAAGGATGGGTTAGTAAATTTTCAGATGACACGAAGGTCGGTGGAGTTGTGGATAGTGCTGAAGGATGTTATAGGTTACTGAGGGACATAGATAAGCTGCAGAACTGGGCTGAGAGGTGGCAGATGGAGTTTAATGCGGAAAAGTGTGAGGTGGTTCACTTTGGAAGGAGTAACAGGAATGCAGAGTACTGGGCTAATGGCAAGATTCTTGGTAGTGTAGATGAACAGGGAGATCTCGGCATCCAGGTACATAAATCCCTGAAAGTTGCCAACCAGGTTAATAGGGCTGTTAAGAAGGCATATGGTGTGCTAGCCTTTATCAGTAGGGGGATTGAGTTTCGGAGCCACGAGGTCATGCTGCAGCTGTACAAAACTCTGGTGCGGCCGCACCTGGAGTACTGCGTGCAGTTCTGGTCACCACATTATAGGAAGGATGTGGAAGCTTTGGAAAGGGTTCAGAGGAGATTTACTAGGATGTTGCCTTGTATGGAGGGAAGGTCTTACGAGGAAAGGCTCAGGGACTTGAGGTTGTTTTCGTTAGAGAGTAGAAGGCTGAGAGGTGACTTAATAGAGACATATAAGATAGTCAGAGGGTTAGATAGGGTGGACAGTGAGAGTCTTTTTCCTCGGATGGTGATGACCAACACGAGGGGACATAGCTTTAAATTGAGGGGTGGTAGATATAGGACAGATGTCAGAGGCAGTTTCTTTACTCAGGGAGTAGTAGGGGTGTGGAACGCCCTGCCTGCAACAGTAGTAGACTCGCCAAATTTAAGGCATTTAAGTGGTCACTGGATAGACATATGGATGAAAATGGAATACTGTAGGTCAGATAGGCTTCAGTTGGTTTCACGGGTCGGCGCAACATCGAGGGCCGAAGGGCCCGTACTGCGCTGTAATGTTCTATGAAAAAGTTAATGGGACTGTATGAAGAAGGATGGAGGGGGGGGGGGGGGGGGGGGGGGAGGGAGAGGGGGGGGCGGAGAGAGGAGGGGAGAGAGAGAATTGTGCAAAGCATAAACACCGGCATGGAACAATTGTACTGAATAGCTTGTTTCCGTGACGTAAATGATAGAATGTAAAGTTAACAAACGCAAATTAGATGCTGAAGACCTTTGGGGAGCATGGATTTATACCAACTTTGGGCATGAGACACGAGAAGAATCTAGATTCTTCACAATATCTCATCCATGTCAATTTTAAATCCATCCACTTTCTTAGCGATTCTTTTTTTACACTATTGCATTGGTATCATCATCTTCCCTGGTAAAGCTGAATTGTTCATACATGGACACGATGGGGTAAATGACCTCCTTATGTGTTGTAACCATTTTAATACCCCAGCCATGCCTTCTATGCATTATGCATAGATCAACGTTTTAATCCCTAATCACTCCATCCCTCCTCTTCACAAGTCGTATAAAATAAAAAGGTCAGATCCAGTTTTGTGCTGAGGCAACAAGAACCATGCTCTGTACAGTGTTCTTCAAAGTCTATAATATCTTCAGTATAAAAAAAAGGGGAAAAAAACACCATCAAGTGTTTTCACAATAAGTAATTTGGAACAAGTTCAGCAACAGTATTCCAAGCTGTTAAACTGAAACAATTCAGCATAGGTTGTTTATCACGTACTGGCCTCCTCATCAGAATCATGACAGTCTGTTGCCCTGAGGAAGACCGTTGAAAATTCCATGACAATTTGAAATGTTTTGTGTTATACAATATGCAGTTATTATTAGGGTTATGTTTCAAAGAAACCCCTAGACAAAAGCAGCAAAGGTTCACTTTCAAAAATCTAAGACGTGCGTTCAGTAGTTAAAGATGTTGCTCCATTAGTTTTATTACCGATGTTAGTCACAGCCAGTAAAATTTGGATTAATTCCTGAGTCAGGGTTTTCACAAACTGTTAGTCACATGGAAAATTACATGGGCACTAATAAATGATGTAGAATGATTACTAACTAATCAAAGACCAAACATTTACAACCTATACAAGGGTGTTTTTAATGGTAATGGAACCATGGAAGAACAACAATGCAAGCCACCTTTTGTTCTACTCCATCTTAACTTCCTCTATAATTTTGTTGTAGTATGACAGGCTGCTGTAAATGAATAGAACTGCAATAGCAATGGTGCAATGCCATTTTTATGTTTATGTTAAGAGACTGAATTCAGTCCTTACTGCATCTGTTTTCCATGCAGAAAACCAGGGGCAGAAATTACTAACTTTTCAAGCTATGCCTTGTGCCATAAGGACTCCAGAAATCCATCCAATGCTAAATTAGCTTCAGGCAACTTTCAGGTATCCAGCACAAACTGTCTTAAATGGGCATTAGACTTCTTGAATATGGTAATAATGATTTAAGGCTTCTTTCAGGACCCCTCAGTAATATTCATCACAGTTAGTGGAGAAGAAGCTAGGGCTTGGACCACTCTGTTCTCAGTGGAATTGCTACTGTCTCACATATTAGAAATACTTTCCCTTGGATCCGAGAGCAGCAAAGGACAAGAATGTGTTTGAATGTTATGCAACCTCCATTTATGAAGTCTATTCTTGCTTCTATTTCTTATGATCTTCAAATGGGCTTCTGAAGGCCTGGCCACGTAATGCCCAGAAAGTGACCAGACTTCAGTCCCAGTGAGATCCGGTGAGAAACCAGCCAATCAATTATTGATGAGGCCTGGGAAAGGGAAGAGTCTAGGCCTAAAAGTCTGGGTCAGCATTTTGCACATCACATGACTGAAACATTTTTCTTTGTTAGGTTTGATTTCCCCTCAACCATCTATCACATGGGTTCTGGATTAGCTGCAAAGTCAGGCCTTTGACAGTGAACAGAAATACTGTGGGCTACAGGGAAACGGGCACTTCCTTTACATGAACACTGGGTGAGTACTTTGAACTTCATTGTTTAAATTGAAGAGACTGAGAGTTTCATTGTTTAAATTGAAACATATTGCAGGTGCAGCACCTCAGTTCAGCCTGAACAAAAGCCAGAGCACATAAATCAATCAATAATAAAAGCCATATTTTTTTTGTTGCATGGAGTGAAAGTTCATCAGATTTAGAATTACTGAAAATGCAGGATGGCCATTGATGCTTTTCTTACTGTCATATTACACAGATCAAGTGTCTTCAATAGGCTTATAAACAGTAAAAGTGTAGTAAGAGGAGGGATGGAGTGATTAGGGATTAAAAAGTCGATCTATGCATAATGCCTAGATGCCATGGCTGTGATATTAAAATGGTTACTGCACATAAGGAGACCATTTACCCCTCATGTGCATGCAAGAACAATTCAGCTTTACCAAGGAAAATGATGATGTGGAGATGCTGAGGAAAATGATGATACCAATGCCATAGTGCAAAAAAAGAATAGCTAAGAAAGTGGATGGATTAAAAATTGACATGGATGAGATATTATATATGCTGATAGCACTTAAAGGTGAGAGGCAATATAAAATAAAACGGATCATTCCAAAGAGAGTGCAAGAACAAAGGGACATTGGAGTGTATATTCAGAAGTCAGGGATGGGGAGGCAGAACACCAATTGTCACAAAATAACATTTTCACACGAAAGAAAGCCCAAATTAGTTGATGATCGTTGGACGTCATAAATCTACCCTGACAGAAGTAGTTTCTACTCTCATTGCAGTGTAAATGAAAAATCAACATTCCTTGAAATGTTACAAACGCTAAGGAGCAAAGCAGATAGATTGACTGAGTTTCTACTCCATTTCGATCCTATATTGATTCTTCTCTAACTGTAAGGCAGGAGCAAAAAAGGTTTTAATGACATGGGTAGAACTACAGTGGAGACACTGTCTTCAGCTGCAGTATTACATCTGCAAAGATTTAGCAGTACATTGCTTTACTGCTGTCTTAACTGCCTTAACTCACCCACTGAGGAGCAGCAGCTTTATTGGTATTCTGTTTGCATTCCTTAACAGAGAACATAAAAGCATTACCATTTTCACAATATACCAATAATCATTTGCAGAAATATACCAATAATCGTTTGGGAAAGCGGACTCACAGCTGAGGAAGGTAAAAGGGGCAGTCTACGAGTATGGGGAGAAAGCGAGTAGAATGCTGGCACACCAACTTCGTAGGAGAGAGGCGGCCAGGGAAATTGGGGAGTTAGGGATAAGGAAGGTAACACGGTCTTGGACCCAGAGGAGGTGAACAAAGTCTTTAAGGAATTTTATTGTAAACTGTATGAGTCAGAACCCCCGGCGGGAGGGGAAGGGATGAAGCAATTTGTTTTGTTATGCTCTTCAGGTAGTATGAGCTGTTTCCCTGATGTGCACTCTGACAAAGGAAAGTTCAGACTTGGAGATAGCTTTAACACATTTATTAAACTGTTAACGATTCTCTTACTTGGATTTGAGTCTCCTGTTAATCCTGCTATAGCTACTCAGACTAACTAACCAGTCTGCTACAATCCACGTGGTGTGTGTGATGTGTTTCAATCAACCCTATCTGTACTCACTAAGTGTCTCCACTGGAAAGAGGAAGATCATGTGTGCTGTGTCCTTTTATATGGGTGTGTGTAATGCCCTCCTGTGGTAGTGTCACCTCTGTGTGTATCTTGAATGCCCATTGGTCGTGTCCTATCTTACTGACCTATTGGTTGACTGTCTGTGTGTCACACTGTCTCTGGTGCTCCATCTAGTGTCTAGCTAGGTGTAGTGTATCTACATTAACCCCTTGTGTATTTACAGTGATGCATATCACCACATCCCCCTTTTCTCATGTTACATATTTTCTGTTCAGTGTTAAAGAAAATTGAACAGAAACAGGTAGATAAGTGATGCTATGTACAAGTTACGATGACTGTGATGAATATACAATGGTATACAAGACCAAATAATAGTTGTGATGACTTTGAGGATAAGACAATAGAACATAACAGTTATGAGTCCAAAGTTGATGAATTTATATGGTCTGGTATTGAAGTGTCAATTGTGACATTGTCGTTCCCTTGTGAACACCGTCAGTGTCCTGGAGTAGAAGTCATCAGGAGGTGTCCAAATCACTTCATTGACTGATTTGGAGTCTCTTTTTTTCCCGATGCTTATGGTAGCAATTCTTGATGGCATTTGTCCTGAAAGCTGGGTTGCCTGTTGGGAGTGCAGCAAACGTGAATTGGGAAGATGCATCATCCTGCCATGGTATGTCATTGTACTGAGCTGAGTAGTAATAGTGTCCCTCATGGGCAGAGTTGTACCATGTCGTGCCAGTCGTTGTTCCATTGTTGTTGTTTTTGTCATGCTTGCTGTTAACGTTGTTGCCACTGGTATGCTTCTGGATATTGCCTTTGATATTGTTGTTGTGTTGGTTGGTTTTGTTGTCGTGTTTGCTGCGCTCAAGGACCACACTCTGTGGATAATATGAGTCCTTCACACAGTAACCCGTGTCAGCGTCCTTTGTGGCATCTTCTGTTTCCGTGCCGTCACTGAGTTCACGGCGCACCCTGTCTGGAGTCATGTCCGGCTTACTTGAGTCAGCTTTGGCTTGTGGTTGCTCTCCGTATGGAGTCATTTCTGGTTCACCTGAATCAGCTTTGGTTTCTTGACGCTCCCTATCTGGAGTCATTGCAGGTTCACTTGAGTCAGCTGAGGTTTCTTGATGCTTCCCGTCCGGTGTCATTTCAGATTCACTTGCATCTTCTGAGGTTTCTTGATGCTCCACATCCGGAGTCAAAATGTTCAGGAATGCATTTGCTTGTGGAGAGGCTCGAGCGGCTGAGGATTGAATTAACGTGGTGTCACCGGAGTCACTAGTTGTCTTACTATGATTGTCTAGTGCCTCTGTCCATACTAGCTGAGGTCTGTCATGTTGCACATCTGGCATGGGTAGTGGGATGCTGTCATCACTTGTCTCACATACAACGGGTAGAGCCTCAGTAGCTTCTTCTTGTTCACTTGAGCTGGGTAGACTGTCAGAGTCTTTATCTTGTGGCTAAAACAATGTGGGTGGACTGTCATAGTCGCTTTGTTGTTAACGTGAGTGTGGTAGACTGTCATAGTCTTCTTCTTGTTCACCGGAGCGTGGTAGGCTGTCATCGTCTTCTTGCTGTGCACTTGAGCGTGGCAGACTGTCATAGTCATTCTGTTGTTCACTTGTGCGTGGCAGACCTGCATCGTCTGCTGCTGATTGCTCAGAGGAAGTTGCTAGACCCTCATGGTCTTGTTCATGCAAGGACTACGCTCTGGAGTCTTGCGTTCTTTCCATCGTGGAGTCTGTCCACGTGCTCGCTGTGGAGGCTTGTGTCACTCCCTCTGTGGAGTCTTGCAGCGTTCCCTGTGTGGAATTGTGCATTGATCTCGCCGTGGAGACTATCATCACTTCTTGTTCATGCAAGTACAGCGCTCTGGAGTCTTGCATTGCTTCTATCGTGGAGGCCGTCCACGAGCTCACTCTGGAGGCTTGGACCCTTCGTTGTGCGTGGACCACTCTCTGTATGGAGTCGGGGACTCTTCGTGGTGCGTGGACCATTCTCTGTGTGACAGCAGGCCGCTGTCTGTGGGCTTGTACCGCTCTCTGTCCCGTGGTGTCAGGCCGCAGCATAATCCTGCACTCACGAGTCGGGATGTCATATATGCTGGGCTGAAGATGCTCAAATCCGAAGAACACATCCGCGTCTGTGTCGGATTCTTCACTGTAAAACACATCTCGTTGCAGTTCGGATTTGGTACTGGGGTCGCCATCTCCAATAATGAAATCATTGTCTGAGTCGTAGTCTTCTAGGACCATATCATCACGTTTTGTATCGGAGCTGGCATTGGGCTCGCGATGTCCAAAGAAGAATTTAAGGTCTGAGTCATAGTCTTCAAGGACTGTATCATCTCTTTGGGCGGTGCTAACTGCTTGTTGCAGGGTTCTGCGGAGGTTACTTTCAGCTACTGGTCGAATTTCAGGCATTGTGCTGTCGTTCCAGGTGAAAGAATCTTTTTTTGAGGCTTTTTTTTTGTGTTTTGGGACATTTCCCCTTTAAGTGGGTGTGGTCCGGGGCCTCTGACGTCACAAAGCGTGTGACATAGAGCGTAGGGAGCGATGGCGCATGCGTAGATCGCTGTTCCTTTACTTGGGACCTTTTTCGCAATTGCGCATGCGTAGCTTCTCACGCATCCGCAAATGGACCTTCCCGTTCTGAGCGCTCTTTGCGCAACTGCGCATGTGCGGCTCCTTTTCCAAGATGGCTGCAAATCAAAACTGCCGTTTTCTGCAATGGAAAGCCTACCTTCGCCTCATGGTCAGTACTGGCGCCTATTTTACCTTTTTTTCTTGAATCTTCCTCGCAGAATTCTTGGAATTTGCCCAGGACTGCCTTGAAGTCGCTCTTGTTTTGCCCCTTTGAGTATTTGAAGGTCTCAAAGATTTCTGCTGCTTTTTTACCCGCAATGGTAAGTAGAAGCTTTATTTTCTCTGCATCCGCCACGCCATCTAAGTCAGACGCTGCCAGGTAGATCTCGAATCTCTGCTTGAACGCACGCCAGTTTTCACTGAGATTGCCTTGGTGTCTGAGCTGCTGTGGAACCGGAATGTCGAACATCATCTTGCCTGGGTGCTGTTGCTGGTTGTCACTGTTTACTGAGTTGTAACTATATGGATTTAAACAGTCACTCACTGGTACCATGTTTTGCTATGCTCTTGACATAGGATAAGCTGCTTCCTTGATGTGCACTCTGACAAAGGAAGGTTCAGACTTGGAGATAGCTTTGACACATTTATTAAACTGTTAACGAATCTCCTACTTGGATTCGACTCTCCTGTTAATCCTGCTATAGCTACTCAGACTAATTAACCAGTCTGCTACAATCCACGTGGTGGGTGTGATGTGTTTCAATCAACCCTATCTGTACTCACTAAGTGTCTCCACTGGAAAGAGGAAGATCATGTGTGCTGTGTCCTTTTATATGGGTGTGTGTAATGCCCTCCTGTGGTAGTGTCACCACTGTGTGTGTCTTGAATGCCCATCGGTCGTGTCCTATCTTACTGACCTATTGGTTGAATGTCTGTATGTCATGATGTCTCCGGTGCTCCCTCTAGTGTCTAGCTATGTGCAGTGTGTCTACATTAACCCATTGTGTATTTACAGTGATGCATATCACCACACAATTCATGGACCAATTGAGGTTTCCAAAGGTTGAAGAGGATCTGTTGGAGGGACTGAGGGCTCCGATTGAGTTGGAGGAGATTGTTAAGGCCCCAGAGAGTATGCAGTCAGGCAAGGCCCCAGGGCCGGATGGCTATCCTGTAGAATTCTACAAGAAATTTTCAGAACTGTTGAGTCCACTCTTGATAAGGGCCTTTAATGAGGCTAAATAGAGAGGAACCCTCCCCTCAACAATGTCACAGGCCTCGATCTCACTCATTCTCAAACAGAAGAAAGATCCGCTACAATGTGGGTCCTACAGGCCGATATCGCTTTTGAACGTGGATACCAAATTGCTGGCCAAGATTTTGGCCACTAGAATAGAGGACTGCGTCCCAGGGGTAATAGGGGAGGATCAGACAGGCTTTGTTAAGGGCAGGCAACTGAACACCAGCGTACGGACTCTCCTAAACATTATCATGATGCCCTCAGAAGGAGGAGAGGCAAAAGTAGTGGCTGCGATGGATGGAGAGAAAGCCTTTGACCGGGTGGAATGGGAGTACCTGCGGGGAATGCTAAGAAGGTTTGGATTCAGTGAGGGATTCATAGGGTGGGTCAAACTACTTTATCAGGCCCCCGTAGCAAGTGTATGCATGAACCGGTAATTTAGGCTTTACCGAGGGACAAGGCAGGGGTGTCCCCTCTCCCCATCACTATTTGCCCTTGGAATAGAGCCGTTGGCCATAGCGCTGAGGGCTTCAAAGAACTGGCAGGGGTTGGTTCGGGGAGGAGTATAGGGTCTCGCTCTACGCGGATGATCTGCTCTTGTATATTTCGGACCCACTAGAGGGGATGAGGGAGGTCTTGCAGATTCTGAGGGACTTCGGTAACTTTTCGGGGTACAAATTAAATGAGGGGAAAAGCGAGATGTTTGTGATCCAAGCTAAAGGGAAGGAGAAGAGACTGGGAGAGCTTCCGTTTAAGATGGTAGAGAAGAGCTTTCAGTACCTAGGCATACAGGTAGCTCGAGACTGGGATGCCCTGCACAAGCTTAACTTATCCTGGCTGGTAGAGCAGATGGAGGGGGACTTTAAAAGGTGGGACATGCTCCCGCTTTCTCTAGCGGGGAGGGTGCAGATCATTAAGATGACGGTCCTCCCCAGATTCTTGTTTGTCTTCCAGTGCCTTCATATCTTCATCTCTAAGTCCTTCTTTAAGCGGGTGAACAAGATCATTTTGGGATTTGTATAAGACCCCGCGAGTAAAGAGACTGTTTCTAGACTGCAGTCGGGGGGAGGGTGGGCTGGCGCTGCTGAATTTCTGCAGCTACTACTGGGCGGCTAATATAGCCATGATTAGGAAATGGGTATTGGGGGAGGGGTTGACGTGGGAGCGGTTGGAGGCGGCGTCATGCAAAGGCACCAGCTTAGGGGTACTCGTAACGGCACCTCTGCCATTCTCGCCGGCGCGCTACCTCTCAAGTCTGGTGGTGGTGGTGGCACTAAGGATCTGCAGTCAGTGGAGAAGGCATGGGAAGGTGGAAGGAGCCTCAGTTTGGACCCCGATATGCAACAATCACAGATTTGTTCCGGGCAAGATAGACGAAGGGTTTCAAACCTGGCATAGGGCAGGCATTAAAAGGATGGGGGACCTGTTCATAGACGGGGCCTTTCCCAGCCTGAAAGTGCTGGAGGAGAAATTCAGTTTGCCCCCTAAAAATGGTTTCAGATACCTTCAGGTACGTGCCTTTCTCAAAAAACAGGAGGTGGCATTTATGTTGCTACCCCCACGTAAGATACAGGATAGGGTGGTCTCTGGCACCTGAGTAGGGGAGAGGAAGATGTCGGACATCTACCAAGAACTGACCACAGTCAGTAAGAATGAACACCAACACCTCCTCCACAATAGTCCTCAATACCGGTGCCCCGCAAGGCTGCGTACTTAGCCCCCTACTCTACTCCCTGTACACACACGACTGCTTGGCAAAACTTGGTTCCAAATCCATCTACAGGTTTGCTGACGATACGACCAGAGTGGGCCGGATCTCGAATAACAACGAGTCCGAATACAGGAGGGAGATAGAGAACCTAGTGGAGTGGTGTAACGACAACAATCTCTCCCTCAATGCCAGCAAAACTAAAGAGCTGGTCATCGACTTCAGGAAGCAAAGTACTGTACACACCCCTGTCAGCATCAACGGAGCCGAGGTGGAGATGGTTAGCAGTTTCAAATTCCTAGGGGTGCACATCACCAAAAATCTGTCCTGGTCCACTCACGCCGACGCTATCACCAAGAAAGCACAACAGCGCCTATACTTCCTCAGGAATCTAAGGAAATTCGGCATGTCCACATTAACCCTTACCAACTTTCACAGATGCACTACAGAAAGCATCCTATCGGGCTGCATCACAGCCTGGTATGGCAACTGCTCGGCCCAGGACCGCAAGGAACTTCAGAGAGTCGTGAATACCGCCCAGTCCATCACACAAACCTGCCTCCCATCCATTGATTCCATCTACACCTCCCGCTGCCGGGGGAAAGCGGGCAGCATAATCAAGGATCCTCCCACCCGGCTTACTCACTTTTCCAACTTCTTCCATCGGGCAGGAGATTCAGAAGTCTGAGAACACGCACGAACAGACTCAAAAACAGCTTCTTCCCCACTCTCACCAGACTCCTAAATTACCCTCTTATTTACTGACCTCATTAACACTGCACCCTGTATGCTTCAACCGATGCCAATGCTTATGTAGTTACATTGTATATCTTGTGTTGCCCTATTATGTATTCTCATGGATTTTCTTGAACTTTGTTTAATTTCCTTTTCTTCCATGTACTGAATGATTTGTTGAGCTGCTTGCAGAAAAATACTTTTCACTGTACCTTGGTACACGTGACAATAAACAAATCCAATCCAATCCAAAAACTACAGGAGGCGGAGGAAGCCCCAGTGGTGGAACATAAGGGCAAGTGGGAGGAAGAGCTGGGTGGGGAGCTGGATGCGGGCCTGTGGGCTGATGCCGTGAACAGGGTTAATTCCTCCTCATCGTGTGCCAGGCTTAGCTTAATTCAGTTTAAGGTGGTCCATCGAGCACACATGAGGGCAGCGAGAATGAGCAAGTTCTTTGGGGTTGAGGATAAATGTGCGAGATGTGCGGGAAGCCCAGCGAACCATGTCCATATGTTCTGGGCATGTCCGGCTCTCAAAGGATTTGGGCAGGGATTAGCTAACGCAATGTCCAAGATCCTAGACACGCAGGTGGTGCCGAGTCCAAAGATAGCGATCTTTGGTGTGTCAGACGATCCGGGGGTTCAGGGAGTGAAAGAGGCCGAGATTTTGGCCTTTGCCTCCCTGGGAGCCCGGAGACGGATCCTTTTAATCGAAGCCCCCGAGTGTGGAGACCTGGTTGGGTGACATGGCTGGGTTTCTCAGTCTTGAGTAAATAAAGTTAGCCTTGAGAGGGTCCATGTTGGGGTTCTCTCGGAGGCAGCCGTTCCTTGACTTTCTAGGAGAGCATTAGAAGGTCAGCAGCAGCAGCAATCCGGTGGTGAGGGGGGTGGGGGGGGGGGGGGGGGGGGGGGGATGTTTACTAACTGCATATTCTTTTTTTTCTTTTTTTCTTTTATAATGTTAACGTTCACCTTGTTTTGTTAAATGTTGTTAAGTAAAAATTTTGTTTCGATAAAAAACTGAATAAAAAGAATTGAAAAAAAAATGTCACATTTTCCTCATTACCAAAGAGGTAACTGATCTATATTGTCAAGTTGTGCTGGAATGGGGGTATCCTATGCTATTTATGTCTATCCCTGACATCCCCTGGAGTTCCTGGACTCCCTTCTCTGCACTCTCCCATGAGAGGTAAGATCTCAACGGCTTTTTTTATGTCTAGCAACGGCTCAGCCAGCAATTTACACTGGGTCGCCATATTATATACTCTGCATACAAGGTGGTCCCGTAGCATCTCGGATAAAATAAATAAATAAATACTCTTTATTGTCACAAGTAGGCTTACATTAACACTGCAATGAAGTTACTGTGAAAAGTCCCTAGTTGCCACATTCCGGCGCCTGTTTGGGTACACAGAGGGACAATTCAGAATTTTCAGCCGGTACGGCAATTGAACCTGCGCTGCTGGCCTTGTTCTGCATTACAAGCCAGCTGTCTAGTCCATTGAGCTAAACCAGAGCGATGGCCCATCGATTTGGGCAATTGCTCCAAATCCTCTGTAACAGACTCTCCTGGGTTCCAATCGGCCATATAGAATTGGTACCTGTGTACGAAAACTAATGGCTTGGGGTGGTAGTGGTTTTCCACGAGCGCCACTCACTCTTCAGACCTCTTGGAGTCTGGGGCCGTGGGTTATGTTAGGCTCTTTATGATGCTGAAAGTGGGGGTCCCACAGGCGGTCAGAATTACCATGTGGCGAGCAACCCCCATGGTAGCATACATCTTTTTTTAAAAGCGCATACGTCCGCGTGCTGAGTCCAGCCTCCACAACCGTATCAAATGCATCAAATCTGCCAAAGAGCGGCATTTTCAAAATGGTGCAAACCTTATTTCTCCATGATAAGAGGTGGCTGTGCTCCAAATGGCTAGCAGTGCTGACTGTAGTTCCCATTTATCCTCATCACCAATAATCAGAACGGAGTCTGAAAAAGAGAGTCAAATGAATAGTTTATTACCAAAAGTGAAGTATTTACAAATAACAGTCTCAGTACTACTCTACAATTTAGCGTGGCCAATCCACCTACCCTGCACATCTTTGGGTTGTGGGGGTGAAACCCACGCAGACACGGGGAGATTGTGCAAACTCCACACGGACAGTGACCCAGAGCCGGGATCGAACCTGGGACCTCGGCGCCGTGAGGCTGCAGTGCTAACCCACTGCGCCACCGTGCTGCCCTTGCTAAAGATGTTTTGGCACCCTCAAACTACACTTCCACTGACTAGACTGTTTTGGAGCAGCCCTGCAGCATTTCGCTGAGAGGTTGTGAGGATTTGGGATGATCTGCCCCATGGCACACAACCTAACCATATTATGAGGGAATAGTCTTTCAAGCAAGAAGGTAAATCACAGAAACATAGGGAGGAAGAGAAGTGAAACAGGAAGTAGTGGAACAAGACGCGGAAAGGATGCTATAACTCCGGACAGCCCTTTTCTGCCTGGGGTCTAAGCGATCAAATAATTCATGAATGATACTAGAAATATCAACCACCAATCCGCATGCAGCACTATGTTCCATACCTTCATCCTCTCTCTGACAACAACAAAATGCATGCCACCAGAAAATACACACTCCAATCCAACTTTAGAAATTAAATCAAGGCCCAGTGCACAAAAAAAGTAACCACTGCTACACATTTCCTTGTGCCTCTTCCAAGTGGCACTGTCTCTCCTAATACTCCTATGAAGTGTTTCCCCAGTTGGTGCAGCATTTTTTAAATATTCGTTCCTGGGATGTGGGCATCACAGGCTGTGCCAGCATTTATTATCCATCCCTAATTGCCCTTGAGAGGGCAGTTAAGAGTCAACCACATTGCTGTGGGTCTGTAGTCACATGTGGCCAGACCAGGTCATGATGGCAGATTTCCTTTTCTAAAGGGTATTAATGAACCAAATAGGTTTTTACAACAATCAACACTGGGTTCATTAGACTTTTAGTCCCAGCTTTTTTAAAAATTGAATTCAGATTTCATCATCTGCATTGGCAGGATTTGAACCTGGGTCCCCAAAGCATTACTCTGGGTCTCTGGTTTACTCGTCCAGTGACAATGCCACTACGCCACAACCTCCCCAGCATGGATGGTGGAAGGCTGCTGATATTCAACTGAGGAACTTCAAGTGAGCTTGGTAGGTGACCTCGAACAACTCTAGGTGCAGAGGGCCTGGTTTCAGGCTACACTTGCAGGCATGAGGCAGCAGCAGCCTGGGGTGACTAGCTGGCAGACAACATCAAGGGCACTAGAGGAGTGCCAGAAGTGGCATTAGGAAGGCTGTCACCCGGAAAAAGGAAAACAGGTCATTGAATGAAGCAACTGCTATTCTCCCAGCAATCTGTTAGGGAACAGATTGATGGACTGCTGTGACATTCTGAAAGCTATTTTGAACATTAGTATCCAGAAACATGATGACAGCAGTCTGATGTTCCATTGCAGCACTCAGATGGAAGCTGTATTGCTGCAATGGATATTGAGGCATTGATATCCAGTGCTGCAGCAAATTGGGTTCCACAGGTGTATTTCTAATTCACGAGTGTTGCTGAAAAAAGAAACATGTTGAAGTTTTTTGGCTTATGCTCATCAGGACACTTTGCAACAATACCAACATGAGGGGAAACACCCATTTATATGGTTTGAGAAGAGAATGTTGATTGGTTGGCAAGTGGACTCTGATTGGTCGAGGCATTGCCATAGAGAATGCACCAATTGATGGAGGCTGACAGTGAACTGCCAAGCATTGTTTGAAACTTACACGAGGCAGCTTGACCCAGATTGGTCAAGGCATTGCCCTGAGGAATGAGTCAACAAATGGCTGTCACTTAATTTGTTTAGCTAAAACAGGAGCAATATGTGTAAATATTCTTTCTGTCTGCAAAGAATAGAGTCGTATGTATTGAATATATAGTACACATAAATGTGCCACACTGTGAGTCAAACTGATAACCTTAAATTTGATGTCAGCATAATTTGTAGAATACTTTTTTTTAAATCCAATTTTTATGGGATGTGAGCGTTGCTGGTTCAGCCAGCATTTTTTGCCCATCCCTAATTTCCCTTGAAAAGGTGGTGGTGAGCTGCCTTCTTTACTCGCTGCAGTCCACGTGGTGTAGATACTATGAGGGAGGGAGTTCCAGGATTATGACCCCGAAACAGTGAAGGAACGATGATGTATTTCCAAGTCAGGATGGTGAGTGACTTGGAGGGGAACCTCCAGGTGGTGGGGTTTCCAGGCATCTGCTGTCCTTGTCCTTTTAGATGGTAGTGGTCGCGGGTTTGGAAGGCGCTTCCGAAGGAGCCTTGGTGAGTTCCTGCAGCGCGTCTTGTAGATGGTCCACATGGCTGCTCCTGTGCATCGGTGGTGGAGGGAGTGAATGTTTGTGGAAGGGGTGCCAATCAAGTGGGTTGCTTTGTCCTCGATGGTTTGAGCTTCTTGAGTGTTGTTGGAGCTGCACTCATCCAGGCAAGCGGACAGTATTCCATTACACTCCTGACTTGTGCCTTGTAGGTGGTGGACAGGCTTTGGGCAGTCAAGAGGTGAGTTGCTTGCCGCAAGATTCCTAACCTCTGACTGTCTCTTTAGGCATCTTTTCTCTCTTCCAGTTCTTTCCTGCTACCATTATACATCATCTTCTCCTGTGAGACAGCAGAGAAGTGTGGTGCAATATACTTGGAGATGTTGCTGTCATGATCAAATAGCTACCATGTGTGCAGAAGATGTTAGTGAAGCTTAAAACAGCAGTAGGTGTGTGAGTGTGAAATAAAACTTATGAATGTTAGTCTCTAGCACATGCTGGGAATCTGAAATAAAAATGCTGGAAAAATTCAGCAGGTCCGGCAGCATCTGTGGAAAGAGCACCATTTTGATTTGAATATTATTCTTCCTCAAAATCAGAACTCGGAGTATAAATAGTACGTTTGAGTTCTGATTGATAGAGTCCCAACAGTACAGAATGACGCCATTCGGCCCATCGAGTCTGCACCAACCCTTGAAATGTGTACCCTACCTAGGCCCACTACCCTGCCCCAACTATGTAACTCTGGACACAAAAGGACAATTTTCACATGGCCAATCCACCTAACCTGCACGTTTTGGACTGTGGAAGGAAACCGGAGCACCCGGAGGAAATCCACGACATGGTAGAAAGTACAAACTCCACACAGTCACCGAAGTCTGGAATTGAACCCGGGTCCCTGGAGTTGTGAGGCATCAGTGCTTACCACTATGCCACCGTGCCACCCCTGTGATATATGCAATATTGATAGATGTGGCATCGAGATAAATGATATAAAGGGAAATGTTTGATAAGTAGCTTGCACTTTCTCCGCATGGGTTTCCTCCGGTTTCCTCCCACAGTCCAAAGATGTACAGGTTAGGTGGATTGGCCATGTTAAATTGCCTCGTAGTGTCCAAAAGGTTAGATGGGGCTACTGGGTTACGGGGATAGGGTGGGGAAAGGGCCAAGATAGGGTGCTGTAGGTCAATACAGACTTGATGGGGGCGGGGGGGCAGCATGGTGGTGCAGTGGGTTAGCACTGCAGCCTCACGCGCTGAGGTCCCAGGTTCAATCCCGGCTCTGGGTCACTGTCCGTGTGGAGTTTGCACATTCTCCCCGTGTTTGCGTGGGTTTCACCCTCACAACCCAAAGATGTGCAGGCTCGGTGGATTGGCCGTGCTAAATTGCCCCTTAATTGGAAAAAAATGAATTGGGTACTTTAAGTTTATTTTAAAAATGCAGACTTGATGGGCCAAATGGCCTCCATCTGCACCATCGGGATTCTATGATTCTATAGAGCTACATATGATATATAGAGATCTATGTGATACAATAAGATGTGATATATTGAATCGAACAGTGAATGAACAGTGAATAGAACATATAGCAACCATTTCAGACAGTCTGAATTTAACATACTACTTGTAATGAATAAACGTGAGTTACTTATTCACCACAGTTCTCAGAGCTGATATCCTGGGCAGGATTCCCTCAGCCCGGAGCCGGGCTGGGAGAATCCTGCGACTGGCACGAATCGCGCCACGCCGCCCCGACACCGGCACGGGATTCTTCGCAGAGCGGAGAATCAGCGCCATTGGCGCCAGCGTGGTTGGCGCGGCCTTATGGTGCAGCATTTGAAGATAAACACATTTACTTTCACATTTCTTATGCAATCATTGGTCAAACCTTCACTGCATTCCGGATCTTGTAGGTGTTCTCCTGGCATTGGCTTCAGGAGCCAGGGTGAAAAAGAAGGATAGTGCAGCTGCCAGTTCCCCGGAGGATGGATTTACTCAATAGTTCTGTTGCGGAGGACTCAGAGGAAGGCTCCTAAACCTGTGTCTCCAGCCTTACTGTGGACATGGAGCATCTTTCCTCCATCTTACTTCTTCCATCGAGACCTCCAGTAGAGTGTCTGAAAACCTTGGTGCATGCTTCCTAGCATGTTCAATTGTTCTTCAATTTTTCAAAGCACAGATTCAGCTCATTTTAGATTTCCACCACTTACTGCAATAACAATGTACTTCTCCTTTAAGAGGTGCAGCTTGCCTTTAAGCAACACTGACCACCTGTGATGTCAGGTCCCCTGTTGATCTGTGTAGATATTGAACATCATGGGTAGTGCTGGCTACATATAGCAACCATTTCAGAGTCTGAATTTAACATACTACTTGTAATGAATAGGCATGAGTTACTCATTCACCACAGTTCTCAGGGCTGATATCCTGGGCAGGATTCCCTCAGCCCAGGGCCGGGCTGGAGAATCGTGTGACTGGCGCGAATCGTGCCACGCCGCCCTGACGCCGGCACGGGATTCTCCACAGAGCGGAGAATCAGCGCCATTGGCGCTGGCGTGGTTGGCACGGCGCCGGACGGGGCCAGCCCGCCGATTCTCGGTTCGGGATGGGCCGAGCGGCCGTGGTAAAAAGGCAGATTCCCACCGACGCCGACCACACCTGCTCTCAGCCGGTGGGAACTCGGTGTGGAAGGGTTGGGGGGGCGGCCTGTGGGGGGGGGGGGGGGGGGGGGGGGGGGGGAGGGCACCGATTGGCAGGCCGGCCTCGCTGGCTGGGGGCCTTGTTTCTTACGCGCCGCCCCTGTAGTCCTGCGCCATGTTGCTTCGTGCCGGCGCGTTGAAGGAACCCAATGTGCATGTGCACGTTGGCGCCAGTGCCACTCTGTATGCGCGGATTCTCTGTAGGGGCCAGAATTGCTTATCCTGAAGGCGTGTTGATGCTGTCGAGAAATGCGATGGCTTTGCCGGCAGCGTCAACACTTGGTCACAGGATCACAAAATCCCACCCCAGATCTTATCCAAGTTTTCCCAAAATATTTAATGTTTCCATATCATACTTTTTCACACAGTTTCAAATGGTGTGTCCCATTCACCTAAAAGGTTGAATACACCGAGCGGTCCATTCAGTTCTCTTGTTATCAATAAAATGACAATCGTCAAACGAATGACACTGGTACGTACCTAAATCATCACTCACTATTAGCTGAAGAATGTAAGAAGGATATTAACTTCTTTATATTACTAAGGCCTCAGTCATGCTGCAGGTACCAATATTAGGAGATACCTCGCAATTAAGAGAGGTGACCAACAGTGGCGCTCAGATTTTAAATCCCCATGCCCAGTAAAAGCATACTTTGTTCCCTCTGCTCATTGTCCCCCACACCCCTGCACCCCCCATCATCTCCCCCTCACAAAATAGACAGACCAAGTCCACTCAGGTCATGGTGACCTGGGGCGGGATTCTCCCCTACCCGGCGGGGCGGGGGGTCCCGGCGTAGCGGAGTGACGCCAACCACTCTGGCGTCGGGTCTCCCCAAAGGTGCGGAATTCTCCGCACCTTTAGGGGCTAGGCCTGCACCGGAGTGGTTGGCGCCACGCCAACTGCCACCAAAACCGGCGCCAACGGCCTTTGACTCCCGCCAGCCGGCATCGGGGCAGGCCGAAAGGCCTTCGCCGGTTCGCGCATGCTGACGTCACCACCGGTGCATGCGCGGTAGGGGGGGGTCTCTTCCGCCTCCGCCATGGTGGAGGCCGTGGCGGCAGCAGAAGAAAAAGAGTGCCCCCACGGCACTGGCCCGCCCGCCAATCAGTGGGCCCCGATCGCGGGCCAGGCCACCGTGGGGGCATTTGGGCCCCGCGTCCACCCCCCCCCCCAGGACCCCGGGGGCCCGCTCGCGCCGCCAATCCTACCAGCACCAGAGGTGCTCCAATTCCCGCCGGCGGGAGAGGCCTGTCAGCGGCGGGACTTCGGCCCATCGTGGGCTGGAGAATCGTCGCGGGGGGCACGCCGATCGGCGGGGCGTGATTCCCACTCCCGCCAATTCCCGGGTGGCAGAGAATTCCGGCCACAGCGGGGACAGGATTCACGCTGGCCCCGGGCGATTCCCTGCGGGGGGTCGGAGAATTCCGTCTCTGATCTGTGCTAGTAATCAGAGGCTTGAGTGATGTCAGCTTTATTGTCAGGACCAATGCGCTGGAAGTCAGATCGTGGGCAGAAGAGGCCCAGGCAGAAAAGTAAATTGAATTTCAGGCTTCATTGCGACCAGGAAGTGCAGGGATAACTCCTCGAGGCCTCATATGGAAACCATGGATCTCCAGCCATGGCTCTCACTCTGCCCATGATTATGTTCCGAACAACCCTCCCCACCCACCTGACTGCTGGAGACACTCCCAAAGGTGGAAAAATTCCCTCTCCCGCTGTCAGCCAAGTAGTGGACTTAAGCAGGGTCAGGGGTGTCTTCAAGGATATGTTGACTGGGCCTCTAACTATTTTGATGGAGACAATTAAACTAAATTAAGTAAACTGAAGGACAATGTAAAAGGGACAGCCCCTTAAAGAAATACTGCCTCAAACAAAACAAATTGCAAATTAAACTTGAAACAACAGATCAAAATGTAATTAAGAGTCAATATTAACAATGAAGGACCCGGCCTTAAATAGTCGCAAACCACCAACCTTTCGGTTAACAGCCGAATACACAGATCAATTGCGCCACAGACACTGGTTATGTGCCTCCAATTGCCTTGTCCCATAAGGGCCACTCGATTTAGATCTTCTGTATACCATACCTTCACCCATTCCCTATCCCCAATCCAATCGCCTTGATGTGAGAATGCAGACAGACTGAGGTCAAATTGGTGTTAAACAATAATCAGCACAGGAGGCAAACTAAAACACTGCAGAATACAAACTGATGTAATCCCTTTAGTTGAACTCTGCTAGCAATGTGATGAAATCTATGTTCTGAGAAAAACCTAAAGCAGTTCCAGCTAATTCTAGTAGAATGTCAATTTAGTGATATTGCTTAAAGCAAAAGTGTGCATAATTGGACAGCATAACTGTAAGCACTGCAATGAACTCCCACAATACTCAGTCATCTGATGACACTAAATGCCATTTCATAATATTTTTTCATTTCTCTATGCATGAGTATTAACACTTTTGTTAACCTGCTTCCTTTAAATGAATTGAGAGATATGTTAAGATGATGTTTTTCAGAGGGATTTCATATGGCTATGCTGAAGTATTGTTGAAAAACCATTTGATAAATATTTAATTCCCTTAGATTTATTGCATTCCACCTCGTATAGATCCTCCAGATCCATTTTTGCAATTCTGACTACAGTCATTTCCTTACCGATTTGTTTTCTTAAATAGCTTTGCCAATAATGTTCTCTGTTACCAACTTCTGAAAGATTTTCCTGTTGGGGATGTCATAGATCTATTAACCTCTACTACACAGATGGAAAGATTTACAGAATTACTAAAACAAATTGTAGCCCTGGATCATCATCCTGTCCTGGATTATGTTTGCCAGATGTTGCCTTGTCTTTTCCTTAACTCTCTAATGTAAAATGGGCAAAAATGTAATTAGCTAATCAAGTTTATTGTGATGGCATTTCCTTTCCTTGATCTTTCGCCAAGAAGGAAAAGAGCAGCATATCTTGGGAATGCCATCACCCTTCAAGTTCCCCTCCAAGTCACCACCACCCTGATTTGGACATTTCCTTCATTGTTATCCAATCAGCATTATGGAATTCCATACTAAACTTCACCATGGCAACATTCTGATTGTAGCAGCACACTGTGTAGGTCCTGTACCAGAACTGATCTGTTCATATTTTCAGATAACTGGACTTGTCAGTACAATTGTACAGGACATAACCAATCCATGCTCCTCAGCAGAAGCTGATCTTCTAGGGTTCTCTTACAGGTCCTGATCTATCTAAGTTCTCTGGTAGAGTTGGTCCTCGGGTAGCACGGTGGTGCAGTGGGTTAGCCCTGTTGCCTCACGGCGCCGAGGTCCCAGGTTCGATCCCGGCTCTGGGTCACTGTTCGTGTGGAGTTTGCACATTCTCCCCGTGTTTGCATGGGTTTAGCCCCCACAACCACGTGGCAATTGGCCACGCTAAATTGCCCCTCAATTTAAAAAAAAAGAATTGGGTACTCTAAATTTATATTTCAAAAAAGAGTTGGTCCTCTCTGAGTTTTGACAATTTAGAAACAATTGAGGGGTTTACAGGCAGTGGTGAAGTTGAGCTGGGTGTCATCAATGTAGAGATGAAAATGGATACTGTGTTTTCAGATGATGTTGTCGAGAAAGCAGTATATAGTTGAGAACTGGGAGGGAATCAACAACAGGTCCTTGAGGACACCAGAGGTAAGCATGCAAGAGTAAAAAAATAAATGTAAGTGACTGCATATGATTAGGTATATATGCATGGAAACAGATGAATGCTTCCCCACTGAGCTGGATGACAGTTGAGAAGCATTTGAGGAGAATGGTGTGGTCAACATCAGACATCAAAAAGAATGAGAATGACTATCTTTGTCATAGAAGATAATTTTTAGTGGAGATCCTGAAACAGTGAGCTGTTTTAGCAGACGGGTGTCATAATATACATCCATGTATATGATGGAGTGCAGACAGGCAGTGATTGACACACAGGATGACCAGTGAGCACACAGAACACAGCAGCCAATCACCAGACAGGACACGATCACTATAAAGCCAGAGGGCACTAGTTTTCCCACTCTCTCGGGATCCAGCCTCTGAGACAGTCAGAGCTCGTGAGCAGCAGCTAGTACAAACACCATGTGGTAGTCAGTTAGTCTGGTCAGGCTAGCCTCTGGTCTCCAGTCAAGTCAGCATAGTGTCAACCCACAGTTAAGCATGTAATATAGTTAGATGTTAAATAAAATCGTGTTGCATCTCATCAAGTGTTGGAAGCCTGTCTCTCTCTACACTGCATCAAACGCAGTCCACATAGGCCCAGCTTACCCAACACATCATGGTACCAGCTCTGGATGCTGAGAATTGATGGACTCACCTTGGGGTAATCAGCGTTGACCAGCAATCAGCCATCCAGTAACATGGACAGCGTCCACCCTCCTCTGCAGCTCCGCATCGCCGGCAACCTCGGTGCAAACTGGAAGATTTTCAAACAGAAGTTCCAACTCTATCTTGAAGCCAATGGCCTCGAGGCCGCATCGGATGCCAGGAAGATCGCACTATTCCTTTCCACAGCCGGTGACCATGCTCTCCATATCTATAACTCCCTTACATTCGCTGAAGGCGAAGACAAGACAAAATTTAAAACAGTCCTGCTGAAGTTCGACAGCCACTGTGACATTGAGGTGAATGAGAGCTTTGAAAGGTACGTTTTCCAGCAGAGCCTTCAGGGTAAGGATGAACCTTTTCAGTCCTTCTTGACCCATCTCCGCATCCTCGCTCAGTCATGTAACTATGACTCGACAGCTGATTCCATGATCCGGGATCAGATCGTTTTCGGGGTCCACTCCGATTCCCTTCGCCAGCAGCTCCTGAAAGTCAAGCAGCTCACCCTCACCATTGTCATCGAAACGTGCGTCCTCCACGAGCATGCTAACAACCGGTACTCCCACATCAGGGCGGCAGAAACGGCAAAGCTAAACACCCACGAGGCAAAACGGGTGCAGACCATCACACAAATGCAGGGCCTGAGTCTTGATGAGAGTGGCCATTTTGCACGCTTTTCCCGGGCTCCAGCGCATGCGCGCCACGACCGAGGGGACGGCGAGACCGATGATCAGCCTGCGCAGGTGCGTACATCATTCAACCGCACTGCGCATGCGCGTTGGCGCATGGAACGCGCTGGCGTCGGCGTCATGACGTGTCCGAATTGTGGCTCCGCCCATTTAAAGCGGCAATCCTGATGCCTCAAATCCCCATTCCAGGTGGGCATCATTACTAAGCATGCGCTGCCTTTCTCAAAGATGGTGAAACACCTTCCAATCCTGAGCGTTGATCCGGACGACGAGTGGTGTGCTGTCCTCACAGTTAACAAAGCTCGCATCCGTTTCAAACTGGACACCGGCAATGGCGAACCTCATTTCAAAATCCGACCTCGACACCATCCACGTCAGACCAAGCATTCTTCCACCGGCCTGCCAGCTCCTTGACTACAGTGGCAATGCCATTGCTGCCAGTGGCTCATGCCAACTCGGAGTTTCCAATAGGTCACTTAAAGCAACGCTGCGATTTGAGATCGTGGGACCTGACAGAGCTTCCCTGCTCAGTGCTCGGGCCTGCAAACTCCTGAACCTGGTTCAACGAGTCCACACCATGTCATCCTCACAGGCGACGGCCTCACCTGATGACAACTTCCAGGCTCAAATTGATGACATCATAGCGCATTACCATAGTGTGTACGAAGGTATGGGCATACTCCCATACTGATACAAAATCCTGCTGAAACCAAACGCCAGCCCTGTGGTTCACGCACCTCGTCGGGTGCCGGCACCCCTCAAGGACCGCCTCAAGCAACAGTTGCAAGACCTCCAGGAACAGGGCGTCATATCAAAGCCTCCATGCTTGGTGCGCAGGCATGCAAGCTGCTCAACTTAGTGCAGAGGGTTCACTCTCTCTCTCCCAGCGACGTGTCTGCCTCTCCTGACACCGACTTCAGGGCGCAACTCGACTCCATCATCCAACACTACCACGACGTCTTCGAGGGCATGGGCACGCTCCCGTACACATACAAGATTCTACTCAAGCCCAATGCCACGCCTGTGGTATAAGCACCTCGCAGAGTCCCAGCGCTCCTTAAGGACTGTCTCAAGCAACAGCTCCAGGACCTCCAGGACCAAAGGGTCATATCCAGAGTCACGGAACCGACCGACTGGGTGAGTTCCATGGTCTGTGTGAAGAAACCGTCCGGTGAGCTGTGTGAGCATGGTGTGTCACCTCAAGTTGGCAGGATCCACTGGCAGCGATGGCATTCCCGTTATAGTCAAGCAGTTGGCATGCAGATGGCAGGATGGCAGGCTGGACACGGAGGCTGCGAAGATCAGACGACGCAATGAGATTGGCGGAGGCACCAGTGTCCAGGCGGAACCTCACAGGGGACCGGTTGACCACAAGGGTGGCACACCACTCATCATCCGGATCAATGCTGTGTATCGGAATGGGCTTGGTGCTGCGCTTAGGAGACATCCTGTGCTTGGTTATGATGCCAACTTGGAAGGCGGCTTGCAGATCATCGCTTACGAAGTTGGAGGACAGGTCTGGAACAGGTTCGTTGATTGTGGGCTGAATGGCCCGGACATCTCTGCGGGGCTGGCTGGATCTTCGAAAACTAGCAGGCTGGCTCGACCTGCATAAAGCAGCATAGTGGCCAAGTTTGCCACACTGCAGACAGCGTCGGGTCTTCGCGGGACATTGCCGCTTTAAGTGGGCGGAGCCACAGTTGCCGCACGCCGTTGCATCGGCACGTTCATTGCGCCACCGCGCATGCGCGGGATGATCCAGACTTAGGCTCTGGAGAGACTTTATAACCTGGACCCGTTCTGCCTCATGGGGAGCTTGCCGCGCCGTTTCAGTGGCCTGGATGCAGGAATATCGCGTGGAGGCATGTTCATGGAACACGAAGGTCTCTATGGCAGTGGACAGAGTGAGTTGTCGTCCTTGCCTCCGGGAGCATCGGTCGTAGATGTGTCTCCGTACCCCGGGCCGGTGGTGGAGACGCTGTAATCGGGGGAGAGGGGGCTTGTGCGCTGGGTCGTGGGGGCGCGGGGGGTGCTGGGGGGAATTGGGGTTGGGGGGGGGGGTTTGATGTAGGGGGAGAAGGCCGCACGCCGGCGGGTGCCAGGTCCCGAAGCGAGACCGTATCCTGCCGACCGTCGGGATACTCCACGTACGCATACTGCGGGTTGGCGAGGAGTAACTGGACTCGCTCAACCAACGGGTCGGATTTGTGCACCCGCACATGCATCCGGAGCAGGATGGGCCCGGGTATGGCCAGCCAGGTCTGGAGATGGGATCCTGAGGACGACTTCCTGGGGAAAACAAGAAGACGTTCATGAGGTGTTTGATTAGCGGCAGTACAGAGGAGAGACCGGATTGAGTGAAGGGCGTCGGGGATGACCTCTTGCCAACGGGGGATAGGGAGATCTCTGGACCGTAGGGCCAGCAGGATGGTCTTCCAAATGGTGCCATTCTCCCGCTCGACCTGACCGTTACCCCGGGGGTTATAACTGGTCGTCCTGCTAGAGGCTATGCCCCTGCTGAGCAGGAACTGACGCAGTTCGTCACTCATAAAAGAGGACCCCCGGTCGCTGTGGACGTACGCGGGATAACCGAACAGGGAGAAGATGGATAGGAGGGCCTTTATGCCAGTTGTTGTAGTCATGTCGGGACAGGGAATGGCGAAAGGGAAGCGGGAGTATTCGTCGATAACACTCAAGAAATATGTGTAACGGTTGTTGGAGGGGAGGAGACCCTTGAAGTCTATATTGAGACGTTCAAAGGGCGGGATGCCTTGATCAGATGTGCTCGTTCAGGGTGGTAGAAGTGCGGTTTGCACACGGCGCAGACTTGGCAGTCCCTGGTGACGGTCCTGACTTCCTCAACAGGGCAGGGCAGGTTGCGGGTCTTAATAAAATGGTAAAAACGGGTGACCCCTGGATGGCAGAGGTCCGTGTGGAGGGAGCGGAGGCGGTCAATCTGCGCGCTGGCACAGGTATCGTGGGAGAGGGCATCGGAAGGCTCATTGAGCTTCCCAGGATGATACAAGATATCGTAGTTGTACGTGGACAACTCGATCCGCCACCGTAAGATCTTGTCGTTCTTGATCTTGCCCCTCTGTGCATTGTCGAACATGAAAGCTACTGACCGTTGGTCTGTGAGGAGGGTAAACCTCCTGCTGGCCAGATAGTGCCTCCAATATCACACAGCTTCGACTATGGCCTGTGCCTCCTTTTCCACCGAGAAATGGCGGATTTTGGAAGCGTGGAGGGTTCGTGAAAAGAAGGCCACGGGGCTGCCCGCTTGGTTCAGGGTGGCCGCCAGAGCTACGTCAGACGCGTCACTGTCGACCTGGAATGGGAGGGACTCGTCGATAGCATGCATCGTGGCCTTTGCGATATCCGCCTTGATGTGGCTAAAGGCTTGGCGGGCCTCCAACGACAGGGGCAAGGACGTGGACGATGAGGGGGCGGGCTTTGTCGGCATAGTTAGGGACCCACTGGGCATAATATGAGAAGAAGCCCAGGCAGCGTTTGAGGGATTTGAGGGAGTTGGGGAGGGGGAGTTCCATCAGGGGGCGCATGCGTTCGGGATCGGGGCCTATCACTCCGTTACGCACTACGTAGCCAAGGATGGCTAGACGGTCGGTGCTAAACACGCACTTATCCTTCTTGTAAGTTAAATTAAGGTGTTTTACGGTTCGGAAGAATTTCTGGAGGTTGATGTCATGGTCCTGCTGGTCGTGGCTGCAGATGGTGACGTTATCGAGATACAGGAAGGTGGCCCGTAAACCGTGCTTGTCGACCATTCAGTCCATCTCCCGTTGGAAGACCAAGACTCCATTTGTGACACCGAATGGAACCCTGAGGAAGTGGTAGAGGCGCCCATCTGCCTCAAACGCGGTGTACTTTCAGTCACTCGCGCGGATGGGGAATTGGTGGTAGGCGGACGTAAGGTCCACCGTGGAGAAGACTTTGTATTTCGCGATCCTGTTAACCAGGTTGGAAATACGGGGGAGAGGATACGCGTCCAGCTGCGTAAACCTGTTGATGGTCTGACTGTAATTGATGACCATCCGGTTTTTCTCCCCAGCCCGAACTACCAGCACTTGGGCTCGCCAGGGACTGTTGCTGGCCTCGATGACTCCTTCCTTAAGGAGCCTCTGGACCTCGGACCCGATGAAGGTCCGGTCCTGGGGACTGTAGCGTCTGCTCCGAGTGGTGACAGGTTTACAATCTGGGGTGAGATTAGCAAACAAGGAAGGGGGGTCCACTTTGAGGGACGCGAGGCTGCAAACAGTAAGATTGGGAATAGAGCCGCCGAATTGAAAGGTCAAGCTCTGCAGGTTGCACTGGAAATCCAAGCCTAAGAGTGCCGGAGTGCATAGAGAGGGGAGGATGAGGAGTTTTAAGTTTTTGAAAACCCTCCCCTGGACCGTGAGGTCCGCTATGCAGCACCCGGTGATTTGGACGGAGTGCGAACCTGAGGCCAATTCAATCTTATGCTTAACTGGGTGGATGGGGAGCGCGCAGCGTCTTACCGTGTCGGGGTGGACAAAACTTTCCGTGCTCCCGGAGTCCAGCAGGCATCTCGTTTTTTGTCCGTTGAGCTGGATCGTTGTCGTAGTCTTGGCGAGCGTGCGTGGTCGCGACTGGACGAGTTTGATTGAAGCAAGTCGTGGTGAGAGTTCCAGATCATCCTCGGTGGCAGAGTAATCGCTGGTAGGGTCTTCCGTGTTGGCCCAAGATGGCGGCGCCCAGGACCCGCACGTGGAGTCGGGGTCCCAAGATGGTGGCGCCCAGGACCCGCACGTGGAGCCAGGGCTCCAAGATGGTGGCACCCATGGCCCGCACATGGCGTCCGGGCCCAAGATGGTGGCGCCCGTGGGAACCGCGTGGCGGCTGGGGGCAGTGTGAGCGGCGTCTGCGGGCCGGTCGGGGCAGCTGGGAGCGAGGGTCAGGAGGACCGTGGTGCCGTTGCGGGGGCCGGGAGGCGGGCCGGAGAGGTTGGTGCGCGGCGCTGGGCCCTAGGTGGGCCCGGGGGGGGGATCCGCGGTCGCCGCGCAGAAGAGCAGCGGCCGACTTGGTCTGGCAGATCACCGCGTAGTGGCCCTTCTTCCTGCAGCTCTTGCACAGAGCGGAGCGGGCCGGGCAGCGCGGGCGGGGGTGCTTGGAGAGACCACACAAATAGCAACGAGGCCCCGCTAGTTTGTCAGAGCGACCCGCAGCGCAGGCTTGGTGGGGGGGGGGGGGGGGGGGGTCCACGGAGGACGGGGGTGGCGCGTGCCATGAAGTCCAGGGGCTTGCTGCGCGGCCGGGGGCGTATGCGCGGGCATTCAGGTCAGCAACCTCCAGGGAAGTTGCAAGGGTTCGTGCCTCAGCTAGGCTGAGGGTGTTCTTCTCCAGCAATCGTTGGCGGATAGAAGGAGACTGCATGCCAGCAACGTAAGCGTCTCTAATTAAAAGTTCCATGTGCTACGTCGCCGAAACTTGGAGACATGCGCACGTTCTCCCTAGAGCTGCGAGGGACTCACCAGGGAACTGTTGTCTGGTTGTCAGGAGATTCTGTGCGTAAACTTCGTTGACCGGCCGGAGAAAGTGTCCTTTGAGAATCTCCATGGCCGCATCATAATTGCTTTCTTCCCCAATCATTGAGTTTATCGCTGTACTCACGCATGAGTGGAAGATGTGGAGTTTCTGCTCCTTGGTGGGCTTGCCGGCTGCAGTTGTCAGGTAGCTATTAAAACACGCCTGCCAGTGTTTAAAGATTGCAGACGCATTTGCAGCATGCGGGCTGGTGCGGAGGCAGTCAGGCTTGATGCGAAGCTCCATTCCAAAATTCTAGCTGATTAAATTGATGTACCATCAATTGGACTCGAGACACGATTAAGATCCAAACTGTGGCTTTAATCAGTTAGTTGTTAGCCCGGTGGCCGACTACAGAGAAAGGCCGACCGCCGGGAACTCTGGATACTTATACACCGCCTCGGAGGCGGGGTCTACTTGCCTCTCGACCAATTGGTGAGCAGTCACATGATTAGTCCCAGCCAATCGGACGAGAGGCAAATGGCCAGCCAGAGCCAATGGGAAACCCATGCTCTGCACCAATGGCAGTGCTCACATTCATACCACCACAGGCATTGAGGTACAGATGGAAGCGCTGTTTAAAAATCTTCCAATTGGAGCCCAGGTTCCGGTTAAGTGGAAGGGCGGCGGCAGGCGAACGGTATCCATACTGCAGGATGGCTGACGACTGGTGGAAGGCTGATCACTGGGAGGTAGGTCTCAGAATTACTAACATCCTTCAACTACTGGTACCATGATGTGTTGGGCAGTGCAGACTTGGGAAGCTAACATATGCCACCAACACTGAAGAAGGTTCAAAACTATTTTATTAACTACTTATAAAATAAATAGACATACGATAACTGTGGGTTTAAACGATGCTAGTTTAACTAGAGACCTGTGCCTGTCTGAACCAGTTGAATCTCTCAGCACGTGGTGAGAGTCTGTACTAAACTTGATGAGCTCTTGTGCTTCTGAGAGGCAGCATCCCAAATGAGCAGGAAAAGTGATGCCCTCTGCCTTTATAGTGCGTGTGTTCTAACTGGTGATTGGCTGCGGTGTTTGTGGATGTTGATTGGTCCTAGTGCATGTCCATCAGTATGTGTCTGCACCATGATATACTGGTGTATATTATGACAAGTGTAAGAGAGTACTGATTTTAATAGGGACTAGGGCGGACAGATGGCACAGTGGTTAGCACTTGGTAACTGTGTGAAATTTGCACTTTCTCCCGTGTGCGTGGGTTTCTTCCAGGTGTTCCGATGTTCTCTCACAGTCCAATGATGTGCAGGTTAGGTCGATTGGCCATGCTAAATTGCCCCTTGGTGTTCAAAGATGTGCAGGTTAGGTTGGGTAATGGGGATAGGTGGGGGGAGTGGGCCTAGGTAGGGTGCTCTCAGTGGCAACACAGTGGCGCAGTGATTGGCACTGCTGTTTCACGGTGTCAAGGTCCCATTTACTATCCAGCTCTGGGTCACTGTCCGCGTGGAGTTTGCACATTCTCCCCGTATTTGCTTGAGTTTTGCCCCCATAACCCAAATATGTGCAGAGTAGGTGGTTTGGCCACGCTAAATTGCCCCTTAATTGGAAAAAAAAAATTGGGTGCTCTAAATTCGTTAAAAAAAAGGTAGGGTGCTTTTTCAGAGAGTCGGTGCAGACTTGATGGGCCAAATGGCCTCCTTCTGCACTGTAGGAATTCTATAGTTCTATAGGACAGTAAAGATATAGATGATGTTGCGGTTCTCGGTAAATGTCGAGATGTTGTGGTGAATGGAGGGCCAAAGGTTGGCCAGGGCCTGATCTCAGGATTCTTGGGCAGAGTTTGTCTGTCTGAGCATCTGCATAGTGCTTGACCTGTCCTGGGTTGCAAACAGAATCTTCTACCTGATACATGAGTCAACATTCTGTATTGTCAAGCAGATAATGACGAGACACAAATCCATTATCAGCTTGAAATGCTAGGAAATCTGCTGCCTCATGATCTTTTCACTGCTGGTTACTCTTACTGGAAATAACCTGTCCTGCGGATGCAAAGGGTGCTCTAAGCTGATGGTGTAACTATTCTGTTGTCATTTCGGTCTTGCACTGGCTTTGTGATGAAGTCTGCCTAAGGTTGAAGTCAGGTTGGCTTGGGTTCTGCTGAGAATACAATGGATCTTTTTATGTTCTACCTGTAAACAGTCAGGGGTTTGGTTGGGTTCCTCTTGACAGTGGACTATTCCTGACATTAAAATACTGTGAAAAAAGGAACAGGGAATGGGAAATAATGTCTACTTTAGGCCATCAAACCTGGGTCATACATTTTCGGGGGAATATAGAGTGATTGGGTTAACATATCTGACATATAGATCTATTGTGTATGTTTGGTTTGAAATATAACCAGTCTGATCATCACATATGACTTTCTGTATCTATGTGACTATACCATGAAGCTGCCTCTGGAGGCAGACATCTTGAGGCAGTTCAATACTCTCACTGAGGCAAGACACTAATGAAGCTCTGCTGTCTTTATAGTTGAAACAGTGTACGTTTCATATAAATTATTGAAGTAAATACTGCTGATTTCATTCATGCATGAAATAAGAGGAATTTGAGCTATTTATCCATAATATCTTATAGGTTATTAATACTTATATTGGTTTGTATCTGAACTGAAATTCACCTCAAAATGGTTTCCATTAGCGAGATAGTGTTGCTGTTTTCTTTTACTGCTTTTCTGCAGCAGGCTTAAACTGATTATGTTACACCTGATTTATGAATTCTGCCCCTGGATTACAATTTGCTGAGATCCCAAGTTCCCGTCAAGCCATCACCTGCATGAACAACCTAATGAGGCTCTGTTGCCATGGTGTGTTTCCCAGAGCGTAATTTACAGTAGGCAGCATGTGGAAAACATCTTGCAGAGCTTTTGAGGTGGATACCTCCAGACAATATACAATCAATCTTGGGAGCAACGCTGAATGCTGAACACAGCAACTGTTTTTTTTCCCAGTAAGTGGGCTTGTTATGCTATGAGTTTTAGTGTAGCAATGCTCCAACACGACATTGCATGGATTTTGTGATAATACTGTGAGCTAGAGTTGAATGTCACATCCTTAGAGACTCAAACGTTAGCTCTTTGTAATATTTCTCAAAAACCTTGGGGAAGATAATTGACTCAAGATCATAGTGGATCAATTATAGTCACTGGCAAGTTATGAGCTGGTGAGGAGTGCGGGTCGCCATAGAAGATGCAAAAGCCACTTGCAGGCTCAGATTTCAGTCCTTGTCTTCAGCAGCAGGTCAGTGGACAACCTAATACACAACAAGTGACAGTTGGCTAACATATGTGAACAAAAGGGAATTTCACTGGCAAAAAGGTAAGGGGAGGAGTGTCTCTCCAGAGGGAAAGGGAGCAGCAGGGTGCAGTAGGGGCAACAACCTTTCTTACGGGACCCAGGCGAACATTCCATTCTTCCTAATGCCACAATTTCCACTTGGATTGGAGGGTTTCCTCATCCACCCGGTAGAACATAGAACAGAGAACATACAGTGCAGAAGGAGGCCATTCAGCCCATCGAGTCTGCACCGACCCACTTAAGCCCTCACTTCTACCCTATCCTCGTAACCCAATAACCCCTCCTAACCTTCTTGGTCACTAAGGGCAATTTATCATAGCCAATCCACCTAACCTGCACGTCTTTGGATTGTGGGAGGAAACTTTAGCACCTACACAGACACGGGCAGAATGTGCAGACTCCGCACAGAGAGTGACCCAGCAGGGAATCGAAGCTGGGACCCTGGCGCTGTGAAGCCAGAGTGTTATCCACTTGTGCTACCGTGCTGCCCAGACCTGACCTCCTGTCCTGTCTTTACCTCACAAGGAAAAGCTGCAGAGATTTCCATACTCAGCCTCGAGTTAGTTTCTTTGAATAATGGAAGATTGCAGTAAACAATCAATATCCCACACAACTCTGTTCCAGTAGCAGATCTAGAAACCTTGGGCAGGATTTAATCTCAGCGACAGGGATCTTGGCCATCGGGTGGAGAACTGGCAGGAGTCCTGTTGTTGGAAAAGGTCTCATTGCATTAACTGCCCATCAGGCACATCACTCAGGCACTTAATTGATCAGCAAGTCCAATGGGATATATCATGGGCACTGATGCTTCACCCGTTTCCAGGCCCCTTAACTACCCCCTCCCCCACTTTAACTAATGAAGGTGAGTGAAGGAGAGAGGAAAGAATAATGTGAGACAGGAGAGGATAATGTTGGCTATTTCATGAGAGAAATGTTCATAATGTTGGTTCTTACGCTGGGGAAATGTCCTTCAAAGAGAATCCATGAGACATTTAATTTTCAGCTGAAGTCGGAGGACAGGTTTGTTGGTTTAGCAACACCTCTGACCATGCAGTGCTTAAGAGGGCAACTTTAAATTGGAGGTGGACTGGAAGAACTGGAGAGAGAAGGGCTTTGAAGCCAAAGGCCAAGCACTGGCTACCTTATTAATCCTCTTCCACCTTTAATCCCAGCTGGGACCATTGCATTAGGAACCCCCCTCCACCTGCAGCAGCCAGTCCCCAGGAGCAGCTGAGCCAGGAACATATTCGCACAGCTCAGTAATGTTTGCGGGAGACAGATATCACCCAGTCAGATTGCGATCTGCTCTTAGAAACGTCAGGCACGATCTGCCCGAATAGGAACAAAGTCCCACAGTGCCATTAGCCGCTTGTTTCCAGGCACTGGGAGCACCGAGAAACACCGCACTATCAAATAGCCAGTCTGTAGATTGGGGGCCTCAGCGGGGAACACGCGGCCAAGGCCGTACTTAGTTCCATTTTCTGCAACGAGGAGCTCCGCTCGTCAGAGCCCCTTAACCCCCACCACACCCCCCAAGCCCCAACTCAACGATAGGGGGGCATCTCCCCAGCACCACCATAGGGCACTCCTGGGCCCTATTTCCATCGCCCAAAAAATGTCGGCTTGGCACCTTGGCAGTGCCAGGGTGGCCATCAGCAGTGCCAGGATTCAACCAACCAGAGATCAAGCCCCTTGAAGACTTCCCACAAGTGCCATTTGAACTGTTCCCCGTTTGTGGAGACCAGCACTGAATGGCACTCACCCAAGATCTCCAATGCGACAGGGTTAGATCCCACACTTGGTTAAATCTCAGGAATGCATATTAGAGTGAGACTAGCTGTCTCACTGTAATATGCAAATTTTCCAGAAAGTGATCCTGCCCATAATGGACGGGATTCACATTGCGACGTCTCACGAGATCCGGTTAGATCTCGCGAGGCATGAAGAGCAGGGTAGATCCCGTAAGAGGGATCCCCGATATCTACCCATCGTGCGGCAACCTGCTGCTTTTCGGGCACAACACGACCGGTAGGTCTCGCCCAATGAAAATAGGAGCAGTAGGAGGCCATTCGGCCCTTCCAGCCTGCTCCATCATTCATTATGCTCATCCCACTCAATAACCTGTTTCCGCTTACTCCCCATATCCTTTGATTCCTTTTGCCCCAAAACCTATGTCCAACTCCTTCTTGAAAATATACAGGGCAGGATTCTCCGAGGGCTGGCACCGAAATCGGGAAAGGCAATTGGGTGTCGAATCTGTTTTGATGCTGAAATCACAATTTTCCAGGGACTCGACAGCGGCGTCAATGCCTTCCACTCTGTATGTAAAGAAACTGCCATTTGCATATCATTAGAGGGCCTGACCCTGTATTCTGTCGGGCCTGACCCTGTATTCTATCGGGCCTGACCCTGTATTCTATCGGGCCTGACCCTGTATTCTATCGGGCCTCTGCAATTCTCTGCCTTCACTGGGTAAATTCCCAGCTACGTGGTTCACTTATGCTTTTACAAATTGGGAAACAGGCGCCGTGACTGATGGGGGCGAGAGAGGAGGTAAAACACGGAGAGGTGCGACCATGGGCTGTTGGACCGGATACTGGCCGGGCTGGCAGGGGTGGGAGGTTGGGGTAGGGGGTGTACAATGCCAGGACTGGCGGGGGGGGGGAGGTGTGGGTAGTGACGGGATGATGGGCCGTGGAGCCGGGGTGACCCCCCGCGGGACAGGGGTGGGGTCCAGGCATGGACCGCCGTTGCCGCGGCCTGCAAGCAGCCACCTTGCTGCGCACACCATTGACCACCTACCTTGGCCCAAGGAATGATGGGGAATGAGTGCCCCCATCCTACCATTCCTGTACCCTAGCGCCCATCCCACTACCCATGCACCAAAGCCCCCACCCGACGGAAGGGTATCACGTGGGCTGCCCAAGTGTAACACCCACAGTAGCCCCTACAGGGAGGCACCGGACGGGGGGGCCACAGAGTTTACCTCTGGCAAGGGCAGCACCAGCTAACAGTACCCTTGGCAGCATGTCCAGGTGCCAGTGCCAAAGGCCTCCAGGGGGCCAGGCACCGATGGGGCTAGTCGTCCGGTGTTGGGGTGGGGGGTGGGGGTGGTGGACATGTGGGGGCAGGATCCACAGTGCCAACCAGGACCACCATGTAGCCTGTAGGACCTGGTTGGGCACAAGGGTATGCACTGTGCTGACATGTTTGCCCTTTACCTCCTGCAGACAATCGATATTGGAATACAACATGCAATGGTGTCCTTCTTGCTCGTCACCGCAGCCTTGGGGTGAACTGCAGCTGTACGAGCTAGAGCTGCTCAAGGAGAAGGACACTGCAGCAGCAGAGTCTGCCCCAGAGGAAGAGGAGGCAGCCGCTGAGGATGGCGACCCGGCTGCCCAACAGGCTGTGGAGGAGGAGCTGCAAAGGAGGCATGAAGCCTCACGTGTACTGGCACTACCTGTCATTCGAGGACCTGCCGGGCATGCTGTTGAAGACTCCGGCTGAGCAGGGTGACAGTGCAACCTATCTGCCAGATCATGGCGCACCTGGCATCGCGGGGGAATGAGGGAGGACACCCACTCCTGGTGGCCGTAAAGGTGACGGTTGACCAGAACTTTTATGTCATGGGGTCCTTCCAGGCGCCAAATGGGGACCAGTCCAAGATCTCATACAACTTGGTGCACAAGTACACTAGTGCCATCATGGAGGCCGTATATGCCCAGTTGGCACAATACATCCACGTCAATGTGGACTGCCCACCTGAGGAGGTTGTGCAGTTTGTTTTCGACACAGCAGGCCAGCCCGGACAGTGTTGCCACAGCGCTGACCACCTCTGCCACCTGCGTTCAGGCCCATTGAATGGTGGTGGCTGGCACCTTCCTCCCCACTTTGGGGTATAGGATGGCCCGCCTCCCCTCCATGGCAGCTAGCAGGGTCTTCAGCTCCGTGTCGGTGAACCTCGGGGCTGTGCGTCTTGCTGCCACCTTGGTGTGAGCGCGTTGCCAGCAGACAGAAAGGGGCCAGGTTATAGCATATAAAGAGCTCAGCTCATAGCAGGTTATCATCGCCCTGCTGCCTTGTATATGGCTCTACTGATAGTGCCGACACAGGCCCATCAGCCTGAAATGATGTTGCACCGTTCCTGGGTGGGTTGTGCAGGGCGATTTGGGGAGGGTGGTGATAATGGGTGTGTAGGAGGATGGTTGAGGGAGTGCAGGGGGGAGGGAGAGGCAGATCAGGTGGGGAAGGGAGGCTGAGTGAGGAGGGGGACGTGGGTTTGAAGGGAAGAGAGGGTGAGATGATGAATTAAGTCATGTTCTATGAGAAGCGGGCAAGGGTGAGGGCCTCCCTGGCCCTCTGGGTTTGATGGACTCTCATCGCTGTCGCCTGTCCTCTATCCTCCGGCCAACTTATCGACTGGGATGGTGTGTGTGGGGAGTGCAGTGTGTATATGTGGCGGCAACTTGTCAACCTCCTGAGTGTCAATCACGGACCCCGCGAATCTGGCATGGTTTCCCATTGGAATCAATTGTGTTCCAGGTGGCGCTTTGCTAGCCCCTCAACAGTTGCAGATTCAATCCAGGTGTGGCGCCAGTTTTGCTGTCAGAGAAGTCCACGACGGAATACCCTGTACACCTGAGGGGGCCGGAGGCTCAGCCACAGAGTACCCAGTGCCACCTGGGAGGCAGTGGCAGCGGCTGTCAGTGCAGCGAGTGTCACAAGGAGGACCGCCACCCAGTGCCATAAGAAGCTGAACCACCTCCACCGGGCCACGCAGGTGAATTGGCACTGGCCCCCTAGCAGCAGTCCTCCTGCTACCCACCTGGCCACCCGCAGCCTCCCCCTCCCCTCCTCCACCGAAGACCATGCGGTTGGCGCTGAACACCCTTGCATCACAATACCACACCTGTGCCCCAACATGCCCTGGCACCCACCAGCAGAACCTGCCCATCACCAGAAGCGGTGCCCATGCCTGTCCCTGCCACGTACCCCCCCTCCACCCAGAAATGCATGAAGCATGTGGCTCACAATGCCCTCTTTCTGTCCATACAGGATTTGACTCATAACGGACAGGAAGGGGCCCAAATGGGCGGCATTATGTCTGATGTGAACAAATGGGCGGCAGGGTGCTGGTCATCATAGTCCTCACCCGCTGGAGTGAACAGTCTTCGCAGGGCTGGCCAAGGACAGAACGGTCACTGATGCTGAGCTTGGCCTGCGTTGCAAAGGTGAGTATCTAACGGCCCCCACCCAGATGACCTGTCACATGTGTGTTGTTCACATCAGACATAATGATCCTTCCCTCCCACTAACCACATGTCCATTCTCCCACAGGATCTCCAGCTGATGGTGCCAGCCCCTCCGAGATTGCCCCCCACTTGCCTTCCAAGAAAACACCTTGGAGGAGGGCTCTGAGGATGCCACCTTGATTATTTACATAACCTCAAGCACTTGTTCTTAAACCCACTTGTTTCTACAATTGCATTTTCGTAATCATGCTGTGCTAATGTACATAAATAGCTCGATGGTGTCGAGTTTTAATTTTTATGACATAAATGAGAAAAAAAGCTTAAAGAAAGAAGGTGCCTGATGTTTCATGCTTTTGTCAGAGTTGTCATTCCCATCTTCCACTAGTGCAGAATCACTTAACTCGGTGGGCAAAAATAGTGGACAAGCTTCTTGCCACAATCTGACGAGCACCACATAGTTTCCACATCTGGCGAAGGCGGGAACAGCTAGACGAGACAGCAATCAGATCCTGTTGCATCCCAGGACCCAGCTGGGTCCCAGTCAGCTGTCGAGCCTCTAAGCCAGGTTATCCCCAAGCTGATGCTAGGGTGCAGCCAAGAGACTCAGGGGGCACGTCAGCAACGCTAGTGGGTCAATAGCCGACTGGAGGAGTCCCAAAGGCTAAGGGCACAGGAGATGGTGCCAGCACCGAGGCCATCAATGCTCAGGTGGCGACCGCAGTGGAGAGCCTTCAGCATGACGTCAGTGAAGGGGGGTGTCCTGAGATGAGACCACTTAAAACCGGATAGCTAAGATAACAATAGAATAGCTCGACATAAATTAGTTTATTGAGGATTGAGACTAAACAAAGAAAGTATATTGAGCAATCATTATTAACCATTAAACATGTATTCGTAGAACATAGTAGTAACACTTGCTAATTGTAGTGGTCGCAATATATGATGGGATTTAAGCTAGCTAACTTGACCATATTCCTAAAACAGACAGAATCAGACACAAATCATGTGGTCAGCAGTAACACAGCCAGGTTAATAAACAGTTCTTATCAGTAGCTTCAACATCCTGTGCTCAGACAGACCATGGTCCAAACAGGAACCAACTGGGATAAGAGAAATGGGAGTAATGTTGGGCAAGAGTTAATGAATGCACGGGCCCTGAACAACAACAGATGGCCAGGGAACAGGATGGGATTAAATCATAAACTGATCACTCAGTCACCATGCTGCCGAAAGTAAAATCCATTGGTCGAGGTAAAATCGACAGCTACAAGGATTGGATAGAGTCCAATTGGGGTGGGCTACTAATTTTTGGAAATTGTATAACTGCTGGACCCACAGCAATGTAAAGTAGAGTGGTTTGGGTGTTTATCCAAATCATTCTCCCTCGTTGACCAAGCTTGGAAAATAAAGCCGTCTTAACCAGAGTTCTGTGACCGCGGATCTTTGTATTTAGCTGAGCCAGAACTAAAAGGGAGGATCCCCATGTAAAAGCCAGCTCAATACTCAGTCCCTGAAAATGCTTCTACAGTCAGCAGCATGAGTAGCAGTGTTCAAACCATTGTTCAGTCAGTGACAGTCACAGAGGGGCATCACTGAGGGCGGCAGACAATGTGGAGCTGCCAGGGCTGGCAGAGCCAGATAATGCAGGGGTCTCTGGAGCTCAGTCAAGTTTCCCCTCCTACGAAAGAAACCCACAAGGCCCTACGGGCACTGCCCAGGAGGAAGGAGCAGTGGAGGCCGACCCGGAGCCTCCTGACAGGGAGGTGATGGCGATCACTAGCTCTCCCGAATCCTTCCCTCCTGACAATGGTGTGTCTTGGGGTTAGTGGGAGGAACAGTGTGGCATGACGAGGCAATTACCACCGGCAAGGAAGCCAGGGCCCTCCCAACCCCAAGGCCTCCAGGGGCATCAAAGGCCACAGGGCGCGATAAGCAGCAGGCTGCCTCCACCTCTGATGTGTGGACACACATAAACGTAGCAGATACAGGATCACTGAGAGGGTATTGGGAGGGAAGGGGGATTTGGCACCATCGGTAGCTTGGGACAGTTTGGTCACGATTATTCCCCATTAAAACACATTACACTCCCCACAGTGAGTCGGCCTGAACCCCCCCTCTCGGTTGCACTCCCCACCCCCTTACCCCAGCCCTGGGCACAGTGGTCGTAGATCCACTTCTCCT
The DNA here is from genome assembly GCF_902713615.1 of Scyliorhinus canicula. Lineage (NCBI taxonomy): Eukaryota > Metazoa > Chordata > Chondrichthyes > Carcharhiniformes > Scyliorhinidae > Scyliorhinus > Scyliorhinus canicula. Next base: position 141,146,201 of record NC_052151.1, on the reverse strand, counting down.
TAACCCCCAACCCCCTCTCCCTACTCCCCCCATCCCTCCATCCGAGGTATACCACGGGCACGTTGCCAGCAGACGGAAAGAGGTCAGGTTATAGCATATAAGGAGCTCAGCTCATAGCAGGTTATCATCGCCTTGCTGCCTTGTATATGGCTCTACTGACAGTGCCGACACAGGCCCATCAGCCTGGAGTGATGTTACACCATTCATGGGTAGGTTGTGCAGGGCGATTTGGGGAGGGTGGTGATAATGGGTGTGTAGGGGATGGTTGAGGGGGTGCAGGGGGGGAGGGAGAGGCAGATCGGGTGGGGAAGGGAGGCTGAGTGAGGAGGGGGACGTGGGTTTGAAGGGAAGAGAGGGTGAGATGATGGCAAGGGTGAGGGCCTCCCTGGCCCTCTGGGTTTGTTGGACTCTCATCGTTGTCGCCTGTCCTCTATCCTCCAGCTGCTCCCCTGCATCTTCCCTGAGCTCGTCCTCCATCCCCTCCTGTTCCGGCCCCTCCTCATCTTCCTCCTCTGACAAATCTGCATATTTCTCTTCCTCCATCTCCAGCACGTCGCCCCTTTGCTGTGCCTCTGGAGGGGATAGCAGACCACCCTGAAGTGGGTGACCCTCTGGGGGTGCACTGCAGTGCACTACCAGAGCGGTTGAGGCATTGGAATCGCATTTTCAGCAGCCTGATGCACTGCTCAATAACAGCCCGGTTGGCCACATGGGCCTCCTTATATCGGGTCATCACATCGGTTACTGGCCTCTGTATTGGCGTCATCAGCCATGACCTCAGCAGGTACTCCATATCCCCCCAAGAGCCAACTGGTCATCCTGGGGTGTTCCTTGAAGATGGTGGTGCTCTCCGACTGCCCCAGGATATAGCTATCGTGCATTACCCCCCCCCCCCCCCCCCGGACGCATGCACACATATGCATGATATTAAGGTGGCGGTGGCACACAAGTTGAACATTCAGCCTTTAATGAAGGGTGTTCCTGGATCGCCCGGTGTACACAAGGCGATATGCATGTAACCTATTACCCCCTGGACCTGGGTCATCCCGGTGATGGCGGAGAATCCTGCTGTCTGTGCATCTTGATGGGCCAGATCCGGGTCAAAGTTTATAGAGTCAGCTAACTTCAAAGATGAACTTGTGGGCTATTAATTGGGAAATGCTGCACAAGTCCTCGCTCAAGTCCTGGAATGAACCCGAAGCATAGAGGTACAGGGCTGCAGTGACCTTGATGGCCACCAAGAGCGAGTATCCTCCTCCTTCACATGGTGCCAACTCCAAAGGACATGGCACAGGTGCCGAACCATCCCCTTGTTGAGGCGTAGCCTCCTGCGGCAAATGATGTCTGACATCCCTTAAAATGACCAGCAACGCGTGTACACCATGGGCCGTCTCTGAGCTCCCCCACTGGGTCCCACCCTGACCTGATGGGTGGCTGGGTCCTCAGGATGTGGCTCAGGCCCATGCACTTGGGCTGCCACCCTGAGCCTCTGTCGACACTGTTGCTGCCATCTTCTCTTGTGCCAGGACCCCTGGACGACCACCGCCACCATGAGGGCAGCTGCTGCCAGGTCCACAATATCTTCGTATTGTGATATCTGTAAGGAATTGGAGTGAGTGAGAGACTGGCACTCGGCTACGGCGTCCACCCCGGGAGCCTCAAATCCCCCAAGGCTCCCTTACGCTTCCCGCGTTCTCTCATCCAACAAGTCAGTTGTACAGGGGGACCCTGCCCTGCAGACACACCCCCGGCCACAGTGGGGGCCTTTGGGCACCAGACCCCCGACCGGAACATTACTTGGACTGAGCGCAGGTCCCCTCCCAGGTCCACACATACGCACCCTCGAGTCGCGGGGATGTCCCCAGTGCTGAAGCCCAGCTCTTGGGTGTTTGATTGTTGGCTGTTGCCTCTGTGGTGCTGACACATCTAGTGTTCAGGAAAAATGTCCAAACCTGATTTGTCTGATTTGGATGCTAGACAATGGCACTTGTCTGAGACATGGCATGTTTACCCACGGGAATACACTTGGGAGGTATTAGTGCTCACATTACAAACATTGCCAATACCCCTTTAGCAATAGCCTTCAGCTGTGCAGCCAGAGGCTGCCACTGTCAGTGGAAGTTAAAGTGGTCTGCACCATATTACCACAGATGGGGGCTCTGTCCTGGAGGTGTTCGTTGGGAAGTACAGGCAGCAACTGAAGTTGCCCCTGGTATGGATATACAATCCAGTGGCAGCATGTTGCAACCTCGGGTGAACATAGAACATAGAACAGTACAACACAGAACAGGCCCTTCGGCACTCAATGTTGTGCCGAGCCTTGTCCGAAACCAAGATCAAGCTATCCCATTCCCTGTCATTCTGGTGTGCTCCATGTGCCTATCCAATAACCACTTGAAAGTTCCTAAATTGTCCGACTCCACTATCACAGCAGGCAATCCATTCCACACCCTAACCACTCTCGGAGTAAAGAACCTACCTCGGACATCCCTCCTGTATCTCCCACCCTGAATCTTATAGTTATGCCCCCTTGTAACAGCTACATCCACCCGAGGAAATAGTCTCTGAATGTCCACTCTATCTATCCCCTTCATCATCTTATAAACCTCTATTAAGTCGCCTCTCATCCTCCTCCGCTCCAAAGAGAAAAGCCCTAGCTCCCTCAACCTTTCCTCATAAGGCCTATCCTGCAAACCAGGCAGCATCCTGGTAATTCTCCTTTGCACCCTTCCACATCCTTCCTATAATGAGGTGACCAGAACTGCACACAATACTCCAAATGTGGTCTCACCAGGGTCATGTATAGTTGCAGGATAACCCCACAGCTCTTAAACTCAAGCCCCCTGTTAATAAACGCTAACACACTACAGGGCTTTTTCACAGCTCTATCCACTTGTGGCAACCTTCAGAGATCTGTGGACATGAAACCCAAGATCTCTCTGTTCCTCCACATTCCTCAGAACCCTGCCGTTGACCCTGTAATCCACATTCAAGTTTTTTCTATCAAAATGAATCACCTCGCACTTATCAGCTTTAAACTCCATCTACCATTTTTCGGCCCAGCTCTGCATCCGATCAATGTCTCTTTGCAGCCTACAACAGCCCACCACCTCATTCACTACTCCACCAATCTTGGTGTCACCAGCAAATTTACTGACCCACCCTTCAGCCCCCTCCTCCAAGTCATTGATAAAAATCACAAATAGCAGAGGACCCAGCACTGATCCCTGTGGTACACCGCTGGTAACTGGTCTCCAGTCTGAAAATTTTCCATCCACCACCACTTTGCCTTCTATGTGATAGCCAGTTACTTATCCAATTGGCCAAATTTCCCTCTATCCCACACCTCCTTACTTTCTTCATGAGCCGACCATGGGGAACCTTATCAAACGCCTTACTAAAGTCCATGTATACGACATCAACTGCTCTACCTTCATCAACACACTTAGTTACCTCCTCAAAGAATTCAATCAAATTTGTGAGGCAAGACTTACCCTTCACGAATCTGTGTTGACTATCCCGGATTAAGCTGCATCTTTCCAAATGGTCATAAATCCTATCCTTCAGGACCTTTTCCATTAACTTACCGACCACCAAAGTAAGACTAACCGGCCTATAATTACCACACCTATCCATAATCTGTTTTGCAATTTCTTCCTCCACATCTCTATTAATATTTGGGGGCCTATAGAAAACTCCTAACAATGTGACCGCTCCTTTCCTATTTCTAACTTCGGCCCATATTACCTCAGTAGGCAGATCCCTCTCGAAATGCCTTTCTGCAGTCGTTAAAATATCCTTGATTAACAATGCTACTCCTCCACCTCTTTTACCACCTTCCTTACTCTTACTGAAACATTTATATCCCGGAACTTCCAACAACCATTCCTGTCCCTGTTCTAACCATGTCTCCGTAATGGCCACAACATCGTAGTCCCAAGTACCAATCCACGCTCCAAGTTCACCTACCTTATTCCGGATGCTCCTTGCATTGAAGTAGACACAATTCAACCCACCTTTCTGTCTGCCGGTACACTCCTGCGACCTTGATACCCTCCTCAGTACCTCACTACTCTCAACACTGGCTTCTGGACTACAGCTCGTTTTACCAGCTCCCTGACAAATTAGTTTAAACCCTCCCGAAGAGCCGTAGCAAATTTCCCTCCCAGTATATTGGTGCCCCTCTGGTTCAGGTGCAAATCATCCTGTCTGTACAGGTCCCACCTTCCCCAGAATGTGCTCCAATTATCCACGTACCTGAAACCCTCCCTCCTACACCATCCCTGCAGCCATGTGTTTATCTGCACTCTCTCCCTGTTCCTCAACTCGCTAGCACGTGGCACCGGCAACAAACCATGATGACAACATGGTTTGTCCTGGCTCTCAGCTTCCACCCTAGCTCCCTAAATTCCTGTTTTAAATCCCCGTTCCTCCTCTTACCTATATCGTTGGTACCGAGGTGTACCAAGACTGTTCCCCCTCCCACTTAAGGATTCTGAAAACACGGTACGAGACGTCACGGACCCTGGCACCCGGGAGGCAACATACCATCCGTGAGTCTCTTTCGCTGCCACAGAACAGTCTATCTGTCCCTCTAGCTATCAAGTCCCCAATAACTATTGCTCTCCTGCTCTCCCTCCTGCACTTCTGAGCCACAGGGACGGACTCAGTGCTGGAGATCCATTCACCATGGCTTACCCCTGGTGGGTCGTCCCCCTCAACAGTATCCAAAACGGTATACTTGTTGCTGAGGGGAACGACCACAGAGGATCCCTGCACTGACTGCTTCCTCCCAGCCCCTCTCACTGTCACCCATCTATCTTGATTCTTCAGAGTAACTACATCCCTGAAGCTACTATCTATGACCACCTCTGCCTCCCGGATGATCCAAAGTTCATCCAGCTCGAGCTCCAGTTCCCTAATGCAGTTTCTGAGTAGCTGGAGATGGGTGCACTTCCCACAGGTGAAATCAGCAGGGACACTGACGGCGTCCTTGATCTCAAACATTCTGCAGGAGGAACATTGCACTGCCTTTCCTGCCATCCCCTCCAGATAAAAAAGAAAAAGAAAGAAAGAGCTTACCTGTTATTCACTCTACCCCTTAGTTTAAAGGAGGTGGAAGGGTGGGGGACACTACAAGTGTAATGTCCAGGGTTTAGGAACCGCCCAATTGAAATATAGTTAAAACATAAAACACTTAGCCAGCAACCCCTGTGCCCCACACAAGAACAGTAATCAGCTGTTATGGGCCTGCGCAAACAATTTAAATCTTTACTACTTACCCAGCAGTCACTCTGTCCTCACTCCGACCGGATTCAGCTGGAAACTCCCAACAGCAAGTTTTTTTAAAATGTACTCCCCTTCTCAGCAAGCACTCACTCTGCAACCACTGCGCCTCGCACGAGAACACCTCAGGGAAAAGAAAAAAACTACTTACCAGTCACCAGCCAATCACTTACCTGCAGGCTGTGATGTTACGGTTCAACTTCTTTCTACTTCTACCTGCCCTCGAGTGTCCCTCTTTATCTTTACTTGGCTGGGATCCTTACAGTGATTGTTTTTTTTGGTTAGAGGAGGAGGTAGGGAGGGAAACACTGAAGAAGTGCTTGGGGTTTAACTGTCACTTGACAACAGCTCCTCCAGAAACCACCTTCAAGATACGGTGACCACAATGCACTGATGCAAATTTTCCCCGCAACAGCCAATCAGCAGCTCCGTTCTACTGCCCTCTGTTGGGTGCTGAGCCCCTCACGTCCCAGCCCAAGGATGACACCCCACTGTTGGCATCCAACCCCCTGGCTGGCCTTCCTCCCCCCCATGCCGAATGTAATTAAAAGTTATATTGTTAAAACATAGAACTCATAAAATTACATATTCAGAACCTACTTTAATTGTTACTGGTAAGGTAAGGTTGTTGCAACTTAGCATTATGAGCATGATCGTACTTTACTCGTAGAAGAAATAATGTCAAAGTGATTGGATGTTGTATGATATGCGGGTGGGTGATGTCTACTTCTGTCACCAGGTAATGACTCTAATCCCCGCCTGAAGTTCTGTGCTCCCTTTGTCTGCAATGGGGGAAAAGATAGACCTCTGAGTGACTAATAGTATGTGCTCACCCAATGGATGTAGTGCATATGGTGAGAGTGACTATCAGGGAGAGACAGCAATTTGCATATGGATGAAGGTGAATATGTAGATTAGTGCAGGCATTGTCAAACACAGGGGTGTGACCTGCAGGTGGGTCGTGGGCGAATGTCGGGAGGGTCGAGAAGCCATCTGTCGCGGCGTTCCCGATTGTGCAAATCTGCGTGCAACTGCCGTAGCAGCCGGCTTGCAATAGCGCCGGCTGCAAGCAGCCTTCAAAATGGCCACAAACATGTAAAAGAAATGCGGTGCACTGCGCATTTGTGTCAAATCACCAGTGCGCATGCACACAACTATGCGCATGCGCACCGGTAATCGGGCACGCAGGCACAGCGTGGTCGCTTTTTTTATACGTTCGCAGCTATTTTTATACAAGTTCGGGGGGGGGGTTTATTCATTTTGTTTTATTCATTTTATTTTTATTTTTTTCATTTATTTTATTCATTTTATTTTTATTTTTATTTACAATTTCGGGGGGGTTTATTTGATAAAACTTTACAGGAAAAAATGCAGAACTTTGGACAGGTGGAGACTCCATACTTTCTGACAACAGAAGGCTTCACCTTCATCAAACAGGTTCCATTGGAGGAGCGTGTACGAGGGCCAAAGGGACCCAAAACCATTTCCTGCATTTTTGTCAGCAGCAAACAAGATAACAGATAATGGTGGGTCGAGCAGGCCAGTCGCCGTAGGCCGCTAAGGTCGGCCGGCATGGGTCGCAAAGAACAGCCAGCGTGAGCCGCGAAGGTCAGCAGGCATGGGTAGCGAAGGTCGGCCGGTTGGTAAAAATTAGTCCCCTGAAAAAAAGTTTGAAAAACACTGGATTATTGTATATATAAATGAGGTGTGAGGATATATGTAGAAAGAAAAAGATCAGTACGTTTGCAAAGTAAGTGGATGTAAGGAGTGCTGTGATGGGGTAGGTTGAAGAAAGAGTGAGCGGGGGCAGGGTAACACATACAGCCATAATGAACAACTATACTCCCTTTTCTGATCTTGTTCGGTCATTAAAGCAGTTCCTGCACTGAATCCACGAGCTTGGCACAATGTCGCATCCGTGTGTGAACCTCCCATGTCACCTCTAGCCAGACTTTCTTGGTGTCAACACAGTTAACTTAGACAGTCACTGCTTAAAACTAATCAGTTTGCTACTCTTGAGGCATTTTCTACCTGAAGTTATTGCCGCAATCATTGTTAAGATCATTGCTCTTTTCTTTTAACAACAGTTTTCAAGTAAAATGAGTTCCACTACAGTATTCATAAATAACAATTAAACCTTGAGATCCATCAGGATCTATAGATTTTGGTTGGTTGTTATAACAACCAGAATCTTCAAGCACGATTTCCCTTGTTGTTGTTAACAAAAAAGAACAAATTAATATGTGGTTTAGAGTGCTGCAGTGATCATGATTGTTCACATTTATCAAAGTATCAATTGTCCTTTTTGAATTTGCCATTTAACAATTTGAATTGCTTTTCTGTCTTTAGTGAAATGGAGCAGAATCCTCCCATCTGAGACTAAATCCCATGGCGGGGTGGGGAGTTGGGATGTTTCCCTCTGTGGAGACCAGCAGGAAATCACACCATCTTCCAATCTGACCTTATTAATTATTCATTTAGGTGATTAGAGCCATATTCTGTGATGGGACAGGCTTGATGTAGCCACCATCACCAATGACCTCCCACCAGGCACCACAGCAGTAAGAGATCCCATGGTGGGAGAGCTCTTCACACCCTAGTCCTAGTGGTCCCTAAACTGGGAGGCTATGAGGGGGTCTCTTGCCCTGTGCTCCATGTGGCCCTGTCCATCCCCCAAGGCCCTTACTGCACCTCCTCCGAGGGTTTCCCCTTGCTGCCCTCCTTGACATCCTCCTAATCCAAGGAAATGTGATGTTCCTCCAGCTCCTCCTGGTCTAGTTGTTCGCTCTGCAACAGTGCCGAGTTGTGAAGAGTGCAGCAGGCCACTGTGATGCAGGACAATTCTGGAGGCTGCATTGGAGAGCAACCCCCAGCTGGCCCAGGCTTGAACAGGCCAATCGCTTGACTTGACCAGTGCACGCATTTACACTTGAACCTTGTTGGAGTGAGTGTCAGCAGGGATTTGGGGCCTCTGCACTGGCATCATCAGCCACTTCCTGAGTGAGTACCCTTTGTCCCTGAGAAGCGACCCTCCAGCTGTTGCTCTCCCTAAAAAGCATCAGGGATCTGTGAATGTCCCAAGATGTGACTATCATGGATGCTCTCTGGGTAATGGTCATTCACCTGTATAATGCACATCACGTGGTCACAGAGGATCTGTACATTGAGGGAGTGGTATCCCTTACGGTTCACAAATGGTGCCCCATGTGCCATGGGGAACACAAAGCCATGTGCTCACAGTCGACAACAGCCTGTACCTAGGGCATGCCTGTTATGTTGGCAAAGCCCATGGCCCTGTTGTCCTTGCTTGCCTAGTCCAAGTCCAAGTCGATGTACATGTGGGTTGCAAATAGTGCATCTGTGATCTCCTTTGTGTACTTGTGCATGGTTGACTGGGAGATGCCACACATGTTATCCTTGCAGCCCTGAAAAGAGTCGCTGGTATAGAAGTTCAGAACACCAGTAGCTTACAGGGCCACAGGCACTGGGTGACCACCAGCCCACGTGTTGTAAACTCTAGAATCACCTGGCACAGGTGGCCCACCAATCCCGGGACAGATGTAGTCTTCTCCAGTACTGGACCTCTGACGTCTGGAGGTAGAGATTCTATGCTGGAATACCCATGGTTGGTGGTGTCTCCTCCGAGGCTCCGCAATCTACGGCCCTGCTCTCAGAATATCCATGAGCCCTGCCTTCCCTTCCTCTGCAGGGCTCTAGTCCTAGCCGCGTGCAGCGGAACATTGATGTTACTGCTGCTGCTCGCGAGCAATAAAAGCTCACCTGTGTGTGTGTGATTCTCCTGAATCAAAAAATGAAAGGAAGAGAACATCAAAATGAGTGATGAGGAGCCTGACAATACCCTGACCCTCTCAGGACCCAGGACATCCACCATTGTGCATCCTCCTCTGTGATCTCCTTTCCAATGAACCTCACTCCCTCCCCTGTAACAACAGCTTTCCCCACACAGTTGCCCCTTTTAACTCCACTTGAACAAAGCTCTTTGACCATTGAGAGTCTCAGTGGGATTAGTGAGGAGGACGAATGGGGCCAGTTGAGTGTATTTGATGGACCTAGATTCTAACCTCTTAGGGAAACAAGATGCTGCCACACTTCGGCCGGGATTCTCCGATCCCACGGCCAAGTTCTGACGCCGGCGTCAAAAGCCACTCAGGCATCAACAGGCATCCAGGCCCGGGTATTCACCCCTTCCAAGGAGCCTAGCATGGCGCAGGAGTAGTGTCCGCTGCTCCGACGCTCAAAAGTTGGCGCGCCATGGCCGACGCAAGTCCATGCATGCCGCCACGGCTGGCGCGAGTCCGCGCATGTGTGTAAGTTCCCGTTTCCACGCTGGCCCCCGGGCAATATGGCGGAGCCCTACAGGGGCCCGGCGCGGAGGAACATATGCTCCCCCTCAGAACTAGCCCGCCCGCCGATCGGTAGGCCCGATCGCGGGCCAGGCCACCGAGGAGGCCTCCCCTCCCCGGAGTCGGATCCCCCCCCCCCCCCCCCAAACCAGGACGGCCCCCGCAGCCAGAAATCCGAGGTCCCACCGGGTGGGACCATATGAAGCTCACACCGGCGGGAGTCAGCCGAATGCGGCGGGCTTCCGGCCCGTTGAGGCGCGGAAAATAGCCAGGGGGGGCTGCTTTCAACGGCGCAGCGGCGATCCCGAGGGCACCCGAGAATCGGTGCCGGAGAATCGGCGAGCTGGTGTCGGAGCGGCGTGACCCGATTCTTGCGCCCCCCTCGGCGATTCTCCGACCCGCCGCGGGATCGGAGAATCCGGTCTTCATTACTTGAATGGTGTGACTGATGAGCACCTTCACCATAATGCCTTATATTGTGTCCACATAGGGCAGCACGGTGGCCTAGTGGTTAGCACAACCGCCTCACGGCGCTGAGGTCCCAGGTTCGATCCTGGCTCTGGGTCACTGTCCATGTGGAGTTTGCACATTCTCCCCGTGTCTGCGTGGGTTTCACCCCCACAACCCAAAAACGTGCAAGCTAGGTGGATTGGCCACGCTAAATTGCCCCTTAATTGGAAAAAATGATTGGGTAGACTAAATTTATTAAAAAAAAATAAAAATATTGTGTCCACATAGGGGCAGCACAGTGGCGCAGTGGTTAGCACTGCTGCCTCATGGCGCCACAGTCCCAGGTTCAATCCCGGCACTGGGTCACTGTCTGTGTGGAGTTTCCACAACCCAAAGATGTGCAGGCTAGGTGGATTGGCCATGCTAAATTGCCCTTTAATTGGAAAAAATGAATTGAAAAACTCTAAATTTATATTAAAAAATAAATATTGGGTCCACATCAGTGCTACCTCTGTTATGCAAGTGTGAGTATGAGCCTTGGAGATCAAATGGTTGGCGGTTAAGATTTCAAAGGGTTAACAACCGGGTGCCAATCAGTGGCACACTCATGCATTCCAATTCTGACTAAATTGGCACAAATGACACGTCGAGCAAGGGTCAGGGAGATGATTAGGTAACTGGCTTCCCCTTGTGGCAGACGAGGCACACCTGCTGCATGTGAAGAATGCAATTTTCAGTCAATTTCATTCTTAGAGGGCACGCTCATTCCCCCAGCTCTCATGGGCTGCAGATTGAGCAGCCAACCACTCATACACTAATCCCTGGCAGTCTGGCCTCCATAACCAGTGGCCTTGAACTCCCAGACAGCTCATGCCCTCTGGCTTCCCAGTGCTGCCTGAGTGTGGGGGTCCATTCCGACTGTACTCCTCCAACCCCTGTGTGAGGGTCTTTAACTTTCATGAGGCTGGGAACCTCCCCTTGTCAAAGACCCCTCTCTCTGCCTATGCAGCCTGGCATCTCACAAGATCCCCCACCCCAGGGACCCATCATTGCTGACCCTGTGGAGGCACCTACTCCCACTTTCCAGCTGCCACCATAGAATGGTAATCCCTCAGCGGTCATGTTGCCAGAAGCCCAGCAAGGAGGACATGGAAAGCGCTGTCTGCAAGCCAGCCACCAGACCCTTATAAACCTAGAGGCTCACAGCGATGAAAGGCTGCTAAGCCGCTGTTCCCATTAAACTTACAGTGGGGTGACACAATGCAGACTGAAACTTTCAGATTTCTGTGTCGAACTGTGCATCTGCCCTTGCTGGAATACCATTAGCCTCACAGTTATTTTGACATGGAATTATGGCCTATCAACTGAGATGAAGCGAAATCTAAATGTTGGACTATAGTCAAATCCCAAGGTAAGGTAAATAGGCTAACATATGGATTGATATTACTGATGAGGGCATAGTACATCAATCATTCATTCATAATGATCACAAACTGTAATTTATTTGCTTATTGCCTGAATATTGCACATGTTGTGGGTATGCGATTGACGGGCGCAGAAGCAGGTATGATTCCTGCTCCTGTCTGTGATCACAACCCAAAACGCTATTTCACATTGGCTGGCAAGTTAATGGCCGGCCAATGTGAAATGCATGCTGCCAATGGGGCGGGACTATGACAGGTGCTGCATCCAATGGGCACTAGAAGAGGGATTTAAAAACAACACAGGCAGTTCCCTGAAGGCTGCCAGAAGTTGGTGAGGAGCCATGGGGAACTGGCAAGAGAGACTTGAAGCATTTTTAGCTGGTGGGTGTCATGACTTTAGCAGTCGCTGGACATGTCCGGTGGGAGGGCAATGCTAGTGGGCATTCTACCCCCCATTTCTCTGATAATTGTCTGATTGCTCCAGTGGAGGCAGAGGGTGCCAGGGCACTGGTAGTTGGAGGAGATTTTGGCGTCAGGGATCGGAGAATCCAGCCGCATGCCTCGACAAGAACAGTGATTGAGAGGACCATTACTGGAGAGCAGGACCATGCAGAGTTCAAGGCAGATTATGAGCCTCTGGAATTGTCCATCAGGCGGAAGAGGCTGGATGTCTCATGGGAAGCTCTTGCAAAAATCCCAGAGAGTCCACATGCCATGGTCTCTTGGGCTCTGTCTTGGAGGGGTCTATGTAGAGTGTGAACATTGCATTGACCTGGAACTCCAAATGCACAGCCTCCTCCATAGAGATAGGTAACTCTCATGGAGAGGCAGCTCCAGGAATAGGATCAGGGATTTCTGGGGTTGTGCTTGAACCTGCGGGTCCACACACTGGCAGCGGCTTCAGGTCATTGCCAGTGTGAGAGATAGAGGAGACACTTAATTACTATGCTAGTCTATCAATGGTGAGCATAGCAACTTCACAATGGTAGACGAGCTGCATGTCACATCTGTGGGCTCGTTTCAGGGTGCTCCAGATGAAGGTTGCAGTTCCTCCACCCCTTTTCCAATGCCTGGTGCATCTGATGGGGCTGTGACGACTGAGGAGTGCCCAGCCATACGCTGGATGCTTCCTCTCAGGCGGTGCGTGCACAGGCTCTGTCGGTTAGCAGATGGCCACCAAGGCCAAAAGACTGCACAGTCAGCAGGCTACCTCCAACACGTCTGCCTAATGAGGAAGGTGGGGTGGGGGGGGGGGGGGGGTAGGGGGGTGGTGGCACCATGACACTACCCAAGCTAGCAAAGGTTTAATGCACTGTAAACACAAGGGAGGTTGTCATGAGTGATAGAACATTTGACACATGTTCAATGAAAATATTTTGTTAACAGAAACACCGTATAAAGTTTTCATTATGTGCCATGGCCTGAATGCTTCATGTTTTTCACGGGTGATGGGCATGGGAGTGGTTTGTGACAGACATGAGGGGTTCAGAGGTTGTTACTTGACAAAAGGATTAAAGGATGGCCTCTTCAGGAGTGTTCAGTAAGGTGGCATTGTCCTTGCCCTCACTTTCAATCTATGCCTTGGATGCTTCGCTGAAAGAACAGAGAATTAAGGTCTCAATGTTCTCCCTACCTCCTACGAGGTTCATCATTTCTGCCGTCATGTCCTCACCCTGGACCTCATCTGGCTCTTCCTCAGGCGCATCACTTAGTTCTCTGCAGCCTGTGGAACTGCATCACTGTCTTCATCCTCCAATGCGTTCCCCCATGGCGGAGCCAGATTGTGCACAACGCCGCACACCACAACAGTAAGCAAGGCATGCTCTGGAGGATATTTTTCTGTTTCACCTGATTAATCCAGGCTGTGAAACCTCATCTTGAGCAAGCCAATGGTCCTCTCAATCACTGTTCTTGTCGAGGCATGGGGCTGGATTCTCCGATCCTTGACGCCGAAATCTCGTTCGGCAAAGGGGCGGAGAATCCCCAATGAATCTGAAATCGGGGCGGCGCCACTTTTGTGATGCTCCGCCCATGAAAAGTGCCGTATCCACGGCCTCCGTAAGTTGGCTGAGCACTGCCTCGCGATGCTCGGTCCCTGACCAGCCGAGTTGCCGACGGCGTGGGACACCTGTGGTCTCACCCGAGTCCAGCACCGCTTCAGTCGGGGGAGGGCCGATCCGTGGGCAGGGGCGGACATATTCGAGGTTGGGGGCACTGGTGGTGGGGCAGTCTGGGGCACGCGAACCGGCCGAAGGGAGGGAACTATTTCAAGGGGCGGGTCCGCATAAAGCATGGCGCGGCCACAGATCCGGCAATTCTCCAGGCTCCACACTGCCTGGCTGCTAGACATCACCAGAACAGAGAAACGGTGGCTGTTTCACGACGATTTTTCCATCGTGAAATGCCACCGTTTTCATGCCGGCTTGGGGACTTAGTCTCCAGAACGGAGAATCCAGCCCATGATTTCAACTGTACCTCTCTTCCGCTTGCGAGGCATAATGAGTCACCTTTTCAGGGACAGCTTTTGTCATCCACCCAAGAACCAACCATCCAATCGAGCTGGAGTGACAAGGAGCCTTGGCACCTGGAAGTGACTCAGGATGATGCAGCTCTCAGCATGCCTGGCAAAGACCAGCAGAATCTATGTCTTGTGGGGACAAATCATCTGGACGTTCAGGGAGTGGAACCCCTTTCTGTTGAAGGCACCTGGTTCACCGACTGGCACCTTTATAGTTACATGTGTACAATCCTCCCTGGATGCGGGTGATCCCAGCTTTTGCAGCAGGGCCTCTGGCACATTCAGTCTGCCTGGCTTTGTTAGTCCGGAAATGAATGAATCTCATGACACGTCTGAACAGAGTGTCAGTGGTCAGCTTGATGAAACTCTGTGCAGCAGATTGGGAAACACCAGCTAGATCCCCACAGAGCCCTGGAAATAACCTGAGACAAAAAGGTTCAGGGCCACTGTACCTTTAAGAACCACTGGCGTAGGGTGGCCACCTATACAGTGTGAGGTGATTGCTGGGCCAATCATCTGGTATTTGGAGGTCACTGTGTTCCTAAAGAGGCAGAAGCCTCCCTCGGCACTGGACCTCAGAATGTCCAGTTAGCTAGAACGTTGTCTGTAGGGGCCACTCGGCAGAAAGCCTCAAAGGCAGCGATAAACTGAAAGAGTCCTCCAGCAGACACACAAAATGCAACCAGCTGTCCGACAACTACCTCCAACCAACTTGACTTAAAGTCATACCTACTCATATTATCATGGCTCTGTCGACTTTTATCCCATCCAGAATCAAGTTTCAATTAAAAACGTCATGGTCGGCTGGCCGGTGGCCTGTGCACAAACAATTATGACGTGCAGGCCCTGTAACATTGCTAACAGTTAGCCCTTTAATTGTTGGGATTCGGAAGCACGCTCACCAACTCTAATATCATGCGACTACGCGATAACATCGGGACACCCACCCAATGTCTCCTCATGCAATTTCCCCCGTGTTTGGGACCACCGCATGCCCCCTGCAAAAGTTCTGCCCTATGAGCTTCAGCCAGCAGAGTCCCAGCCTATCATGGATAAAATGCTTGGATTTTTCCAAATCTTTCTTGAGCACCATTACACAGCTTCAACTTGGATACCAAAGCAAAAAATTATGGTGTACTTCAACATTAAATGGGTGTCATGTGCACTTGGCTGGAGTTCTCAGTATCAAAAATGATCAGTTTTATTTCGAACCATGCTGAGTTTAAATGCAAAGATATCCAAAATCCAGAAGGGCAACTTGGAACCTCAGTTCAAAGTGGTATATGTGGTTTTTTTTGGCATAATGCGAGGAAAGGTGTATAGCCCAGTGAGGAACAGTCCAGTCCTTGTGTGAACAATTAATGTAGAATATTTATTAACTTAAAAGAAAGACAAAAATCACACAACAGGAAGGACTATACTATGCCATGAAACTTAAGCATACTGATGACTATCCATACATCATTTTGCATGGAACTATCCCTTGGTCCCCAACTATCTACGCTTACCTGACTCTGAGATGCCACTTTTCCCAAACGATATATAATTTTAAGTAACCTTGTGAGCTAAATATAGTAAGTCATTACCACAAGCAGGTTAAGGTGGCCACATCTGGGAAATAGTCACAAAGGAGGAAAATGGCTGCTTCTTTCGCGAGACTATATTGCAGTTCTGATGTTAGCTGCCTCTCTCTTTCTCTCCCTTTCCTTAGGGTTCAATAGTTATGTGGTGAATTCATACTGTACTGTAATTCACACTGTATTGTATTGCATAGTATTATGTCCTTGTGGGCTCTGTCTGTGAGCCGTTGCGCGGCTCTGTCCATAGGGGGAGATGAGGAGCTTGTACAGGGCTCCACCCTTGGCTCCGCCCATGGCTCCGCCCATGGACCCTTTCATGTTATTCACCCTGTGGAGTTGGCTTTTGGCAGGAGCTATCCGTTTTCTGACCTCTACACTTTGAAGTTATCACCTCCATAGCCCCATTGTTTTCTCGAATCACATATGTAAAATACATGTTTTCCATTAAGTGAATTCACAACTCAGCATTTCTCCAGATATCTGCACCTAATTAACTCCCTGCTTTACTTTGTTTTCTAAATCTTAATTCTCCCCAATTCTTGACGGTTTCATATCTGCGACAGCATAGGCAGAGACGAAGAGGAACATGAGCAATTACTTGTACAAGGAAGGAGCCAGGTTCTTTGAAAGAACAACATTCAGCTCCTCACACTTATTCCGGCAAGCCAGTTCATTTTGTTTTTTAATAATATGCATAACGATTTTTATTACCAAAGCAAGATTTAAATTGTTTTCACAAATCTAAAGCGTAATATCGGTGAGAAATTACTACAAATGATAATATCCGATGATAGTCTTGCAATTATGACATTTTGCAGTCTGCTATTTTAATATCTGTCTATTTCATGTTGGTGTTATGCACCAGGGGTTTCTGACTGTGACCATCTTTGTATGGTTCACCTAAATACGGTTACCCTTCAGTTGAATTCAAGTCTCAAAGGATTGAAGTACCACAGTCAGCTGTAGATAGTGGGAGGCACAGCTATTAAATTGGTTGACATGGTGAGTTTTATTTCCAACATGTTTAAAGTAGATACTGCCAAAATTATAATTTGAATCTTCAATTCTTATCTCAGAATTCCTCTCACTTATTTTAAAAGTGGTTATGAAATTTCTTCTATATCTGTTTCATGGAAGAAGGAGGTAATTTGTTCAAAAAAAACATAAATTCCTAGTTCTGTCTGCATATTAAAAAAAATGCTTCTTATCATTTCCTGCCATTTTCACAGCACATCTATTCTCTTCTTCTTATGTAGATGAAAACACAAAACTCGAGAAGAAATCCACTTCTCAAAGTACAAATGCCAAATCACTATCCCCTGCAGGCTCTGTTTTAGATTATTTTGGGACCAATGTAGATTTATGGGCTGAGGCAGCAAAACATAAAGCTTTCAAACTAAATCCTTGTTAGCGCCAACATGATCAAACATTAGTCTGCATGTCGGCAGCAAGAAATCATAGACTTTTGCTTCTCTTGTGTGCAATATCTAAAGCATCAAAGGCTTCTTATTGAAGCACAGATCCACATTTTTTCTAAGATTCTTTATTCATATTATTACATTTTCAAAGAGAGGAAAAATAACATACATTAAACAGATTAAACAGAGTTAAATGCTTACAAAATATAATTTGATAATCTTTCATTATGCCTTTTACAAGCTCATAATAAAAAATATTGCAGATATTTAAGTTTGTTAGCTATGAAAGGAAAGAAATGATACAAAGTTCTGAAGTACAGTTCTGGATATCAAATTGCTCATGAGTTCCAAGAGTTTGATTTGAATTAGATTCCATTTAATCATTTTGTCTATTACTGTTTTATCGCAGCTAAATAATTTAACCGCTCTAGTAAAGATATTCAGCAGAGTTCTCCATTTCTGAGGCTTCAAGTGTTAATACCTGGGCAGGATTTGTGGACATCCATTACAGGAAAACTGCCGCACCTGGACAGATTCTGCTATTGTCGAGGGGCTAGCACGGCGCCACATGCAATACATTCAATTCTAATGAGAAATGGTGCCAGATTCCCGGTTCCACGATTAACACTCAGGAGGCTGACAAGGTGCAGCCGCATATACTTCACTCCCCACAGACACCATCCCAGCCAACAAGATGGCAGCAAGGAAAGCGGCACCAAGGTTCACAGACGCCGAGCTTGAGACGCTGCGAGATGCCATGGAGCAGAGATGGGCGACCCTGTACCCCGGCCTAGGAAGGAGGCTGTCAGCTGCTGCCATTCGCTTTGCTTGGGCGCAGGTAGCAGAAATGGTCAGCACCACAAGAGGCACTGTCCAGACGGGCCAATAGTGCAGGAAAAAACTGACCTCCTCAGGGCGGCCAGGGTGAGTAGGCAGCAATGTGCCCCTGGCACTAACCCCTGTCCCATACACCTTACACCCCCCCCCCCCCACACACCCCTACACCCCTCCCCCCCCATCTGGAGGCGTCCAAACCCCCACCCTGCACCACATGCTGGCACCCATGCCGGTTGCCATGGCCGGTCACCCAGGCCACCGAAGCCATCAGCTACCCACCCTGGGCTGCATGCGTTGGACTCTCTAACACTGTGCATTTTCTGTTCCCCGCCTCCCAGGAGAAGGCTGCCCCTAACCACAGTGGGGGGCAGGAGAAGACTGGAAGGGGACCACTAGACCTGCAGCCCCTCACTGCGACAGAGCAGCGGGCCCTGGACGTGGTCGCGTGCCCGAGGAAAGGGCAGTCGCTTGGTGGAGATCGGCGTCGGGCGAGAAAGTGAGACCCCGCTGGGTTGCTGTTCCCCGTGACATGTGTGTCACCCCCCCTAACGCTCCCCTTAAGGTAGCACAGTAGCACAAGTGGATAGCACTGTGGCTTCACAGTGCCAGGGTCCCAGGTTCGATTCCCGGCTTGCGTCACTGTCTGTGCGGAGTCTGCACGTTCTCCCCGTGCCTGCGTGGGTTTTCTCCGGGTGCTCTGGTTTCCTCCCACAGTCCAAAGATGTGCAGGTTAGGTGGATTGGCCATGATAAATTGCCCTTAGTGACCAAAAACATTAGGAGGGGTTATTGGGTTAGGGGGATAGGGTGGAAGTGAGGGCTTAAGTGGGTTGGTGCAGACTCGATGGGCCGAATGGCCTCCTTCTGCACTGTATGTTCTATGTTCTATGTTCTAACACTACCCTCACACCACCCTCACCTGTATAGCACCCTCACACAACCCTCAACCCCACACCACTGTCATACCACCCTCACCCCCACACCACCCTGGGCGGCATGTACAAGCTGGGCCAAAGAGCCTGTTACCATGCTATAAAAATCTATGACTGTATAACCAGTCACACCCCCACACCACCCT
The DNA here is from genome assembly GCF_902713615.1 of Scyliorhinus canicula. Classification (NCBI taxonomy): domain Eukaryota; kingdom Metazoa; phylum Chordata; class Chondrichthyes; order Carcharhiniformes; family Scyliorhinidae; genus Scyliorhinus; species Scyliorhinus canicula. The sequence continues at coordinate 141,127,247 of NC_052151.1, read as the reverse complement.
CACACCCACACCACCCCCTCGCCCTCACTCCACACATTCCCACCACCCCTACTCCTTCCTTGCTGTTGTCTAATCGTGCGTCCTGTCGTGCAGGACCTGCTGGTGATAGTGTCCCCCACCCCCAGCCACAGCCAGAGCCCTGAGTACCGAGCAGCAACGAGGATGACACCAACATGGATGAGAAACGGAACCTGAGGCCTACTTGTTTTGGCTTTGTTCTGAATCAGTGTTACTGTTCACTGTTCTGTGATTCTGGCTAGGAAACGTTCATACGATGAATACTTTTTTTTTAGTTTGACATTACAATGGGCATTAATAATTAAGCACAGCATGAATATGTGTCACTAAGAAACTTGAAAAATATTCAAGGAGATAAGGTTGTTAAATGTTTAATATGGCCCCAATACCCACTTCAGGAAAGAAGTGCTTCAAAAGAAAATAATTTTTATCAAGGAATTATGAGCAAAAGATCAGCATCTAAAATTAATTTATTGTGCATCGAGAAACTGAAATCTAATATTATTGTCAGTGACAAGAAACTCATTTTACAATTTGTCATTCTGATTCCTCCAATCTCTAAATCTGGATCAAATTTATCTTCTTCGATGACTTCTGCAAGATAGTGAGGAGTTTTGTTACTGCCAATCACAGATGACACAGGCATCACTCAACAATATTGATATTTTTATAGTCCATGGAACAACTTCAAAGTAAGGGCATTCACTATTGAAGGGCTTCGGTATTTCAAATTTGATGTCAAAGCTTCAGGATGTGTGAACATCAATGTAACAGCTGATACAAAATCATTCTGTTATTACATGTAAGCTGATGACACGCAGCTCTACCTCACCAACACATCTCTTGACTTCTCCACAGTGTCTAAATTATTAGACTGCTCAATGAACATCCAGCAATGAGTAAGCAGAAACTACCTCCAGTTAAACATTGGGATGACTGAACCAATTATTCGGAGTCCCTGCACCAATATATTTTCCTAGCTACTGGCTATATCCTTCAACCTGGCAATGGTCTGAGACTAAACAAGTCTGCTTGCAACTCTGTTTTATTATTTAGCTGCTAAATGAGCTTCCAACCACACATTCATGCTCAAACTATGACTACTTCCACCTTTGTGGCATGACGTCTGCTTCAGTTTATGTTTTGCTGAAAGCCTCATTCATACCTTTATTTCCTGCATTACCACAAGGACTGGGCCACTAAACAAAGTATTTAATTAGCTGTCAAACACTGTGAAACATTTGGTGGTTATTAAAAGAGCAATAGTCTTTCTTGGACCTGGCTGATCTTTAGATTCTACTTGAGATGCCATCTGGCAGCGACACTACCAAAGTGCCAAGCTGGCATTTGTTGTGCAGCGGCCAACGGGCTGTTGGGTGGTTGCGGGAGGGGGGCCCAGGGATCCTCTCATAATGCGTTGGGGTTTGGGGGGGGTGGTGTCGGGGGTAGCTTTGGGGTCTCCAGACATTGGGACGCCATTTAAAAATGGCATCTCTATCTCTCACTGCACTGAGGAGCTCCACTCGCCATGCATTCCGACTGAGGCCCCCTATCTAACCTGGGTACCATTTTATAGCATTGTGTTTCTCGACGCTGCAAATCTCGACGCTGGGAAACACGCGGCTAAGTGCACGCTCGTTATGGGACTTTGTTCCCATTTAGTTAAATCTCGCCTAGAATGTTGGAAATATTTAGCCAGTCAGGGCAGTGTGTGTCGAGAGAGAAACAGGGTTAACATTTCAGGTTGAAGAATTTTCATCAGAAATTGGACAATACAACGACAATTGATGAATAGATGAACAAAGATTCCCCTGTGACCTGTTTTGAGGTGACGGAGGTGGCCCAACCAATGGCCGGTGGTGAGATTGTGTGGTCCCGATGCTGTCAACAAGGATTCCTGTTATTTGCACTAGCCATTGCCAGGGAACCCGTGGAAGAGGGTCATCGTCGGTTTTAAGGTCACGGGAAGATCCTGCTGATGGGATCAACCAGAAAATCCCGTTCTTGTCTTAAACATGTATTTATCTTTTAAGTTCAAAACTTTAACCTTCAATATTGGCTGGGATTTAAAATGGTCGTTAATGAATTGGCCGTCGTGTGCATTCACCCCGTCATCCTTTCTATTGGCTTAATAAAATGGAAAATCAGGGGGAATGTAGAACTGGTTGCCAACCTTATCACATTTGAAAGTTCACCCTGTTGTTCTTTTTCACATCCGCATGTATACATAATAAACGTTCAGCACAATTCAGTGCTCCCCATCCCCTTCATTGAAGTGCATAATGGAATACATATTTAAAGATATTTTTGTAATATTATTCTGAGAAATATTTTCAGAGAGAATAAAGAATTATTTATCCTCAGAAAGCTTAGTTCATGGTTAATACTTTTGCCTGATATTGCAAGCTGTTTAATAATACAGACTAGAATGTGACAGGCCTCGAAGAGCAAACTAGGAGGTAGGGGAGGGGTGCAAAATAATTGTTTGGAATGGCAGGGGTGCATGCTCATCATCTTCTCATTGCTGGCTGCAGGCATTTTAACAGTGGCAGAGAAGATGGCTGATCTCCTCTGGACCAGAGACCAACAGAGGTCCTTAATTGAACAAAGACCAAAGAAAAATACAGTACAGGAAAAGGCCCTTTGGCCCTCCAAGTCTGCACCGACCATGATGTCCGTCTAACCTAAAACCTTCAACACTTCTGGGGTCCATATCTCTCTATTCCAATCCTATTCATGTATTTGTCAAGTCGCCCTTAAACGTCACCATCGTACCTACTTCCACCACCTCCTCCAGCAGCAGGTTCCAAGCACATTTGATCAAAACTTTGCACTTCGCACCTTAAACCTATATCCCCTACTAATTGACTCCTCCATCCAGAGAAAAAACTTCTGACGATCCACGCTGTCCATGCCCCTCATAATTTTGTAGACCTCTATCAGGTTGTCCCCTCCTCCGTCATTTCAGTGAGAGCAAACCGAGTTAATTCAATCTCTCCTCATAGCAAATGCCCTCCATACAAGGTAACATCCTGGTAAATCTGTTCTGTACCCTATCCAAAGCCTTCATAACCCTCTGGTGGTGTGACGACCAGAATTGAACACTATATTCCAAGTGTGGCCTAGCTAAGGTTCTATACAGCTGCAGTATGACTTGCCAATCTATAAACTCAATGCCACGGCCGGTGAAGGCAAGCATGCCATATGCCTCCTTGACTACCTTCTCCACCTGCGTTGCCACTTTCAGTGACCTGTGAACCTGTAACCCACATCCCTCTGCCTGTCAATACTCTTAAGGGTTTTGCCATTTACTTTATATTTCCCACCTGTATTAGACCTTCCAAAATGCATTACCTCATATTTTCCCGGATTAAACTCCATCTCCATCTCTCCGCCCAAGTCTCCAAACAATCTAAATCCTGCTGTATCCTCTGAGTCTCAATCGCGACTCGCAATTCCCCCAATCTTTGTGTCGGCCACAAACTTACGAATCAGATCAGTTACGTTTTCCTCCAAATCATTTATACATACTACAAATAGCAAAGGTCCCAGCACTGATCTCTGTGGAACACCACTAGTCACAGTCCTCCATTCAGAAAAGCACCCTTCCACTGCTACCCTTTATCTTCTATGACTGAGCCAGTTCTGTATCCATCTTGCCAACTCACCCCGATCCCTTGTGACTTCACCTTCTATGCCATTCTGCCGTGAGGGACCTTGTCAAAGCCTTACTGATGTCCATGTAGACAATATCTTCTGCCCTAACTTCATCAATCATCTTCGTCACTTCATCGAAAAACTCGATCAAGTTAGTGAGACATGATCTCCCCTTCACAAAACTATGCTGCCTCTCACTACCACTTGTTTACAAATGAGAGTAAATTATGTCTCGAAGAAACCTTTCCAATAATTTATCTACTACTGATGTAATGCTCACCGGACTGTAATTTCCTGGATTATCCTTGCTAAACTTCTTAAACAAAGGAACAGCATTAGATATTCTCCATTCCTCTGGGACCTCACCTATAGCCAGTGAGGATACAAAGATTTCTGTCAAGGCCCCAGCAATTGGATTGGATTGGATTGGATTGGATTTGTTTATTGTCACGTGTACTGAGGTACAGTGAAAAGTATTTTTCTGCAAGCAGCTCAACAGATCATTCAGTACATGGGAGTAAAGGGAATTAAACAAAATTCAAGAAAATACATGAGAATACATAATAGGGCAACACAAGATATATAATGTAACTACATAAGCATTGGCATCGGATGAAGCATACAGGGTGTAGTGTTAATGAGGTCAGTCAATAAGAGGGTCATTTAGGAATCTGGTGACAGTGGGGAAGAAGCTGTTTTTGAGTCTGTTCGTGCGTGTTCTCAGACCTCTGTATCTCCTGCCCGATGGAAGAAGTTGGAAAAGTGAGTAAGCCGGGTGGGAGGGATCCTTGATTATGCTGCCCGCTTTCCCCCAGCAGCGGACGGTGTAGATGGAGTCCATGGATGGGAGGCAGGTTCGTGTGATGGACTGGGCGGTTTCCTCCCTTTTCCCCCTCAGTTTTCTGGGGTGGATCCCATCAGGCCCTGAGAACTTATGTACGTTAAATGTTTTTCAAGATGCCCAACACCTCCTCCTTTTTGATCTAAACGTGACTCAGACTATCTACGCACCCTTCCACAGATCCATCATCCACCAAGTCCTTCTCTTTGGTAAATACAGATACAAATTACTCATTTAGTACCTCATCCATTTCCTCTGGCTTCACACATAGATTCTCTCTACTGCCCTTGAGTGGGCCAATCCATTCTCTGGCTACCCTCTTGCTCTTAATATACGTATAAAAAGCTTTGGGATTTTCCTTAATCCTGCTAACCAATAATTTTTCGTGACCCCTTTATCCTTCCTGGCTCCTTGCTTAAGTTCCTTCCTGCTTTCCTTATATTCCTCAAGAGATTCACCTGTTCCCAGACTTCTAGTCCTTAAAAATGCTTCCTTTCTCTTTTGGACTAGGCTCACAATATCCCTCGTTATCCAACGTTCCTGAAACTTGCCTTACTTGTGCTCCTTCCTCACAGGAACATGCCGGTTCTGAATTCCGCACAACTGACATTTGAAAGCCACCCACATGTCAGATGTTTTATCCTCAAACGACCGCCTCCAATCTAGATTCTTCAGATCCTGCCTAATATTGTTGTAATCAGGCTTCCCCCAAATTAACAGATAAGGTCTTCACCCTAATGCTGTTGGAATTTTATCTTCCGCCATGTGGAGAGACTGTCAGGTAAACCCAGCATTTTGACAGGCTCCCTACTGTGTCTGATACATTACACACACTTCTTCTCTCACCCTTTCCCCTCCCTCCCTCCCAGATTCATGGTCAGGTTCTCACATTGCCCTCTGCCAGCCTTTGGATCCAATGGATAATCCTCCGCCATCATCAACATGTGCCACCACCAAACACATCTTTCTCTGCTGTCTCTCCTCGGCATTCTCAAAGGGATTATTCCCTCTACAACCTCCTGATTGACTCCTCAGTCATTCTCAACATCCTGCCCTTTCTCACAGCACCTTTCTGTGCAAAAGTAGGAGATGAAAGACCAGCCCTTTTACATTCTGCCATACTCACCATCCCAGGTTCCAAACACTCCTCCCAAGTGAGACACTGGTTTAGTTGTACCTCTTTCAATTTAGTACACTGTATTCCCTGCTCACGATGTGGTCTCCTCTATACTGGGAAGTCCAAACGCAGACCTGGTGATTGCTCTTCAGAACACCTCTGTAAATTTTGCAAGCATGACCCTGAGTTTCTTGTTGATTGCCATTTCAATTCTCTACTTTGCTCCCACTCTGCCTTCTCTGTCTTTGACCTTCTATCATGTCAGAGTAAATCTCCATGCAAGTACAGGGAACAGCAACTCAGTTTTGAAATTGCATTCCACAGTTTACTGGACCCTGATGTGTTATCTGTGTTGGTCTAACATTGACTGCAACTGGATGTAGTAAAACGAGAAACAGGCTTCTGACACAGGAGATGGTCCAACACTGTTTTATTGAACCCGTTGATTGCTGTACATAATCTGCTGTGGGTTGACACTCTATTAACCTAACTGATAACCTCCTACTGGCTTGATCAGACTAGCTCTCTATCACATGGTGATGATGTTCATTGGCCTGTGTACTGCGACTATCTCCCTAGCCGTGTCCTGTGAGAGAGAGAGAGCCTTAATGCCCTGTGGGCTTTATAGTGGTGGTGTCCTGTCTGGTATTGGTTGTTCTATGTCATGTGTGTTCGTTGGTTATCCTGTGTGTCAATCACTGCCTGTCTGCATCTCATGATATACATGAGTGGATATTATGACATCTCCCCCTTTTAAAATAAATTTTGGAACGTGGCTGTATGTGCATGCATAACTATGTACAAGTGGGGAATGAATGAACATATGTTTCTTGGGAAGGTGTCTATCATGCAGATACAGAGCAAACTGAACAAAATTTACAAGATTTAAGTCTATAGATTCAGTCTTTGTGGTGGGCGACGAATTCTGGTGGAGGGGGGGACGCTGGCACCTGGACAGGCGGGATGGCTGCCATCTCGGTGGCCTTGTGGACAGGTGGGAATGCTGCCAGATCGGTAGTCTCGTGGTGCAAGATGTCCGGAGGAGGCATGATGGCATGGGGAGAAGTGCAGTCGGGTGATGGGCAGGGAACTTTACACAGCGCCCTCCTGTTACGCCGCATAATGGAGCCATCAGCCATTTGGACAATGAAAGACCTGGGAGCAGCCTGACTGACAACAACAGCTGGGGCTGACCAACCTCCCTCAGGCAGCTGAACGCGAACAACATCGTCTGGAGCCAGCACAGGCAGATCCGTGGGATGAGCATCATACGTGATCTTTTGCTGGTCCCTGGATCGCTGCACTTTCTGCAGCACCGTGAGGTGGTCAAGGTCTGGAACATGGATGGCTGGAACAGTCGTCCTCAGGTTGCAGTTCATGAGCAACTGCGCCGGAGACAAACCAGTCAACAGAGGAGTTGCCCTGTATGCCAATAGCGCCAGGTTGAAATCCGAGGCTGAGTCTGCAGCCTTGCACAGCAACCGCTTGACAATATGGACCCCTTTCTCAGCCTTCCCATTTGATTGCGGGTAATGGGGACTGGATGTGATATGACTAAAGTGGTAGGATCGTGCAAAGTCGGACCACTCTTGGCTGTAGAAAAATGGACCATTGTCACTCATTACTGTGAGTGGTATCCCATACCTGGCAAACGTCTCTTTGCAGGCTTTAATGACGGACTTGGATGTGAGGTCCGACAGTTTAATCACTTCCGGGTAACTGGAGAAGTAGTCGACCGGCAGCACATAATCACATCCATTGGCGCGAAAGAAGTCTATCCCCACCTTGGACCACGGAGAGGTCACGATCTCATGCTGTTGCAGCGTTTCCTTGGGCTGAGCTGGTTGAAACTTCTGGCATGTTGTCCAGTTGAGGATCGTGTTGGCAATGTCCTGACTGATGCCAGGCCAGTAAACTGCCTGCCGAGCTCTGCGTCGACATTTCTCGACCCCCAGGTGACCCTCATGGATCTGTATGAGCACCATGTTTTGCATGCTTTGGGGAATGACGATTCCATCTAGTTTAAGAAGGATCCCCTCAACAACCGTCAGCCCGTCCTTAACGTTGAAGAACTGGGGGCATTGCCCCTTTTGCCAGCCATGGGCGAGGTGCTTCATCACGTGCTGCAGTCGGGGATCTTTGGCAGTTTCTTCGCGTATTTGTATAACTCGTTTATCAGTGGCCGGGAGGTTGCTGGCACACAGCTGCACCTGTGCTTCAATGTGGCAAATGAAATCACCCTGTTCACATGGTGTGGTGACAGATCGGGATAGGGCATCCGCGACGATCAGCTCCTTACCCAGTGTGTAGACGAGTTTGAAGTCATATCGGCGGAGACGAAGAAGAATTCGCTGCAGCCGAGGTGTCGTGTCATTTAAATCCTTTTGGATTAGAATTAGAATTAGAACAGTACAGCACAGAACAGGCTCTTCGGCCCTCAATGTTGTGCCGAGCAATGATCACCCTACTCAAGCCCACGTATCCACCCTATACCAGTAACCCAACAACCCCCATTAACATTATTTTTTAGGACAATAAGGGCAATTTAGCCTGGCCAATCCACCTAACCCGCACATCTTTGGACTGTGGGAGGAAACCGGAGCACCCGGAGGAAACCCACGCACACACGGGGAGGACGTGCAGACTCCGCACAGACAGTGACCCAGCCGGGAATCGAACCTGGGACCCTGGAGCTGTGAAGCATTGATGCTAACCACCATGCTACCGTGGTGCCCATGTGGATTATGTGGACTGGAGGCCTGTGGTCTATTTCCACCGTAAACTTTGGCAGGCCGTATACGTAGTCATGAAACTTGACTATTCCTGTCAGGAGACCAAGCACTCTTTTTCGATCTGGGCATACCTTTGTTCGGTTGGAGTCATGGCCCTGCAGGCGTATGCCACTGGAGCCCAGGAAGAGGAGTTGTTTCGCTGGAGGAGCACCATCCCAATGCCGTCCTGGCTTGCATCTGTGGATATCTTGGTATCCTTGGTTGGGTCAAAGAATGCCAGGACTGGGGCTGTGGTGAGCTTCGCCTTCAGCTCAAGCCACTCCGCTTGCTGTGCGGGAAGCCACTGGAACACTGTCGACTTTTTCACGAGATGCCGGAGGGCTGTGGTGTGGGATGCCATGTTGGGAATGAATTTCCCGAGAAAATTCACCATCCCAAGGACTGCCTTTTTGTCATCTGGGGTCTTCATGGCATTGATTGCCAGCACCTTGTCAGCGTCAGGTTATACACCCTGCTCTGAAATGTGGTCACCCAGAAACTTGATAGCAGACCTACCAAATGAGCATTTGGCCCTTTGAGCTGAAGGCCGTTTTCATGTATCCTCTGGAAAACTTGAGGCGAGCGATGTGATCCTCGGGCATCGTGGACCAGATGATCACATCATCCACATAGACTCGCACCCCCTCGATACCCTCCATCATTTGCTCCATTATGCGATGAAATACTTCGGAAGCTGATATGATACCAAAAGGCATGCGGTTGTCGCAATACCTGCCGAACGGAGTGTTAAACGTGCACAGCTTCCTACTGGACTCGTCCAGCTGTATCAGGCAGAACCCACAGGAGGCATCCAGCTTGGTAAAGAATTTGGCAGGAGCCATCTCACAGGTTAACTCTTCACGCGTTGGGATCGGGTAGTGCTCGTGCATGATGTTGCGATTCAGGTCTTTGGAATCAATGCAAATGCGGAGTTCACCAGAGGGTTTCTTGATGCAAACCATGGATCTGACCCAGTCTGTTGGTTCCCTGACCTTTGAGATGATACCCTGGTCTTGGAGCTCTCATAGCTGCGTTTTCAGACGATCCTTGAGAGGAGCCGGCACCCGACGTGGTACATAGATGACTGGGATGGCGTTCAGTTTGAGCAATATCTTGTAACGATATGGGAGTGTCCCTATTCCATCAAACACGTTGTGGTATTGCGTGAGAATGTCGTCTATCTCAGCCTGGAGATTTACATTGGGAGAGGCAGTCACCGGTGTCGAGGATATGGCATGGACGCGCTGGACCAGATTTAAGAGTTTACATGCGCGAGCACCGAGCAGGGATGCCTTGTCAGGCCGGACGATCTCGAATCATAACGTCACTTTGATTGCCTTGTGAGATACACCTAGCTGACACGATCCACTGGCAGCTGTGGCATTGCCATTGTAGTCAAGGACGTTTCGATGGCGGCGGAGAGGGTCAACTGTTTGATTTTGAGGAGCTGCTCCCGCAGGAAGTCGGACTGGACGCCGAAAACGATCTGATCCTGGATCATGGGATCAGCCGTCAAGTCATAATTACATGACTGTGCTAGGATGCAGAGATGGGTCAAGAAGGACTGAAAAGGTTCATCCTTACCCTGAAACCTCTGTCGGAAGATGTACCGTTCAAAGCTCTCATTCACCTCAATGTCGCTGTGGTTGTTGAATTTCAGCAGAACTGTCTTAAACTTTCTCTTGTCTTCACCATCGGCAAACGTTAGCGAGTTATTGATGTGGATGGTGTGGTTCTCCGCAGTCGACAGGAACAGTGCAATCTTTCGGGCATCCGATGCTGCGTCGAGGTCAGAGGCCTCAATATATAGGAGGAACTTCTGTTGGAAGACTTTCCAGTTGTCGCCGAGGTTTACGGAGATCCGGACTTGCGGAGGAAGTTGGATCTTTTCCATGCCGATGGATGGCTGCGGCTTGTCGTTGCAGATCCACTCGGGGTAGGTTCGTTAGAGTTAATAGCTCTCTGGTACCATGATGCGTTATCTGTGTTGGTCTAACATCGACTGCAACTGGATGCAGTAAAACGAGAAACAGGCTTCCGACACAGGAGATGGTCCAACACTGTTTTATTGAACCTGTTGATTGCTGTACATAATCTGCTGTGGGTTGACACTCTATTAACCTAACTGATAACCTCCTATTGGCTTGATCAGACTAGCTCTCAATCACATGGTGATGATGTCCATTGGCGTGTGCACTGCGACTATCTCCCTAGCCGTGTCCTGTGAGAGAGGGAGAGCCTTAATGCCCTGTGGGCTTTATAGTGGTGGTGCCCTGTCTGGTGATTGGTTGTTCCGTGTCGTGTGTGTTCATTGGTTATCCTGTGTGTCAATCACTGCCTGTCTGCATCTCATGATATACATGAGTGGATATTATGACAGACCCAACACTGAATTCAATCATTTTCCTCTATTTTGTTTTGTGTTTTTGTTGCTGGTTCAGCTTTTTCTCATTTCTTTATTCTATCACTTTGAATTTGGACAGCTGCTATCCAGTTGTTCACATCTCATCAAGACACATCTTTTGTGTTGTATTCTGAGTTTTATTGTACTCATTGGCACTCCCTTCAGCTTTTGGACCAGTAATCTTTTATCATTTAATCTTTCCTATCCTCCACCATATCACAGATCTTCCCTTTTGTTCTTTCTCCTGCCCACTTCCACTTGTTCAAAACGTATTACCAGAGAGCGCAGCATATAGGTCGACCCAGCATATAACATAACCCAATTATATACCCAGTTATGAGTCAGCCTGCCTTTTCCGCCAGGTGTTTTATTTACCTTATACTGTATGTCAGCACATGAGATCAAACAGGTGACACTAGTTGTGTTGCAAAGAAGATGTACAGGTATTTATGACACGTCCACAAGAGAAGACTTTGCATGGTGTGAGGAGTGACAAACAGAAATAGGACAAAGCTGCTTTCAAGCTGAAAGCCATACCACTGACTACGTCAAAAAGCCATGCTGCAGCGATGGTATTTGGTATTCTTGAAAAACTGACACGAGAATGGAGGAGGAAAGAATCCACCACAAGAAGATGCCCAAGAACAAATGCAACGTCCCAGCCACTGGCCTGATTTTGAGGATCATGTATCAGAACAGGCAGTGATTGACACACAGGATAACCAATGAACACACATGACCCGGAGCAACCAATCACCAGACAGGACACCACCACTATAAAGCCCACAGGGCGTTAAGGCTCTCCCTCTCTCACAGCGGCTGGTTTAGCGCACTGGGCTAAATCTCTGGCTTTGAAAGCAGACCAAGGCAGGCCAGCAGCACGGTTCAATTCCCGTACCAGCCTCCCCGAACAGGCGGCGGAATGTGGCGACTAGGGGCTTTTCACAGTAACTTCATTTGAAGCCTACTTGTGACAAAAAGCGATTTTCATTTAATTTTATTTTCAGAATGGACCCTCAAACATCGACAGAATAGTTACACCATCGACAGTAATGCAATTTGTATGTACATTAAATAGGGTCAAATCAAACCCAGAATCCAGCAAAGATTTCAGGCCAACAGCTAGTTGGTGTCGTCATTTTATGGAGCAAAATAGTCCTGTGTACCGTTTTTAAACTTTTTTTCCCAGGACCCACTTTCCCCAATTGTCTGACCTTTGTGGCCCACGCCACATTCACTTACCTTCAATGCGAAAGGGGAGCCTGCTTGGTCCTCACGATCAAACCCCAATCAGGTTCACAGGAGGAGAGGGAAATGCGCATATCAGGTGCAGACTTCAGGCACTTCCTTTGTGTCATCCTCATCTTTGTGAGAACGGAAAATCCAACCTCGCACATGTAGGTCATCATGAAGGGGGCAATAGCAACAAAATGATTGTTTCATCAGCAGTGGATATTTCTGGGAGATGCTACTCCAGAATGCTGACAGCCTCATGGATCTTTGGCATGTTTGGAGTCAGCTGTAAGCTAATAACGGACTCTGGGGTCTCAATCTCAAAAAGATTTTTTTGCCCACCACTTCTCTTTCAAAATCTGAAACTTCTCCTCTCATTTGCCAGTATTTCCCTGAATATAACAAATATGGGCTTTGCATCATTATTTTCTTTGCATAATTGACAAAACCATACCTCAAGAAATCATCTTTATACTGCTTTGTTTCTGTTAAGTTTCTCCTTTGCAGGCTATCTGCCAGAGGCCCTAGAGCTCGTACAGAGGTAACACTAGCATTGCTCTGTTCTACCATGGATTCTCCTGAGCAAACTCTTTCCAGTAGATTTAGATGTGAGATCCTAGCCAGTAGGTGCATGACCTGTTTTTGTTTCTGGCTGTCTCTTCCTTTTCATAAAATGAACCATCCTCACAGTCCTCTTGCCTTGCTTGCTAGTAGCTAGAAAATGGAAGAAGCTCTCCTCCGTGATTTGGAGGGAAAAGCATGTACATATAGGGTGCTTTACGTTAACTGCGTGTGACCTGTTCACTACTGCTGCTTATGGTTGGAGGACTGCGCACCGCCTCATTTTCATATCATGCAAAAGCCGGTAGCAGCCGCCATTCTCAATTTAAATGCCAGTCGCGGCTATTGGGTCTTCTCTTGCGATAGGGACCTCTGCGGGAACGCTGCAACCGATCGCTCTGTGACCCTCCCAACACCCACCTGAGACCCCACCCACGGGTCTTGCCCTGCACTTTGAAAAACCCTGGTCTAGTGTCATGACGGAAGACCAAAATTGCTCAGAGACCACCAAAGACCTCGATGCCAAAGTCACCAGTTTCCAGCGATTCATCACCACACAGCCTCACATTGGCAACTTGGATGAAATGCCCTGAAATTTGATATGCTCAGCAATTAAACTGGCATGGAAAATTATGGAAGCGGTTCCACGGAGCGTGACAAGACAAGATTCATAGTGATACAAGTTTGCATGGCTGAAGGACCAAAATTAAATGCCCGTGATAATTTTCAAATGTAAAATTATGCCAAAAATCAAGTTCCTTACAGTGGTTCTTGTTTATGGTCATGACACAGTTGGGTGGATGAGGACGGTGTGAAGATGTGGATCAACAATGTGTGGAACAGGCACCTCGGTGGCCTACACAAAGAAGACAGCTTAGTAGTAGAATGGAATGTGCTCAGATCCCATATAACTAATGAGTTCAAGAAGTTCCTGTGACAATATAACACCCATATCATAGTTGTAATACTGACAATGTTCATAGTTCACCCTTTCACGTGTAACGCAAGAAATCAATCAAGGATCACACTCGCATTGAATGGAGTAGTGGAAATATGCATGCTGCCCTGCTTGATGTTTTGTGTGATTTCATTATCAAATTGTGGGATGCTCTGAATGTCATCTGATCATTTAACAAATGTGCACTATCCAATTCAGTGGATGGAGGTGAAAATGCTGTGTTGCAGAGGGAAACCAAAACTAACACATCAGATCCAGAGTAGAATCCTCACAATGATGCCATAGCCAGAGTGAATCAGGATGAATTGATGAACTTTTGCCAGCTCCCAAATACTGTGGGCTGGATTCTCAGCACCCCGACGCTAAAGTTGCGGCCGGCTCCGGGGACCAGTTTGATGCAGAGGGAGTACGCAGCTCCGCCGGGGGCCATTGTCAGAGGCCTGCTCCAACATTCTCCGCCTCCAACCGGCCGAGTTCCCGACGGCATGGAACTAACCTGGTCCAGCTGGTTGGGATACTCACGTGGCAGCTGTGGACTCAGTTCGCGGCTGCCCTGGTCGGGGGCGGGCGGATCGGAAGCCAGAGGGGGCCATATCGGCGGCCGGGGAATTGTTGTGCATGGTTTGAGGGTTGGGTGTGTGACCAATCGGGGTCTCTTTCTTCGGTCTAGCGCCGCGCTCCCAGTCCGCCATGGAGCACCGCGCAGCCGCTGGAGGCCGCCGCCATGCGCATGCGCGGCCCCTGACCCGGAAGTGTGGGGGCCGGTACCTGCAGCAAAAGCGGCGAGATTTACTCCTGCTAGCCCTCTGCAGGGCTATGGATTTGTGTCCATTTAATCCAGGATTTTCAGGAGTAAAACCTTACCATTTTGACACCGGCATGGGGACATAGTCCCAAAAATGGAGAATCCAGTCCAATTAATTTGACAGGTTTTAAAACACTTTGATTGGGTTACGTGTATCTTTATAAAATTAATTCATTCGAAAGATCAGGCCACATTAATTTAATATCAATTACCAGTGTTATGTTTATTTTCCTCACATTTCAAAATGGTGACCACCCACACACCCACAACAGTGGTTCACTTTTTAAACTCCACAAATAAGTCAGTCACGGATTTTGCAAGGATTCTTGGAGGCTCCTAAGGTTGGGTTACACACAGTGTATATATGGTATATTTCTATCTTTCCTTAGCTCTGATGAAGGGTCAGCGATCTGAAACATTATCCCTGTTCTCTCTCCACAGGTGCTGCTAGACCGTCTGAGTATTTTCAGCATTTTCTGTTTTTACTTCAGATTTCAAAAATCTGCAGTATTTTTCTTTTGAATATTACTATATTTATTTCCATCTAAGGGGAGCCCATGATCCATATAATTCTCCATGCGATGGGAAAGCCCAGAATTATCTGATTTTCATTCAATTAAGGAAAGAATGGTTGTTAATGGGAAAACCTAAGGAGGGGATTCTCCGCTTCTGAGACTAAGGGCGGAATTCTCCGCAAGGCCCGACGGCGTTGTGAAACCTGGGGAGGTTCACGACGGCGTCGGAAGCCTCTCCCGGCCCCCTATTCTTCCCTACCCGGGGGGATAGGCGGGCTGAACCGGGAAACTCGGCGGCCAGAACTTGTCCCTGGCTTCAAGGTCCGGCGCGCCAAGAATGACGCCGGGGCTGTGCCTAATGACGTCAGCCGCGCATGGGCGGGTTGGACAGCTCAAACCCGCGCATGCGCGGTTGCCGTCTTTCCCTTCAGCCGCCCCGCAAGACGTGGCGGCTTGATCTTGCGGGGCGGCAGAGGGGAAAGAGTGCGTCCCCTTGAGACGCCGGCCCGACGATCAGTGGGCACCGATCGCGGGCCAGTCCCCTCCCAAGCATAGTCGTGGTGCTCGATCCCCGATCCGCCCCCCCCCCAGGCCCCACACTTACCTGGCGCGCCATGTTCACGACGGCAGTGACCAGGTGTGGTTGCCGCCGTCGTGAACAGGTCGGGAACGGCAGGCCGTTTGGCCCATCCGGGTCGGAGAATCGGCGGCCGCCATGAAAAACGGCGGCCCGCCTTTCTCCGAGCGGTGTGTCGGAAAACCGGACACGCCATTTTGTGGGGGGGGACCTCCCGCTATTCTCCCATCCATTGTGGTTGCGGAGAATCGCGGCCTAAGTGTTGATGACTGCGCGGAATTTGTTGACTTTCACAGCAAAACTGGCTCTGAACCTGGACCAATTCAGCGACTGTTAAGGGGCTTGCACCGGCGCCACGTGGAACACAATCAATTCCAATGAAAAATGGTGCGGGATTCGCCGGGCCCGTGAATTGCACTCGGGAGGCTGACAAGCTTTGGCTGCATATACATATTAAACTCCCCATACACACGCATCCCTGCTGACAAGATGGCACTGATTGTGCTAGAGCGCACCCATACAGCTGATGGGTTGACTGGGGCCAGAGGGGACCTAGGGGATTGGCCTGGGGGACACCCATACGACCCGTGTCTGTAAGTTCACAGTGGGCTGTTAGTGGTGTGAGCAGCTACATGGCTGCCTTTCTGGCTGTGTCAATGGTGTTGCGTTCCCATCAACACCGACCGCACAGCCCACCTCCTGGCCACCCCCCTCCCCAGGACTTGGCAGAAGCCCCCACGGCCAGTGGTAAAATTGTCAGCAAATTATGGCGATGTTGGACACTTTCAGTATCCCCTCTCTCTCCCTCAGCAGCCACGATTCCTGTTTCACGATTTTTAAAAGCACAAATGAATCACACCATCGGGATTTCGCCCCATCGGAGATGGAGAATAGCGGAGGCTCCGGAGAATACTGGGTCAGGCCCGCTAATGATATGCAAAGTGTGTTTACTGTATGTGCGTTCTGGACCTTATCAACGCCGCTGTCTAGGTGACGATGAATTGCGATGTGCCTTCAAATCACCGGCCGCCGCGATTTTGCCGTCGAAACCTTCTCCACCCAATCACATTTCCCGTTTTCGGCGTCAGCCAACGGAGAATCCCGTCCAAGGTTCTGTTTCGAGGTTAAACACTCAGCAGAATGAACCAGGAGGGAAACAACACTGTAGTAATTCATGAGTATTGATTATAAATGAACTCTGCCATTGATGTCACCCTAAGTGAAATATTCAATCAGACATTAAAGTTGGTAATTATTTTAAAACTGTCTCATTTTTGTTGCCGGTTTGTTATTTTACGTTAATTGTTATTAAATCGCTCCATTGTCAATTTAAATGAATAGCAATTTACCACCTTTAACAATAAAAGTTCCCGAGGCGCTTTGCAGGACATTAGCAAACAAAATTTGAGATTGAGTCACATAGGAGATCGGAATAGGAGAACATCATTTAGCCCATTGTGCCTACTTCGCCATTCAATTAGATCAAGGCTGATCATCTACCTCAGTCCAAAATCCAAAGATGGGCAAGTTAAGTGGATTGGTCATAATAGATTGCCCTCAGATGTGTATGTCAGGTTACAGAGTTGCAGGGTTAGGGTTCGGAAGTGGTCTTAGGTAGGATGCTCTTTCAGAGGGTCGTTGCTGACTTGATGGGCCGAATGACCTTCTTCTGCACTGTAAGGATTCTATGGTGTCACCAGCAAATCTGAAAATATTAAAATAAGTCCCCATATTCAAATAATTTATTCTATATAGATAGTGAACAACTGTAGATCTAGCACTGGTCCTGGTGGAGGAATGAAAAATAGATCAGATTTACACTTATTGTCACGAGCACCGAGGTACAATGAAAAGTATTGTTCTGCGTACAGTCCAGGCAGAATGCTCCATACATGAATCCATGGAACATATAATAGAATCATAGAATCATAGAATTTACAGTGCTGAAGGAGACCATTCGGCCCATCGAGTCTGCATCGGCCCTTGGAAAGAGCATCCTCCCCAAGTCCACACCTTCACCCTATCCCCGTAACCCAGTAACCCCACTTAACCTTTTTGGACACTAAGGGCAATTTAGCATGGCCAATACACCTAACCTGCACATCTTTGGACTGTGGGAGGAAAGTGGAGCACCCGGAGGAAACCCACGTACACACGGGGAGAAAGTGCGGACTCCGCACAGTGACCCAAGCCGGGAATTGAACCTGGACCCTGGAGCTGTGAAGCCACTGCGCTAACCACTATGCTACTGTGCTGCCATGATTATACATAATACATCGGAGTAAGTATACGAAGTATAGTGCTACAACTATAGACAGAATGCATAGAAATATCAGTTCAGTCCATGAGTAGGTCATTCAGGAGTCTGATGTGGCCATCTAAAATGGCCGTCTGCAAAGGGTAATGGGAGTTGTGGTCAAGCTGGGACACAGACAGTGCATAGCCCCTGTGTATTATGCAAAGGAAAAACCAGACTGAATTGAAACCTGCGCCTGTTAAAGGCCAATCACCGATTTCTCCAGGACAATAGACTCAAATCAAGGAATAGCAACAGTAGCAGACTCCACGGCACCGCTCCCCCTTATTTGGAAAGGCATACACACTTAGAGCAATAATGACTGGGATCCACCCAGCCATCAAGGTACCCACCCCTAATTGGCCGGTATCGATCAGTGATTGAGATTGCGAAAGAGAAGAAGGATAAGAAGCCCTGCGCACTAGGGATCAGTCTCTTTTGGGATCGGCCTGTGCCACACCAAGTGCAGCATAACGACCAGCGAAGTTCAAGACCCTCGATCGCTACTTGAGAGAGAAAGACAAGCCGCAGCCGAGACAAACCTGACGATTTCCAGCCGACAGACTTGGGGACTCAGATAAAGGCCTTATCTACCCGCACAAAGCCAGTCATCCAGAGGTTATGTAAAGGTCATCTTAATTGATAGGTGCAGTTTCATACATAGCCGCATGTATCATTGCACAGAGAGATAAATCTTGTGTTTAATAATAAACTGTCTTTTGAACTAACATACTGGTTGTGTGTTCGTTTGGTCAATACAAGAAACGTACTCGCAGTTTGTGGTTTGATAATAAAGAGGCAACACTGCTACCAGCAGGTTAGAAGCATTTTCAAATCAATTGGTGTGTGTTCTCAGACTTTTGTATCTCCTGCCCGATGGAAGAGAGAATAACCTAGATGGGAGGGGTCTTTGATGATGCTGCCCGCTTTCTCAAGACAGTGGGCGGTGTAGACAGTCAATGAATGGGAGGCGGCTTTGTGTGATAGACTGGGCTGTGTTCACAACTCTCTGTAGTTTCTTACAGTCTTGGGCCGAGCAGTTGCCATATCAAGCAGCCAGATAGGATGTTTTCTATCGTGCAAGATGCATTGTGGACATGCCAAATTTCCTTAGTTTCCTGAGGAAGTAAAGGCGGTGTTGTGCTTTCTTGGTTGTAGCCTCGACATGGGTGTACCAGGACAGATTGTTGGGGATGTTTACACCTAGGAATTTGAAGCTGTCAAGCATCTCCACCTCGGCACCATTGATGCAGGCAGGGGTGTGTGCGACACTTCGTTTCCTGAAGTCAATGACCAGCTCCTTAGTTTTGCTGATGTTGAGGGAGAGATTGTTGTCGTTACACCATGCCACTAGGTTCTCTATCTCCTTCCTGTACTATGAGATGTCATTGTTTGAAATCCAGCCCACTACGGTCGTGTCATCAGCAAACTTGTAGATCTTTGTTTTTAATAAAGGAACCTAACTAAAGGGACCCTCACCCTCAGAGACCCCCTAACTAGAAAGACTGCTCCCCCTCCCACAGACCATCACCTAAAACAGACCCCTGACTGGAAGCTGGATAGCAGTCCAGACAGGGGCAGTGAAACAGATTACAGTTGTAATGCTCAGCTGGAGGCACCACGTGGGGGACCTTGTGGGGGGTTCCTTTAGTTGGCGGCTCCCTGTGGAGTTCTCCCATTCAGTAGGTCTCTGTAGGGGGTCTCTTTATTTCGGGGGTCTCTTGGTCGGGCCGTGGGGGGGTGGGGGGGTGTCTGGTGGGGCGGGGGGGGGGGGGGGATGTGGTCATGTCTGGCATCACAGAGAGCTAAGTGTTGTTAATTTCCAGCTCAGCACTTCAAAATCACTCAAGCATGAGGGGGTGTGATGGGGGTGCACTTAACTCTCTTCCATGTGTAAATTGTAAATATTGTGGTGGCAGAGTGAAGAGGACGAATGAAGCATGGCTCACAGCTGTTCTGTGGAAGCTGTCAATCACAGCCCACTACCAGACCAAAGAACAAAGTAAAGTACAGCACAGGAACAGGCCCCTCGGCCCTCCAAGCCTGCGCCGACCATGCTGCCCGTCTAAACTAAAATCTTCTACACTTCCTGGGGTCTGTATCCCTCTATTCCCATCCTTTTCATGTATTTGTCAAGATGCCCCTTAAATGTCACTATCGTCCCTGCTTCCACCACCTCCTCTGGCAGCGGGTTCCAGGCACCCACTACCCTCTGTGTAAAAAACTTGCCTCGTACATCTCCTCTAAACCTTGCCCCTCGCACCGTAAACCTATGCCCCCTAGTAATTGACCCCTCTACCCTGGGAAAAGACTCTGACTATCCACTCTGTCTATGCCCCTCATAATTTTGTAGACCTCCATCAGGTCGCCCCTCAACCTTCTTCATTCCAGTGAGAACAAATCAAGTTTATTCAACCTCTCCTCATAGATATTACCCTCCATACCAGGCAACATACTGATAAGTCTCTTCTTCATCCTCTCGAAAGCCTCCACATCCTTCTGGTAGTTGGCGACCAGAATTGAACACTATACTCCAAATGTGGCCTAACTAAGGTTCTATACAGTTGCAACAGGACTTTCCAATTTTTATACTCAATGCCCCGGCCAATGAAGGCAAGCATGCCGTATGCCTTCTTGACTACCTTCGCCACCTGTGTTGCCCCTTTCAGTGACCTGTGGAGCTGGACACCAAGATCTCTCTGACTGTCAATACTCTTGAGGGATCTATCATTCACTGTATATTCCCTACCTGTATTAGACCTTCCAAAATGCTTTACCTCACACTTGTCTGAATTAAACTCCATCTGCCAGCTCGCCGCCCAAGTCTCGAGACGATCGAAATCCTGCTGTATCCTCTGACAGTCCTCATCGCTATCCGCAATTTCACCAACCTGTGCATCGTCCGCAAACTTAGTAATCAGAAATAAGAAATGAATGAATAGCTTGCTGCTAAGGGATCTGAGGAGTTTAAACACAGGTCACAGATGTTCTCTTTCCATGATAGATGGTGGTTCTATCCAGGTGAATGCTACAACTGGAATTTCTTTCACTGCCCATGCCTGGACCTCTCTCTAGCTTCCAGACAGGGGCATCTTTTCTGGGGGTGGTGGGAGGGGGCGGTCTATAGGGAGTACCATTAGTCAGGGAGTCCTACAGGGAGTG
This sequence comes from Scyliorhinus canicula, assembly GCF_902713615.1. Classification (NCBI taxonomy): domain Eukaryota; kingdom Metazoa; phylum Chordata; class Chondrichthyes; order Carcharhiniformes; family Scyliorhinidae; genus Scyliorhinus; species Scyliorhinus canicula. The sequence goes on along the minus strand of NC_052151.1, from coordinate 141,106,332 downwards.
CCTTTAGTTCGGTGGTCCCTCTGGTTAGGGGGTCCCTGTGGGGAGTCCCTTTAGTTAGGGGTTCCTGTGGCAGGGTCTCCATATGTAGCGCTCCCTGTGGGGGTCTCCCTATTTAGGGGGATTCCTGTGGGGTGTTTCTCTATTTGGGGGTCCATGTGGGGGGGTCTCCCTACTTAGGGTGTTCCAGGTGATGGGGTGTCTCCCTAGTTAGGGGGTCCCTGTGGTGAGGGTATCCTTGCAAAGTTCTCCCTATTTAAGAGGTTCTTGTGGGTGGTCTCCCTCTTTAGGGGTCACTGGAAGAGGGCAGGGTAAGGTCATCCCATGTCTGGGGAGGGGCACCCACAAATCCGAGGATGGGTGGGCTGCTTTGCGATGGGGGTTGGGGGGAGGGATGTGGTGGGGGGCGGGGAGCTGATGTGCGGTAAGAGGCAGGGGTGGTGGCCAGCCACAGGACTTCAGTACTGGAAACTCACTCAAAATGGCGACCTGATGTGGGATTCCCTCTGGATAGATTTGCATAAGTTTGTATGCAGAAGAATGCTGAATTGCTTCTCGATCTGGGAGTGCAAATCAGTAGCAATTCTCCTGCAGTGACTGTGTGGAGTTTGCACATTCTCCCCGTGTTAGTGTGGGTTTCTTCGGGTGCCGATTTTTCCTCCAACAGTCCAAAGATGTGCAGATTAGGTGGATTGGCCATGCTAAATTGCCCCTTAGTGTCCAAAGGTTAGGTGGGTTTCATGGGATGGGGCAGGTGGTTGTGCCTAGATTAGGGCGCTCTTTTTTAGGGTCAGTGCAGACTCGATAGGCTGAATTGTCTCCTACTGCACTGTAGGGATTCTCTGACTTCTATGACTGTTCACCAATATCACCTTCCAAACTTTGATTGCCTAAAGGGCACAGATGGATGGGAATACCACCATCTCCAAGTTTCCCTCCAAATCACATATGATCGGGAACTGGAAATATATTACCAGCCCTTGTTCACTTCTGGATCAAATCCCTGAACTCCCTCCCTCACAGCCCTGTGAAAGTGACTTTACCATATCCGCTGCAGTGGTTCACGGAGGCAGCTCACCACCACCGTTGTCAATGGCAATTAGGGATAGGCTCCAATTGCCAGTAATGCCCACATCTTGTGAAAAAAAAAATTTTAATCAAGGAATGAGAAAAAATTATTGATTCATAAATCTCATATTGTCCACACATCATGCGCAATTCGCATTATTACTGATTCCACCCACCCATTTCATCCTCAGTAAAGACCCTGAGAGTTATTGTGCATTTTCTTTACCACATTTCTTTATGCCGGTGAGAGAAGTTGGCAGTAAAACCACTTGAGCTTGGTGTTATGCTTCTGTTCACATCAACAGGCCCCTGGCATGCCGACTTGGCACTGGCTGCAGGCAGTTGTTTCCATAGGCTTGGGTTTAGCAGTAATTGCGGAACTCTACCATCTGCCATTCAAACACCAACCTCCAGCACAGTAATTCTGGGCCCCAGGTAGTTGAAATCCCTCAATTGTTTTGGCCTGTTCCTTTCTATCTGCAATAAGAACTAATTTATGCCCAAAACAAAGTGATTCATGCGCTGTACAACAGGGCCCAGATCCTGCCCACTCAATAACAACAGTGTGATTTAATTTTCATTGCAATATTGGATTCTGCAAATTCTAGGGTGTCATTGGTGGCAGACTGCAAATGTGACAGCTTGGAGTCCACGGAAACCCTCTTCAGCCGTGACCAACAATGCCTTTGATCCAACTATCTGCATAATCAAAACACAAACCTGACTCTACTCATGAAGAAAACAGGAAAAGTACAGAGGTGCTACCTTCAAATATCACTTCAGATACCCTGCCTCAAAATTCTCTCAGCATGTTGAAACTGCACAAGAAGTCCTGTTGCAGCCTGCTGGCTGAGGCCTTGATAGGAGTCAGAATTCTTGGGAGACTCTACTTGGGATCCATGTAGATATCCCATGCAGTTTCTCCGGGAGTGCTCATGTGGTTTCTAAAAACAGCAGAGCAGAAAGACCTTCTTGTCCAACTACCCACTTGGAAGTAGTAGAAGCTCCACACCCGTGTGTCTTTTAAGATGTTTTGAATCGACACAAATGATATCCGCAAAATGTTGTCCTCAAACTTCGAACTCCATTTTTAGTACATTTTGTGACATCCAATGTGTAGCCTCCTCACTCTGAAAATGGATATAACCTGGTCTGGTTAACTGGTTCCTACGTTTCCTCGCCATCACTGCTTACAGCCAAAGTAGGAGACCAGGCAGCATTTAGCACCGAATTCCGTGCTGCTGGTGTAACATTGCACCTGTTTAAAACATCTGCTACGAATGATACAGGCTAGGGTAAGGTGCCACTATCTGTCTTCTACTGTAACCCAGCTGCAAAGAAATTCAAATGATGCCTGCATGTGCATCCAAAGAGTACTTTAATAGCAATATGCTGGGTGTTTTCAGACAGGGAGGCAAATTACCGCTTAGGCCTATCCTCCTGATCTTCCATCATAACTTCAGCTGAAGATCCAGGGAAATGACACAGAAACAGCATAAATATCGCTGACTTTCTGCAGATCACTAGATGCAAATAGTCAAGAGGACCCCTGCTGAAATTTATTCCCCTGCTACTTTGAGTCAGTAAGAAGTGAAAACATAGCAGGAGAAGACTGATTTTTACGCTCGGTTTAGGAGGTGCGTCCAGCTTCACCTTCAATTTATTTGCATGATCGGTTAGCTCGGCTGGCTGGTTGGCCGGTTTGTGATGCGGACCAAAGCCAACAGTGTGGGTTCAATTCGTACTGGTGAGGTTATTCATGATTCCCCCACCTTCTCAACTTTGCTGCTCACCTGGTGATCCCCAGGTTCAATCACGACCAGTCAGCTCTCTCCCAAGAGTGGAGAGCAGCCTCTTGTCCTGGGGGAAAACAGTGACTTGCACTTCAATTTATTCATACTCTACCTCCACTGAAGCCTCATCACAGGCTGTCAGTGGCCTAACATCTGTGAGCTTTCACCCCATGCACGTTTTCTGCCTTCTGCTAATCAGAAACTGAGATATCGGGCAGAATCAAGTGACCTCATCGCGCCTGACTCGGGATGAAACGAGGCTGTTAAATCTCGCGACACATGCGACGCTCGGGACTCCTCGCAAAATCTAATGAGATCATGTGAGACATCGTGACCTGGATCTCTCCTTCGTCGGGCAGGACCCAGATTGACATAATTAAGTGAGCAGTTAGCCACTTAAATATGTCTGTGCTCAGAATCTCCCAAGGCGCAGGATCAAATGCCTATGCCTAGAGCTTGACATGGCGCAGTTCAGTACTGGTCCAAACAAACATGGACCAGACATTATGGAACTTGGAGGGGGGGGGGGGGGGGGGGGGGGTCAGGGGGGCAGTCTGGAGGGGGTGGGGGGGGTGTTCCAGGCCATCGATGGGGGGGTCCAGCGATGGCCCCTGGGTGGTCAGGCTATGGGCAGCGTTATATCCTGGTAATTCCGCTGCCACCAGGACACCATGGCGCTGCCAGCCTGGCACCTTTGCACTACTACCTGGGTACCCTGGTAGGGCCAACTGTGCACTGCCAAGGCACCTGGGTGGCACTGCCAGTGTGCCCGGTTGACAGTGCCTACGTGCCTGGATGGCAGGTTGCCCATGACGTGGATTAAGTCCTACTCTTATGAGGTGAGGGGGTTTCAAGGACACCCTAACAAGTACATTGGAACACTGGGTGGAGGGTCCGGAGACTAGGGGGTGGGGGTCGAGAGACTGGGGCGGTATTTAAAATAGGGCCCTGATCTCTTCCTGTACAGACATAGAACATAGAACAGTACAGCACAGAACAGGCCCTTCGGCCCTCGATGTTGTGCCGAGCAATGATCACCCTACTCAAACCCACGTATCCACCCTATACCCGTAACCCAACAAACCCCCCCTTAACCTTACTTTTTAGGACACTACGGGCAATTTATCATGGCCAATCCACCTTTGGACTGTGGGAGGAAACCGGAGCACCCGGAGGAAACCCACGCACACACGGGGAGGACGTGCAGACTCCGCACAGACAGTGACCCAGCCGGGAACTGAACCTGGGACCCTGGAGCTGTGAAGCATTTATGCTAACCACCATGCTACCGTGCTGCCCTAAGTTGGTGCAGGAAATTAAGGTAAGTGCAGCCTCAGTGGGGCGTTCCTCACTGAGGCCAGAAAAAGGGCTCCTGTTTGATATCAGGTCGTTCTCAGCGCTGCAGGCGATGGAAAACACCCCGCAAAATGCGCCCAAAACAGAAGTCTGCTTTTGTCCTATTAAATCACGTTCATGTTTCTAAAGAAGTTATTATTGGTTTGGAACAAGAAGAATCTTAAAACAAGGCATAATTAACATTGTGCACTGCTCAAGATATTAATTTAATATGAAGTCAAGTAAAATCAGATAAAAGTGTGTGAGATTCCCTACCTTATATCAATTGAATCATTTCTCTTTTTTAATAAAAGATCCTGGGAAATGACTGGAACTGATTATTCTCAGACGGTTACATTGCTGAACTATACCTACTACTTGAACCTTTAAAATTACAGTGCATGCTTAGTTCTCAAATTCAGCACTGGGTTAATCAGCACGACATTCTGGCACTGTCACAATTTGCTGCTCAGTAATTTGCAGCAGCCCCTACCTCGACCATCCCGCTGCTCACCGTGCGGGGTCTCCCAATGCTCCCCCAGGAACAACCTGTCAGCTCCCTTCACACCTCCCAATTAGTCTTCACTGGTAATTTGGCAGTTTCTCTGCAGATAGAAGCACAAGAAAGTATCTTTCCTCTGAATATTTGAATTCTGTAGATAATGGTGACGTAGACCAATATCATCAAACCTAATTTGCTGTGTGCTTAAAAGTGAGTTGGATTCAACAATCCGAGGGCAAGACTTTAGGGGCTGAATTTTACAGTTCCATGCTGGTGGTTTGCAGATGAGGGGAGGGGTATAAAATGCAATGGGTCACCCTCCCACTCATCGCCCAACCTGCCTGCAATTTTATGATTGCCAGAAAAAGGCCTCAGACCACCCAAACTCAACTTGAGTCTGGTGGGAAGTTCGGGCTGGGGATGAAGTCCAACAGATCACCAGGATAGAATGCAATGGATCGATTGAATGCAGTCCTATTGAATAAGACAGCTCCAATTGAAATTGTCTTCAAGTTAAATGGTAGGGACCTTAAAATGGAAGTCGAAACCAGGGTTCCGTGGCAGTTATATTAGGTGTGAAGACATTCCACGGTTCGACATAGTGACTGACCACAAGCCGTTGCTGGACGTTATTAAGGGAAGATAAGCCCTCACCGGCCATCGCCTCGGTGAGGGTGCAGCGTTGAGCCCTGCTGTTGGCAGCTTTCAACTATGTTTTTCTGCACAGACCTGGAACGCAATTTGCTAATGTGGATTCATTAAGTTGCCTGCCGCTACCTAAGAGCATTCCGCCACCACTGGTACCCCAGGAGATAATTCTATCCCTAATCTTCCTAGGCATCCTGCCAGTGTCTGCGGGGCACATCTGAAGCTGGATTCAAAGAGACCCTGTTTTTCCAAAGGCCAAATGAATGATACAGTCTAGCTGGCATTACGAGAAGTCTGAACTGCTGGAGCTCTATTCCACTCATCAAGACAAGTTATCATGTGACGATGGCATGATTCTGTGTGGATCACTGATGGTCATTCTGTCTCAGGCTGGAGGGCCCCTCCTTTAAGAATTACACAGCACCCACCCAGGGCAGACAAAGTTAAAGATGCTGATGCACAGCTACGTCTGGTGGCCAGGAATAGGCAAGGCTATTGTGAAGCTCATGCAACAGTGCCATCCTTGGCAAGTGCAGCAATCTTTGCTGCCTTCTGTCACACTTCACCCTTGGGAATGGCCACGTCGCCCATGGACCAGGGTTCACATGGATTATACGGGCCCTTTATTGGGCAAGATGTTTTTGCTGCAGGTAAATTCCCACTCGAAGTGGTTACCAGTCCAGGAGATGGGGTCGACTCCCTTGTCAGCCTCAGTCGAGGCTTTGTGCCGGGTGTTTGCCATTGATGGCCTTCCCGAGGCAATCGGTTCGGACGATGGCATCCCCTTCATCGGCGATGGTTTCCAATGTTTTGTGAGAGCAAATAGATTAGCCCCCTATCATCTGTGTCTGGCTGAGAGGGCCGTTCAAACTTTGAAGAACGTCATGAAAAAGCAGTCAGATAAACCATTTCACCAGAGGTTGGCTAATTTGTTGCTCTTGTACAACTCAACCACTCATTCTACCACAGAGGTCACACCAGCTGAGTTTCTCATGGGCCGTCGGTCAAGAGCCTGATTGGATCTTGTGTTTCTAAATTTGCTGGTGAGGGTGGAGTCATGTCAGTCTCCCAGAAGAGTCAGCTGTCAGAGCAGAAGGAGGACAGGTCATTCCATGTGGGAGACCCGGCATTGGTCTGTAATTTCACAGCAAGTTCACCTTGGTTTGGAGGACAGGTTGTGGCCCAGTCATGGCTGGTGTCTTATGTGATTGATGTTAATGGTAAGTTCGTTAAGAAGCACGTCAACCACCTGAGGAGTCAAGGGGTGATGATACCCAGTGTGGAGATGGTGAGTTCTATGAGTACCGTGAATAGTCCTGTAACTTGTTCCAGCCAAAGGTAGGCAGCGTCTCCCACTTATGTTCAACCAACAGTGCCTGTCGAGGGAGGCGAGGCTATTTCATGCATTGTGGAAGTGATCCTGCCTGAGATGGCATTGACTGTGGAGCACCCTATCGCCCAAAGAAATGCCGAGCCTGTGGCTGCGCTTTAGAGATCCGGGAGGACTCAAAGAGCTCCGGACCAATTGATTTTTTGGTGGACTCTCTTTTCTCGGTTGTCCCTGTAACAATTGTGACTTTTGGACATGGTTATAGGGAAGTGTATTAAGGGACTTAAAGGGGAACTGATATGGTAAGTTGGCCCCTTCAAGGGGCGAGCTCCACTGACCACGTGTCTGGCTCGGGGTCAATCGCGCAGGAGCGTGTGAACCCTGGTCAATGTGGAGTTTGTGCCGGGCCCTGGGATTTGGACCCTGGGCAGTGTACATTTTCGTTCTTTTGCGACCTTGCGGTTTACTTCGCACAGCCGATGGTAGTGATAGTGTCGCTATGGGCCTCTGCAGTACCGCCTGATATATCCATCTTTTTCTTTGCAATCTTTAAACCCATTGCATGTCTCGAGCAACCTCACTCATTATGTGGCTCAATTGGCCTTCCGGCAGGTATCCGAACAGCCGACCATTCAACTTGCTGGAAAAATGGATACGCCAACAGAAAGTCATTGAGCTCCCTCTTGACACCTTTCCCCTGCATTTAGCCAAACCTCACACCTCCCAGCCCATCACAATTCCATTCAATGACTCTGTTGCTTTATTAATGCCACTGTACTGAATGGTTGGTGTTGAATTGAAAAGATATTTGAAATTCTGTGTGATGTTCTTCACAGCCAGAGCCGACTTATGCATTGACCTTTAAAAGATAGGATAGCTCAGCAAGGACTCCCTTTGTGAAACAGGGATGATAAAGATAAATGTCCTTCAAATGCACACATAGGATTGTCTTGATTAGCAAATGCAGTTTGTGAAATAGAATCGACGTACATGCAATGTCAAGATTCAGTCACAACTGCTTTTCTTATTGTTTTCTCATTTGGGGCGTGATTCAGTAACTCATACTTCCTGGCGCGGAGACAGGTGCAAAAGGTGAATCGGGTGAGAGTTCCAAGTCGGGCTTCACGCCGGGCCGATTGCAACTCACCCGCCTCGGTCCTAATGGCACCCGGTACTCAACAGCTACCTCTGGGCGATCTCACTAGGGCACCGTTTAGTGTCACTCCACACAAGCGTGGACCAGGCGTAACAGCACCTCGGAGGATCTCGCAAGCCATTGGTGGTATGGACAGGACATGAGCACTGCAAAGGTACCAGGCTGACAGTGCCAAGGTTCCCAGGCACCAGACTGGTACTGCCAGGTATTGGGTCTGGGGAGGCCTTGCCACTTGGAGTGGGGGTGAGGAGGAATTCCCAGGGGCCTCCCCAAAGCTGGGATTGAGGTTGGGGGGTGGGGGGTGGGGGGGTAAATAAAGCGAGGGGGGCTTGAAAAGGGGTGGGAGGGGGGATATCAGGACTGTCAGTCAAATAGGTGTCCCGATCTGCAAGCAGCCTGTCCTGCTGGCGTGGTGAAGCGAACCAGCAGGGATTCACTCTGTGCAACCTCGGCAGAGAAAACACCTCAAAATCAAATAAAATGGCACATATGTTGAATAGGTGAGTGTTTCTCAGCAATGCAGCCAATGAGAAACACCCCGGTAAATGTGCCTGACACCTTTGAAGTCCGCTGAATTGCCCTCTTGATCATTCTCCTCCAAACCATGGGAAATTATTAAAATCCACAAAGATATCCTGTTCTGTCCGTTTTTCTTGCTCCAAGTGAAATAGTAAGAGAGTTATAGGATAAGGAGTCATAAATAAAATTCTGGCAAAGCAAAAGAACATTCATCATCAGCAACCATGAGTGATGAACCAATTAAAAGGTGAATGCAAACTTGACAGCCTTATTTTTACACTCCTCTTGCCCTTGCCACTTTCTATAATCTCCTCCAGCCCCAGAACTCTTCAAAATATCTGCATTGATCTTGTCCTGGCCACATGAGCACTCATCATTTTAATCGCTCCACCACTGGTATACACGCCTTCAGCTGCACGGTCCCAAACTCTGGAATTCTCTCCCTAAACCTCTCTGCCTCTCTACCTCTCTTTGCTCCTTTATGATGTTCTGTGGTGAATGAGATTCACACGGTATTATAAGTTACCAATGTCACTCTGTTCCCAGTATATATATGTATCAATATTGTAAGTGCAGTTGCACTACCTGACAACCAGGGGGAGTAGCTCTGGGAGTACTCGAGAGTTTGTACTGGGCTCCCCCCTTGGCTCCGCCCAGAGCTTCTCCCCCTGGAGCTGCTGTATAAAGGTCTGTGCCACAGAGTCAGCCAGCCACAACCGCTAACAGGCTGGCTCTGTTGTAAGTATATTAAAACCGCTATTTTAATCCTACAAGCACGTGTCCGTAGAATTGATGATTCCATCATGTTCAATAAAACCTGTCTCTTTGACCAATTTTTGCCTTTTGCCTTAATAATGTTTTATGTACCTCGGTGTGAAATCGTGCTCTGTAATATTCCTCTTCTGTGCTTTTGGACGTTTTATGAGGTTAAAGGTGCGCAATGAAACATATTGGGTGTAATTTAATGGCCACGTTGTGCTTAAGTGAGAGCGCAAAGAGTCCTATAAATTGCGGGAGAGTCTGAAATTGAGAACTACACCGGGCACTGATTTATTCACAATCTAACCGGCTCACTCCAATCGGTGAAATAAGGATCGTGTCTTAATGTGCGAGAAACAAATAATCACACTTAAGGCCAGTGTGTCTTTAACCCGTATATGGTGGACAAATTACTGCAAGTCAACATAGTTTCAAATCAATAGTCTTTATTCACAGACATACAATGTTAACATTAATCAATCACATAATCAGTCTAAGTTATGCTAAAGTGCAATACCTAGACCTTGATTTAACTTTGAGTGACTGAGACAGAGGACTTCTGGCGGGGTAGGAGAACGGTCGCGGGCAATGGAGCTCCGACAGTCGCGTCCCGTTCCTGGGGGACAGACAAAAAAACAAAACGCGCAAACCGGCCAGACTGCCCCCTCCCCCCCCACCCCACGCACGGCAGGAGAAAATGCGGGGACCGAGCCAGCGATGGGGATCGCTGTGTTTATTTAAAACTACTCTCACTTGTCTGTCCGTGCTAAGCGTGGTTGGGTCGAAACAAAAGTCGCCTACTGCGCTAATCCTATTCGCATACTCTCCTACTGTGAGAGTAGCGGGTGCTCTGTCTGATTTTGCCATTCTCCAGACGCACTGGTTTACTGGATCGAACGACAGGCTATGGGCATTCATGAAATCTATACCCAGTATGTGTTCTGCTGTATGGGGTAGATTAACTAATACAACGGGGTGTCTGGTGGAAATGTTCCCTAACTGAATTGCTACGGGGGCTGTAATGTGTCCCTGCTGTGAGTGTCCTGTAAAACCGCTGAGTGTAATGGTGGAAGTGGTCGGCCACGTGTCTGCCTGTGCCGTGGTGGTGGAATTAATTGTGGTGCGGGACCCTCCTGTGTCCCAAAGTAACTCTATGGGCTTCCCTCGAACCTTTGCTGTGACTACCGGTCTCCCGGATTGGTCCCAGAGGGTGTCACAAACCCAAGTGGGGGAGCCCGAACACCGTCAGTCCATTCTGTCCACATTGGTCTGTCCTGACTGTATTCCTATACTGTGAATAGGCTTTGCTCTATTTCTGTTCAGAGTGCCTGTCTGCTGGTCTCTCTGTGATCTTTGGGGTGCATTGCATTCCTTAGCAAAATGTCCTAACTGACCACAGTTGTAGCATTCCTGCGACTTCTGTGGAGGGCTGGTCTTCCCTTCATTTACCCATGCGGGGTTTTGGTGCGCTCTCATTGCCTGAATGTCCGCTGCAGCCTGAGCTTCATCTGGGTCTTTATTTTAATTTTGCCCTGAACCGATTGTTCCCAAGCGCGGGACAATCTTTTCAGAACCCATTTCTCGTTATGGGCCTCTTCTGAGGGGTCATAGCTATTGCAAGCACTCTGTCCTGCATCTGTGGCATGGGAGATTATGGTGCGCGTCCATTTAACCATGTTGTCATGGTTCAAATACGCTCGGTTTAATTCGCCAAAAACTGCGGTGAAATGGATCCACAGCCTTCCTGCAAATGCTGTGGGATGCTTTGTTCTCTTTTGTCTGCATTTATTTAGTCCTTCAACTGGGTCTCCTCGGTTATACCCTATTGCATCTAAAATGGAGGTGTGCATTTCCTCTAGTGTGCCTCCTCCAACGTTCTGTGGGTCGGGGAGGGCTGCTACTACGGATGGGTCTAAGTTCAGAACCGTGAGCTTAACCTGCTCTCTATCATCCAGGCCGTACATGGTAGCCTGCTGTTTAACATTTGCGAAAAATTGGTGGGGGTCTGCGGTGGGGAGAAACGGAGTGATTTTCTCACACGCGTCCCTGAGTTGCGTTACAGTTAAGGGGGTGGTGTAGGTGATATCGGGTGCGCCGTCTGTGGTTGCCTTTCTTTGGGTGGTGACTGGGTTCATAGGTGCGGGTGCTATCTGATCTGTGGGGGGTTGGGGTGCTTTCCTTTTCTGCTGCGCTGCTGACGCACATGTTCCCTGAACATAGCGCTGCGCTGTCTCACTTAATTCCTGCCAGTCTGGGGCATTCTCCAAAGGTGCTTTGGAACCCATTCTGCACTGAAAGCAGCGATTGCAGCTCCGCAATCTGCTTCCTACATTTTGCATGGTCTACTGTGCTCTGTCTTTGCTCAGTAGTGGCAGCATGGAGTGCTCTTAAAGCTGCCTTTAGGTCAGAGCATTGCCTCTGCAATGCCTCTACCTGCTTTTCCGATTCCTCTTTTTTCAGGACTGCACGTTGCACATCTTGATAGGCCTTTTCGTATTGTGGCTGGGAACTGCTCAGGTGGGCTAGACATGACTGATGTGCCCTCTTGGCATCATCCACCTCTCTACCCTTCTCTGCCAGATTCCCTCTTAGTTCTAAGTTTTCCTTCTCGATGTCTCTGACATCCACTTTGCTCATTCTATTGCGTTCTTCTAATTCTGCTCGGAGCGTCCGAACGACCTCCTCAGTGCCTCGCAACTGTGCCAAACAGGACACGATTGCCATCGGCTTGCGTGATTTACTTAAATTCTTTTTATGAATTTGAGAGAGGTTTTCCCACCAAGTATGTCCTATACTCCCGGGACCTGTCTCCTCATTCATACTGAACTCGTTCCAAAGGGGCCACCCCTTTCCTTTCAGATACTTGCAGAGTTCCAGCTCCCACACGGGACACTGACCTACTCTGCTACTGCTGGTCGCTGCGACCAAGAACTGCTCTGGGTTCATGAGGCGTTCCATTGCCTGCATGGCCATTTTCTCTTTCTTACTTAAATTTGGAACGGGGGTGTTAAGGTAATATTTTAAAAGACGGGTAAGGCTTTCGCTATGTTCCGCTTACAAAACTCCCGACAGTTCGTCGCAACAAAAAGCTCTCAGGTTAACCTTACAACCCTGTTAGTACGCATGCACAAAACACACTTCCGAATTATCGTTATTGGTTTGAACACCTTGACCACTTGTGATTTTTCCTTTTTTTCCAATCAGATTTCTAATTCAAATTTCTGGGGTTCTCACGGAGTGGGGGTGCCACTTCTAATCGCGTCCCGGCGGAGTCGCCACTAAATGTTGCTTGTTCTACTGTTAGTGTGATTAACACGCCTCCATTTAAAGGACATGTGCTTAACACTGGTTTGGCTCTGTATCTGTATATATGCTCAGGAGTCGCCAGGTGCCGTCAGAGACACTGTCACAAGTTATCAAGGTCAAGTTCAAAGCAATAAGTCTTAACACCGATCAGTAAGTCTAAACAATTAGTGTTTATTATAACAGATATAATAAATACTCATGCACACGCTAAAAGACATACTTATTTCTACTATTAAACGACTAAATACTTATCTAAGTAGGAACCAACAAGGTCAGGGGACAAGGCTTTTGTTCCTTTCTGGACTGCACCTTCTGTTCACTAATAGTGGGCAAGAGTATAAGCAATGCCTGGGTCACGTAGCGATCGTTGTTTTGGCACTTACTGAAAGATGGCTGATGCTCAACGGCCGGTGATGAAAGACAGGATCTGGAGGCTGGGGCCGGAGTCAGGATGCAACAGCCTAGGCCGGAGTCTGGAAGCAACAGCAGATCTGGGCCGGAGTCTGGAAGCAACAGACCAAATCATGTGCTTGACCTTCTTTTTATAGACTCTTTCACCTGCTAGGTATCGATTGGGTCTTTCCCAATCGATATCATTCGAATTCCCCTATCCTGGAGTCGTTCCTCGATGGCGGGGGCGGTTCCTAGGGGTCATTGACCTGGGTTCTCTGGCGCCATTCTGGCTGGGTAGCTATAGACAGTATCAATCGATACTTAAAATGTTTCTATTGTATCTGGGACTGGGCCGGTATCATCTCATTAGTATGCAGATCGCTTTCCTATTTGCACCTTTGGCTGAGTCTCTGCACCTGCCTTGAAACCGGTTTTTACGAGTGTCTCACTGTTGAAAGCTTCTGCAAGCTGTTTGTCCTTACTATGGCTGTTTTTCCCTGCAGTCTTAGCAGTTCTCCATTTTGTAGACTGGTGTCCATTTTAGAGGGCTACAACGCTGTGCCCAAAGCCCAAGGCAGGGGATCATCCAAGGGCAGTTATAGCTAACCTGCACCGGTACCAAGACAGGGAAACAATCCTGCGCTGGGCCAGGTAAAACAGAACCTGCAAATGGGAAGGACACTTCATTGGAGTCTACGAGGACATTGGGGCAGACCTAGCCAGGAGAAGGGCCAAATTCAAAAGAGTGAAAGCAGCTCTTCACAAGAACGATGTGCGTTTTGGTATGCCATACCCAGCGAAACTCTGGGTCACATACCAAGAAAGAGAGTACTTCTTCACAGTCCCCACCGAAGCAAACAAGTTTGTCGAGGAACACGGGCTGGAAAGCCGACAGTAAGGGTAGAAATAATGGGCCCCTGGCAAGGGGCAACGGCACGGAAATGGGGGGAGGGGGGAGGCAATGCCAGAAATATTAAAACCAGAAATAGTCTTCCTCCAAGAGACACACCTGAGAGAGCAGGACCGACTGTGGGTAAGAAAGGGCTGGGTGGGACAGACCTACCATTCCTGCAATGGGACGAGGGCCAGGAGGGTGGCAATACTGATCATAGAACATAGAACATAGAACGATACAGCGCAGTACAGGCCCTTCGGCCCATGATGTTGCACCGACATGGGAAGTCAAAAACTAAAGGCCATCTAACCTACACTATGCCATTATCATCCATATGCTTATCCAATAAACTTTTAAATGCCCTCAATGTTGGCGAGTTCACTACTGTTGCAGGTAGGGCATTCCACGACCTCACCACTCTTTGCGTAAAAAACCTACCTCTGACCTCTGTCCTATATCTATTACCCCTCAATTTAAGGCTATGTCCCCTCGTGCTAGCCACCTCCATCCGCGGGAGAAGGCTCTCACTGTCCACCCTATCTAACCCTCTGATCATTTTGTTGCCTCTATTAAGTCACCTCTTAACCTTCTTCTCTCTAACGAGAACAACCTCAAGTCCATCAGCTTTTCCTCATAAGATTTTCCCTCCATACCAGGCAACATCCTGGTAAATCTCCTCTGCACCTGTTCCAAAGCTTCCACGTCCTTCCTATAATGAGGCGACCAGAACTGTACGCAATACTCCAAATGCGGCCGTACCAGAGTTTTGTACAGCTGCAACATGACCTCATGGCTCCGGTACTCAATCCCTCTACCAATAAAGGCCAACACACCATAGGCCTTCTTCACAACCCTATCAACCTGGATGGCAACTTTCAGGGATCTATGTACATGGACACCGAGATCCCTCTGCTCATCCACACTGCCAAGAATTTTACCATTAGCCAAATATTCCGCATTCCTGTTTTTCTTTCGAAAGTGAATCACCTCACACTTCTCTACATTAAACTCCATTTGCCACCTCTCAGCCCAGCTCTGCAGCTTATCTATGTCCCTCTGTAACCTGCAACATCCTTCCACACTGTCTACAACTCCACCGACTTTAGTGTCGTCTGCAAATTTACTCACCCAACCTTCTGTGCCCTCCTCTAGGTCATTTATAAAAATGACAAACAGCAACGGCCCCAGAACAGATCCTTGTGGTACGCCACTCGTAACTGAACTCCATTCTGAACATTTGCCATCAACCACCACCCTCTGTCTTCTTTCAACTAGCCAATTTCTGATCCACATCCCTAAATCACCCTCAATCCCCAGCCTCCGTATTTTCTGCAATAGCCGACCGTGGGGAACCTTAACAAACGCTTTACTGAAATCCATATACACCACATCAACTGCTCTACCCTCGTCTACCTGTTCAGTCACCTTCTCAAAGAACTCGATAAGGTTTGTGAGGCATGACCTACCCTTCACAAAACCATGCTGACTATCCCTAATCATATTATTCCTATCTAGATGATTATAAATCGTATCTCTTATAATCCTCTCCAAGACTTTACCCACAACAGACGTGAGGCTCACCGGCCTATAGTTACCGGGGTTATCTCTACTCCCCTTCTTGAACAAAGGGACCACATTTGCTACCCTCCAGTCCTCTGGCACTATTCCTGTAGCCAATGATGACATTAAAATCAAAGCCAAAGGCTCAGCAATCTCTTCCCTGGCTTCCCAGAGAATCCTAGGATAAATCCCATCAGGCCCCAGGGACTTATCTATTTTCACCTTGTCCAAAATTGCCAACACTTCTTCCCTACGCACCTCAATGCCATCTATTCTAATAGCCTGGGTCTCAGCATTCTCCTCCACAACATTATCTTTTTCCTGAGTGAATACTGACGAAAAGTATTCATTTAGTATCTCGCTTATCTCCTCAGCCTCCACACACAACTTCCCACCACTGTCCTTGACTGGCCCTACTCTTACCCTAGTCATTCTTTTATTCCTGACATACCTATAGAAAGCTTTTGGGTTTTCCTTGATCCTATCTGCCAAAGACTTCTCATGTCCCCTACTTGCTCGTCTTAGCTCTCTCTTTAGATCCTTCCTCGCTTCCTTGTAACTATCAAGTGCCCCAACTGAAACTTTACGCCTCATCTTCACATAGGCCTCCTTCTTCCTCTTAACAAGAGATTCCACTTCTTTGGTAAACCACGGTTCCCTCGCTCTACCCCTTCCTTCCTGCCTGACTGGTACGTACTTATCAGGAACACGCAATAGCTGTTCCTTGAACAAGCTCCACATATCCAGTGTGCCCAACCCTTGCAGCCTACACATCCTAAGTCATGTCTAATGGCATCATAATTGCCCTTCCCCCAGCTATAACTCTTGCCCTGCGGGGTATACTTATCCCTTTCCATCACTAACGTAAAGGTCACCGAATTGTGGTCACTGTTTCCAAAGTGCTCACCTACCTCCAGATCTAACACCTGGCCTGGTTCATTACCCAAAACCAAATCCATTGAGGCCTCGCCTCTTGTTGGCCTGTCAACATATTGTGTCAGGAAACCCTCCTGCACACATTGTACAAAGAACGACCCATCTAATGTACTCGAACTATATCTTTTCCAGTCAATATTGGAAAGTTAAAGTCTCCCATAACAACTACCCTGTTACTTTCGCTCTTTTCCAGAATCATCTTCGCCATCCTTTCCTCTACATCCCTAGAACTATTAGGTGGCCTATAGAAAACTCCCAACAGGATGACCTCTCCTTTCCTGTTTCTAACCTGAGCCCATACTACCTCGGAAGAAGAGTCTCCATCTAGCATCCTTTCTGCCACCGTAATACTGTCCTTGACTAGCAGCGCCACACCTCCCCCTCTTTTGCCCCCTTCTCTGAGCTTACTAAAACACCTAAACCCCGGAACCTGCAACAACCATTCCTGTCCCTGCTCTATCCATGTCTCTGAAATGGCCACAACATCGAAGTCCCAGGTACCAACCCATGCTGCCAGTTCCCCTACCTTATTTCGTATACTCCTGGCATTGAAGTAGACACACTTCAAACCACCTACCTGAACACTGCACTCTCCTGCGAAGTCAAATCTGTGCTCCTGACCTCTATACTCTCAATCTCCCGTACCCCAAAACTACAATCCAGGTTCCCATGCCCCTGCTGAATTAGTTTAAACCCCCCCAAAGAGCACTAACAAATCTCCCCCCCAGGATATTGGTGCCCCTCAGGTTCAGATGTAGACCATCCTGTCTATAGAGGTCCCACCTTCCCCAGAAAGAGCCCCAGTTATCCAGAAATCTGAATCCCTCCCACCTGCACCATCCCTGTAGCCACGTGTTTAATTGCTCTCTCTCCCTATTCCTCGTCTCACTATCACGTGGCACGGGCAACAACCCAGAGATAACAACTCTGTTTGTTCTCGCTCTGAGCTTCCATCCTAGCTCCCTAAAGGCCTGCCTGACATCCTTGTCCCCTTTCCTACTTATGTCGTTCGTGCCAATGTGGACTACGACTTGGGGCTGCTCCCCCTCCCCCTTAAGGACCCGGAAAACACGATCCGAGACATCACGTACCCTTGCACCTGGGAGGCAACATACCAAACGTGAGTCTCTCTTGCTCCCACAAAATCTCCTATCTGTGCCCCTGACTATTGAGTCCCCAATTACTAATGATCAGCAAGAAGATGATGTTTAGGGCAATGAAGACGGTTACGGACCCAGGGGGACGGTACGTCATGGTCAGCGGGGCCCTGGATGGGGCACCGGTAATACTAGTTAACGTGTACACGCCCAACTGGGACAACACGAGCTTCATCAAGAAGACCATGGCAGAAATCCCTGACATAGCGACGCACCGACTATTCATGGGGTGGGGGGGGGGCTTCAACTGTGTACAGGATCCAACGACTGACAGATCAAACCCCAAAACGGGGAAAACTTCAAGCATGGCAAGGGAACCTGGTCACTTTATGGAACAGATGGGAGCGGTGGACCCCTGGAGGTTCACCCACCCAGGGGAGAAGGAGTTCTCCTTCTTCTCCCCAATGCATGACGTATACACCAGACTTGACTTCTTTGTGGTGGGGAAAACGGTGCTTCCAGGGATAGACAAAGTGGAATACTCCTCAATTTTGATATCCGACCACGCTCCACACTACATGGACGTGAGGCTGGAGGCGGGTAGGGCCCAACGCCCACATGGCGTCTAGACATTGCCCTACTAGCAGACAAGGCCTTCAACGAAAAGATATCACAGGCCATAGCAGAGTACATGGCAGAGAACAACCAAAACGGGGAGGTCTCACCCTCCACGTTCTGGCAAATGTCGTGTTAGGTACACTAGTATAACACTGGCTGCAACTGGATGCAGCTTAGATCAAAAAGATACTGCAGACCTTGAAGTTAGTTCAATCAGGTTTATTGAACTAATAGCACAGTTAGCACAGTTCTCTGTGAGTTCGACTCTCTGCTAACTTAAGTGTGGTTACTCTGTCTGACTGAACCAGACTAGCTCTTAGCCACGTGGTGAGATTGTAACAACACCCTTGACTGACTCTCTAGATGTTCATCAGTGGAAAGAGGCGGAGTGTCAGTGCCTCGTGTCTTTTATAGTCAGATCCCACCCCTGAGTGTCCTGCCTGCTTATTGGTCATGTCCTGTTCTCTCTGCCCATTAGCTGCTTGTCTGTGCCTGCCTTTATATCATTATGTATGTGTCTGCATATCATGACAGGAAGTGCTGAAGGCCGTAGTAAGAGAGGAAATTATCGCTTTCAAAGCTCGAAGAGATAGCGAGGAAAGGGCAGCTAGGCAGCAACTGGTCGACTCCATCCTGGAGGTAGACCGTAAATACTTTGTGGCCCCGACCACAGAGCTCCAGGCAGAGAGGAAAGAGCTACAAAGGAACTTTGATCTGCTCTCCACCAGGAAAGCAGTGCTTCAACTCTGCCAAGCACGCGGGACCCTATACGAGCACTGAGACAAAGCCAGCCGCCTGTTGGCACACCAGCTGAGAAAGCAGGCAGCCACCAGAGAAATTGCACAAATCAGGGATACCAGAGTCACATTAGAAACAGAACCAGAAAAGATCAAAAAAACCTTCAAGGCCTTCTACCAAGGGCTGTACTCCTCAGAGCCCCCAGTGGGGGAGTCTGGGATGAAACAGTTCCTTGATGGACTGGACATACCAGTCATGAGGGAGGGCAGAAAACGGGACCTGAAAGCACCACAAGCACTGGGAGAGATCATGGACTGCCTTGGCTCCATGCAGGCGGGGAAGGTGTCAGGATTAGACGGGTTCCAGGCAGATTTATACAAAACATTTGCGACAGCACTGGCTCCGCAGCTGCAGGAGATGTTCACAGACTCACTAGCAAGGGGCACACTGCCACCTACACTAGCACGGGCCTCAATCTCACTGATACCTAAGAAAGATAAAGACCCAACGGAATGCGGGTCATACAGACCCATCTCACTGCTGAATGCAGATGCCAAAATTATGGCCAAAATCCTCGCCAAAAGGCGAGAAGACTGCGCACCAGAGGTGGTCACAGAGGACCAGACGGGTTTTGTCAAAGGCAGGCAGCTAACCTCGAACATCAGGCTCCTGCTAAACGTGATAATGACCCCATCTGTGGAGAGAACACTGATGTGTTGGGTAAGCTGGGTCTGCGAGGACTGTGTTTACCATAGCAGTGAGAGAGACAGGCTTCCAACACTTGGAGAAATGCAACTCGATTTTATTGAACTCTTAACTATTAAACATACTTTAACTGTGGGTTGACACTATGCTGAGTTGACTGGAGACCTGATGCTAACCTGACCAGACTATCTTACTACCACAGGGTGGTTGTTCTAGTTGTTGCTCACGGGCTCTGGCTGTCTCAGAGGCTGGATCCCAAGAGAGTGGGAAAACTAGTGCCCTCTGGCTTTATAGTGGCCGTCTGGTGATTGGCTGCAGTGTTCTGTGTGTTAGTTGGTCATCCTGTGTGTCAATCATGCCTGTCTGTGCACCATCATATACTTGTGTGTATATTATGACAAACACCAGAGGTGATCGTCTCCCTAGATGCAGAAAAGGCCTTTGACAGGGTCGAATGGAAATACATCATAGAGATACTGGAGCGGTTCAGGCTTGGAACAGGGTTCACTTCCTGTGTAAAACTCCTATACAAAGCTCCCATGGTGAGCGTATGGACCAACAACACCAACTCCCGATACTTCCAGCTGCATTGGGGCACAGACAAAGATGCCCACTGTCCCCTCTGTTCGCTCTAGCGATCAAACCATTAGCAATTGCTCTCAGAGCAGCAAAAAGCTGGAGGGGGATGCAAAGGGGCGGCAGAGAGCACAGTGTCTCACTCTATGCAGATGACCTGCTCCTCTACATTTTGGACCCACAAAACAGCATGGACGGAATCATTGCACTCCTGAAAGAGTTTAGTGCCTTCTCGGGCTACAAACTCAACATGACCAAAAGCGAGATCTTCCCAGTACACCCACAAGAGGGCAGCACTAACGGGACTGCCGTTTAAACAAGCCCAACACAAATTCCGCTACCTAGGGATCCAAACAGCCCATGACTGGAAAGAGATCCACAAATGGAACCTCACCAGTCTGACAGAGGAAGCAAAAAAGGACCTGCAAAGATGGAACACACTCCCACTCTCCCTCACAGGGAGAGTCCAGACGATCAAAATGAACGTACTGCCCAGGTACCTCTTCCTACTTAGATCCATTCCAATCTATATTAGCACTAGACAAACTAATGATGCCGTTCGTATAGGGGGGAAAGAATGCTAGGATCCCCAAAGCAGTTCCTACAATAAACAAAATCCAGGGGGGGGGCTAGCCCTCCCAAACTTATAATTCTATCACTGGGCGGCAACAGCCGAGCGAATAAGGGGATGGGTCAAGGAGCCAGAAGCCAAATGGGTCCCCAGCGGAGGAGGCCTCCTGCATGGGGACCTCGCCACGGCGGCACTCCCCTCCCCACCCAAAAAACATTCCAGCAGCCCGGTGGTGATAGCCACACTCCAGTCCTGGAACCAACTAGAGCAGCAATTTGGCCTGGCCAAAATGTTGGACAAAGCTCCCATCTGCAAAAACCGTAGGTTCACACCAGCGCTGACTGACGCCACCTTCAAAAGGTGGGGGCAGAACGGAGGGACACTGACAGTCAGGGACCTATACACAGACGGCAGGATCGCAACACTGGACGAACTGACAGAGAAATTCCAGCTAGCCAGGGGGAACGAGCTAAGATACCTGCAACTCAAAAACTTCCTACAAAAGGAGACAAGGATGTATCCACAACAGCCACGACAGACATTACTGGAAGAGTTACTGGACGCAAGCATATTAGATAAAGTAAACTGTAGTGACATGTATGACCAACTGATAGAAAGGGCCGCCACCGTACTGGACACAAGAAAGAAATGGGAGGAAGACCTGCGGATTGAAATAAGGTGGGGACTCTGGAGCGAAGCACTGCATAGGGTCAACTCCACCTCCATGTGCGCAAGGCTTTCTGTAACTAAAAGTGGTACATAGAGCCCACTTAACAAGAACTCGTATGAGTAGGTTCTTCCGGAGGTGGAGGATAGATATGAATGGTGCCAAGGAGGCCCGGCCAATCATGCCCACATGTTCTGGTCTTGCCCCAGACTTGCGGGGTACTGGACAGCCTTCTTCGAGGCAATGTCCAAAGTGGTGGGGATGAGGGTTGAGCCATGCCCGAAAGTGGCGGTCTTCGGGGTATCAGACCAGCCAGATTTATTCCTGGGGAGTAGGGCAGACACCCTTGCCTTTGCCTCCCTGATTGCCCGCCGTAGAATCCTGTTCAGCTGGCGGTCAGCAGCACCACCCAGAGCTGCAGACTGGCTGTCCGACCTCTCAGAATCTCTCCAAATGGAGAAAATCAAACTTGCCATCCAAGGGTGAGATGACGGCTTCCACAGAACGTGGGAGCCATTCACCTAATTGTTCCGGAACCTGTTTGTGGCCAATGAACAACCAAAGAATTGCCAGGTAGCCAAGAATCAGGCGAAAGTAGCCGAGGCGGTGGAGGGAGGGAGGGATAGACCCGGGGGGGGGGGGGGGGGGGGGGGGGGGGGGGGGGTGGGTTGTGTGTGGAATAACAGCTAAACCTAAGAGAAAAGAAAGGCGGACCACAGGAGAAGGGGAGGGGGGAAGTGAGGGGGGGAAGAGAGAGGAGACAGGGAACAATAGAGGGGAACCAGTGAGGTTGGGGGGGGGGGGGGGAGGCAAGGGAATGACAGCTGGAAGGAGGGCACAGGAAATGATAACAAACTTGGCATCTACAGGAGCAGAGAACAAGGAAAATCCGGGCGAAAGGTGGCTGAAGCGGAGGTGATCGCGAGATGACAATGGCAGCGAAAATCATCCGGGAGAAGCAAGCGACAACACCAACACCAGATCCATTTGTGTATTGCCCTCTGTAATTTTTCTGTATTTTTTTCCCTGGCGCCCAAATGTATATGTACCCCCACAGTTCCCCCCACCCCCCCCCCCCCCCCGCCATAAACAGATGCCGACTTATGTGCTAAAAACAATACTGCCAATTGTACAGAGCTGCAGTTGTTGAGCTAGCGCATAATACTCTACCAGTTATTTTATTCTAACTTTTTTTTGTTGTTGTTTGTTTTGTTTTATAGCAGTGACGGCCTCGCCGATCCGGGCGTCGGAAGTTTCGAGGCAGTTCCCACTCTCTACCACACTTCAAAACCATTTGGTTAAATCCATTGTGTGGTTATTTCCACCACCCCTCTTAGTGTGCTTTGAGCGGCAGCAGTGGTCCGTTATTGACTGGGATCTTCTGGTCCCGCTGCTGTCAACTGGGGTTCCTGTCGTTTATGCCCTCCGCTGCTGGAGAACCCATGGTTGGGGGTGGAGGTGGGGAGAGAGGGTGGTACCGTCAGCAGGCTGAAGTACTACTCATCTTTCAGATACCAACTCCCAACCAGTCATCCACCTCTTTGATTAGAATGAGCAGGCAGCACACTGGCAATCTTAAAGACTTGATGAGTATAAATCTGCATCATGACCTGCAGATTACCCTCCAAGCCCCTCACCATGCTGACACTGGGTCAAAATCCTGGCACTCCCTCCCGAACAGCACTGTGGGTGGGGTTCACCTACACCTCAGGGACTACAGCGGTTCAAGATGGCAGCTCACCACCGCCTTCTCAAGGGCTATTAGGGATGGGCAATAATACTGGTCTAGACAGCAACGCCCACAACCCTTGAATGAGGAAAGAAGAAAAAAATGAGAATAGTCAAGATGGCTACCTTTAATACCTTGGGTTTCCAAATTCCCTCTTCAATGTGTTGATTAACTTCAAAAGTTACTTGTTATAAATAAGCAAGTTGTTATTTAAAACGATGAAGTTTGCTGATTATTTTTATCCGCTACATTTAACTTTTCCACAAGTCAAAACTGGATGAGATTGAAAATCACAAATACTTTTTGTAAAAGATGAGGTGGCCAGTTGATCTTTGAACATGAGACAAACAATACTATTCATATCTGTCGGTGCTTGTGTTTCTTCGAAATGTTTCCTTTGTATGTGCACAAATAAAGAGCATTTGATGAAAAGCAAATAAATTACGTATCCTAATGTACCCTCAGTTACAATGGAATTCCATTCCATTGTACTTGAAGCATTGTTCTCTGCCTGGAAGCAGCAATCTCTGAAAAAGCTAAAGAAATACTGTCAACCTTTACATGAAAATGTATTTGAAGGAACAAGTATAGCCACCTGTTCCATTCAACTACCTATTCTGAAAATGCAAGCTGTGCAGTAATTTATCAGAATTACTGTTGTTACAAAGCTCTTTATACTCTTCCTGCAGCTGTCTCCTGACATCTCATGATGTTATTCACTTTTCGGAAGGTAAAGACACTAAAATTGAAAAAAAAAAACACTCACCTGAGATAATTCAGGAGAGAGATGAGAAACATACACTGTGCCCCGGCAGGTCAAAGGAAGAAATTCTCTGGTGTTTATTTTTTAAAACTTCTTTTTAAGTACACTACAAAATTCGGTGAAAGGTTTACAGTAAAATATCAGTGGTTATGTTGGCAGCGTTGCGGTAAAATAATGTCCGATCCATCTTGTGGTTAAAATAAATGTTACATGTGATGGAAATTATAGCAGATATAGGGGGGCTTCTGTACTTCTCTTTGAACTAGTGTTGTTGGTGGTGTTTGCACTTATTAGCAATTAAGCCTGATTTTTTTGTCTGTAATTGTGTTGCCCGTTGGCTGATGCACTGGCAAGTAGAAGAATGTTTGGAGATATTGGGGGGGGCGGGGCATGGATTTTCCACCCCTGTTTACAGTGGGCGGTAATGACAGAGGGGCAGAGAATTGAGCAAGAGTCCCAAAGCAGCATTTACGCAAGTGAGATTCCCCCCGCTCAATTGTCCCCGCCAGTGACGTAACAGGGTACCCGCAATGCAATAATGGGAACGCCATTATCATATATTTACATATTAGGGTCTTTCCACTGTAACATGCTCAAAAGACCCCCCTGGCAGCGTGACCTCATGTCAGCAGGATTTACAATGAGGACAGAGTGAGGACAGAGTTAGTGCTGGGTAAGTAGTACAGATTTAAATTGTTTGCACGGGCCCATAACAGCCGATTGCTGTTATAGTGCGGGACACAATGGTTGCTGAGTGCTTGCTGGGAAGGTGAGTGAATTTTAAAAAACTTACCGTTGGGCGTTTCTAACTGAATCCTGTAGGAGTGAGGACAGAATGACTGCTGGGTAAGTAGTACAGATTTAAATTGTTTGCGCGGGCCCATAACAGCTGATTGCTGTAAGATTGTGGGATGCAGTGGTTGCTGGTTAAGTGTTTTATTTTTACCTGTGTTTAAGTTGAGCGGTTGCTAAACCCGAGACACTATACGTCCCCCACACTTTCACCTCCTCTAATCTAAGGGGGGTGAGTGAATATCAGGTAAGCTCTTTCTTTCTTTTTCTTATTTTATCCGCAAGGTATCTAGGGGGGTTGGCAGGAAAGGCAGTGCAATGTTCCTCCTGCAGAATGTTTGAGGTGAGGGACTCCGTCAGTGTCCCTGCTGATTTTACCTGTGGGAAGTGCACCCATCTCCAGCTCCTCAGAAACCACGTTAGGGAACTGGAGCTGGAGCTGGATGAACTTCGGATCATTTGGGAGGCAGAGGTGGTCATAGATAGTAGCTTCAGGGATGTAGTTACTCCGAAAAATGAAGATAGATGGGTGACGGTGAGAGGGGCGAGGAGGAAGCAGTCAGTACAGGGATCCCCTGTGGTCGTTCCTCTTAGTAACAAGTATACCGCTTTGGATACTGGTGGGGGGGATGACTTACCGGGGTAAGCCATGGTGACCGGATCTCCAGCACTGAGTCCATCCCTGTGGCTCAGAAGGGAAGGGGGGAGAGCAGGAGAGCAATAGTTATTGGGGACTCGATAGTTAGAGGGACAGATAGACGGTTCTGTGGCAGCGAAAGAGACTTACCGATGGTATGTTGCCTCCCGGGCGCCAGAGTCCGTGACGTCTCGGACCAGGTTTTCAGAATCCTTAAGAGGGAGGGGAAACAGTCACAAGTCGTGATACACATCGGTACCAACGATATAAGTAAGAGGAGGGACGGGGATTTAAAACAGGAATTTAGGGAGCTAGGGTGCAAGCTGAGAGCCAGGACAAACTATGTTGTCATCTCTGCTTTGTTGCCGGTGCCACATGCTAGCGAGTTGAGGAACAGGGAGAGAGTTCAGATAAACACATGGCTGCAGGGATGGTGTAGGAGGGAGGGTTTCAGGTACGTGGATAATTGGGGCACATCCTGTACAGACAGGACGGTCTGCACGTGAACCAGAGGGGCACTGATATCCTGGGAGGGAAATTTGCTACGGCTCTTCGGGGGTTCAAACTAATTTGTCAGGGGGCTGGGAAAACGAGCTGTAGTCCACAAGCCAGTGTTGAGAGTAGTGAGGTACTGAGCAGGGTCAAGGTCGCAGGAGTGTACCAGCAGACAGAAAGGTGGGTTGAAGTGTGTCTACTTCAATGCAAGGAGCATCCGGAATAAGGTAGGTGAACTTGGAGCGTGGATTGGTACTTGGGACTACGATATTGTGGCCATTATGGAGACATGGTTAGAACAGAGACAGGAATGGTTGTAGGATGTTCCGGGGTACAGATGTTTCAGTAAGAGTAGGGAAGGTGGTAAAAGAGGCGGAGGAGTGGCATTGTTAATCAAGGATAGTTTAACGGCTGCAGAAAGGCAGTTTGAGGGGGATCTGCCTACTGAGGTAATATGGGCTGAAGTTAGAAATAAGAAAGGAACAGTCACATTGTTAGGAGTTTCCTATAGGCCCCCAAATAGCAATAGAGATGTGGAGGAAGAAATTGCAAAGCAGATTAAGGATAGGTGTGGAGGTCTCAGGGAAGTTGTCATGGGTGACTTTCACTTTCCAAATATTGATTGAAACCTCTATAGGTCGAACAGTTCGGATGGGGCAGCTTTTCTACAGTGTCTGCAGGAGGGTTTCCTGACACAAAATGTGGATAGGCCGACAAGAGGTGGGGCCACATTGGATTTGGTACTGGGTAATGAACCGGGCCAAGTGTTAGATTTGTTTTAGATTTGGGAGAGCACTTTGGAGATTGTGACCACAATTCGGTATCTTTCACTATTGCAATGGAGAGGGATAGGGCCATACGGCAGGGCAAGGTTTATAATTGGGGAGGGGTAATTGTGATGCGATTAGGCAAGCATTAGGGAGCATAAGATGGGAACAGAAACTGTCAGGGAAAGGCACAAATGAAAAGTTCCTTGTTCAAGGAACAAGTACTGCATGTCCTTTGTAGGTATGTCCCTGTCAGGCAGGGAGGAAATGGCCGTGTGAGCGAACTATGGTTTACAAAAGAGATTGAATGTCTTGTCAAGAGGAAAAAGGAAGCGTATGTAAGGATGAGAAAACAAGGTTCAGTTGGGTCACTTGAGGGTTACAAGGTAGCAAGGAATGAGCTAAATAAAACGTCTCAGGAGAGCTAGGAGGGGGCATGAGAAGTCCTTGGCGGGTCGGATCAAGGAAAACCCCAAGGCTTTTTACTCTGATGTGAGAAATAAAAGGGTGCCCAGGGTGAGGTTAAGGCCCGTCAAGGACAGTACTGTAGTGGGAACTTGTGCCTGGAGTCAGAAGAGATGGGAGAGGCATTGAATGAATACTTTTCTTCAGTGTTCACAAGGAGAGGGGCTGTGATTTTGAGAATGAGAGTGTGACACAGGCGGGTAGGCTGGAGGAGGTAGATGTTATGAGGGAAGATGTATCAGCAATTTTGAAAAACCCGAGGGTCGACAAGTCCCCTGGGCCAGATGGGATATATCCTAGGATTCTTTGGGAGGCAAGGGATGAGATTGCAGAGCCTTTAGCTTTGATCTTTGGGTCCTCACTGTCCTCCGGGATAGTGCCAGAGGACTGGGGAGTGGTGAATGTTGCTCCTCTGTTCAAGAAAAGGAATTGGAATGACCCTGGTAATTATAGGCCAGTTAGTCTTACTTCGGTGGTCAGTAAGTTAATGGAAAAGGTCCTGAGCGATAGGATTGATGACCATTTGGAAAGATGCAGCTTAACCCGGGATAGTCAACACGGATTCATGAAGGGTAAGTCTTGCCTCACAAATTTGATTGAATTATTTGAGGAGGTAACTAAGTGTGTAGATGAAAGTATAGCAGTTTATGTTGTATACATGGATTTCAGTAAGGCGTTTGATAAGGTTCCCCATGGTCGGCTCATGAAGAAAGTAAGGAGGTGTGGGATAGAGGGAAAATTGGCCAATTGGATAAGTAACTGGCTATCACATAGAAGGCAAAGTGGTGGTGGATGGAAGTTTCATAGAATTTACAGTGCAGAAGGAGGCCATTCAGCCCATCGGGTCTGCACCGGCTCTTGCAAAGAGCACCCTACCCAAGGTCAACACCTCCACCCTATCCCCATAACCCAGTAACCCCACACTAAGGGCAATTTTGGACACTACGGGCAATTTATCATGGCCAATCCACCTAACCTGCACATCTTTGGACTGTGGGAGGAAACCGGAGCACCCGGTGGAAACCCACGCACACACGGGGAGGATGTGCAGACTCCATACAGACAGTGACCCAAGCCGGAATCGAACATGGGACCCTGGAGCTGTGAAGCCATTGTGCTATCCACAATGCTACCGTGCTGCCATAAGTAACTGGCTATCACATAGAAGACAGAGGGTGATAGTGGATGGGAAATTTTTCAGACTGGAGACTAGTTACCAGCGGTGTACCACAGGGATCAGTGCTGGGTCCTCTGCTATTTGTGATTTCTTTAAATGACTTGGAGGAGGGGGCTGAAGGGTGGGTCAGTAAATTTGCTGATGACACCAAGATTGGTGGAGTAGTGGATGAGGTGGAGGGCTGTTGCAGGCTGCAAAGAGATACTGATAGGATGCAGAGCTGGGCTGAAAAATGGCAGATGGAGTTTAACCCTGATAAATGCGAGGTGATTCATTTTGGTAGGACAAATTTGAATGCGGATTACAGGGTCAACGGTAGGGTTCTGAGGAATGTGGAGGAACAGAGAGATCTTGGGTTTCATGTCCACAGATCTCTGAAGGTTGCCACTCAAGTGGATAGAGCCGCGAAAAAGCCCTTTAGTGTGTTAGCGTTTATTAACGGGGGCTTGAGTTTAAGAGCCGTGGGGTTATGTTGCAACTGTACAGGGCCCTGGTGAGACCACATTTGGAGTATTGCGTGTAGTTCTGGTCACCTCACTATTGGAGGGATGTGGAAGCAGTGGATAGGGTGCAAAGGAGATTTACCAGGATGCTGCCTGGTTTGGAAGGTAGGTTTTATGAGGAAAGGTTGAGGGAGCTAGGGCTTTTCTCTTTGGAACGGAGGAGGATGAGAGGCGACTTAATAGAGGTTTATAAGATGATGAGGGGGATAGATAGAGTGGACGTTCAGAGACTATTTCCTCGGGTGGATGTAGCTGTTACAAGTGGCCATAACTACAAGGTTCAGGGTGGGAGATATAGGAGGGATGTCCGAGGTAGGTTATTTCCTCAGAGAATGGTTATGGTGTGGAATGGACTGCCTGCTGTGATAGTGGAGTCGGACACTTTAGGAACTATCAAGCGGTTATTGGATAGGCACATGGAGCATACCGGAATGACAGGGAGTGGGATAGCTTGATCTTGGTTTCGGACAAAGCTCGGCATAACATCGAGGGCCAAAGGGCCTGTTCTGTCCTGTACTGTTCTATGTTCTATGTTCTAAACGGGGAACTGCAGCGGTTCAAGAAGGAAACTCACCACCACCTTCTGAAGGGCAGCTAGGCCTATATCCCATAAATCAATTTTAAATACTGGTGGACAGAACCAGCCAGACTGCACGGGAAGGCTAGGCAGCATCCCAACACTCTCCTTCTGGGACAGTGACAGGGTGGGGGGAAGTCTCTGGGCAATGCAGGGGCAGTGCCATGGGACAGGGGTCCATGGGAGAGCTGCATGGGGGGGAATTCCGTGGTGTTGCGGTGGGGGGAGGGGGCTTGGATTATGTGGTGGTAGACGGGGAATTCCATGCCTATGGAGGGGTGGAATTACATAGAGATGGTGGTGGTCGTCGTGGTGGGGGGAGGGGGAAGGAGTGGGGGGGGGGTGTTTACATTGTGGTGGGGAGGGGGGATTTTTTGGTGGTCTTTTGGGGAAGTGGGTTGGTTTCTGTGGGGTGAGGCCTCCCAGCCTCGTGTTTCCCAGTGGTGCATCGTTCACTGGCAGCGAGATTCTCCACTCCCGCCGCTGTCTATGGGATTTCCCATTGAAAGCACCAAACACCGCTGGGATCCCATGGGCGGAGTCATTAAATGGACGGAGGGAAGGAAGCACAAAGGGAAGATCTGGGATAGAGTAGAGGCCGGGAGAGATTAAATGACACAGGTGTAATGAAACAAAAGATATAGGGAGTGTTAATGGTTATAGGAAAGAAATAAAGCATCTGTCCAGAGTGAGTGTGAATGGCAGAACAATGAACTGCTCTGACGGAAGTAAACCAGGGGCTGGTTTAGCACAGGGCTAAATCGCTGGCTTTGAAAGCAGACCAAGGCAGGCCAGCAACACGGTTCAATTCCTGTACCAGCCTCCCCGAACAGGCACCGGAATGTGGCAAATGGGGCTTTTCACAGTAACTTCATTTGAAGCCTACTTATAGAGTTTACAGTGCAGAAGGAGGCCATTTGGCCCATCGAGTCTGCACCGGCTCTTTGAAAGAGCACCCTACCCAAGCACACACCTCCACCCTATCCCCATAACCCAGTAACCCAATCCAACACTAAGGGAAATTTTGGACACTAGGGGCAATTTAGCCTGGCCAATCCACCTAACCTGCACATCTTTGGACAGTGGGAGGAAACCGGAGCACCCGGAGGAACCCACGCAGACACGGGGAGGACGTGCAGACTCCGCGCAGACAGTGACCCAAGCCGGGAATCGTACCTGGGACCCTGGAGCTGTAAAGCAATTGTGCTAACCACTATGCTACTGTGCTGCCCAAACAATGGTGCTCTCAATGCCATGTCATTGCCATTCCCACAATGCCGTGACTCGGATTTGTGATAATAAGCAATTTTCATTTTCATTTTTTAGAATTCATGAAAAACAAAATTCAAACTGGCACATGGAAGGAAAGCGCAAAGCAAAATTTAAGACAATGGTCATAGTCTGAAACTGTTGACTCAATATTGAGTCCAAAAGGCTGTAAATTTCTGAATTGGAAGTTCCTCGAGCTGATGTTGAGCTTCACAGCAACGCTGCTTCAAGCTGAGGACAGAAATCTTAGCATGAGAGAAATGTGGCAAATTAAAATGGAAAACTATTGGATGCTCAGGGTCATGCTTACAGACTGAGCAAAGGTGTTCCACAAAGCTGTCACCTAATCTGTGGGTGGTCTAAATTAAAAGTAGAAGTAAGTTGTTGCTTCACCTGGAAGAAGTGTTTGGGGCCTTGGACAGTGAAGACAGAAGATATAAAAGACCATGGGAAGTTGGAGTGGGCATGGGACGAGATGTGAGGGTTGATTAGGGAGCGTATCAGTGTGTCACAGAGGAAACGGCCCCTTTGGAATGCTGACAAGGAAGGGGAAATGCGAGGATAATTATTTAGGCGCCATGGTAGCACAGCAGTTAGCACTGTTGCTTCACAGCTCCAGGGTCCCAGGTTCGATTCCCGGCTTGGGTCACTGTCTGTGCGGAGTCTGCATGTTCTCCCTGTGTCTGTGTAGGTTTCCTTCCGGGTCTTCGGTTTCCTCCCACAGGTTAGGTGGATTGTCCATGCTAAATTGCCCCAAGTGTCCAAAAAAGGTTAAGTGGCGTTACTGGGTTAAGGGGATAGTGTGGAGATGTGGGCTTAAGTAGGGTGCTCTTTCCAAGGGCCGATGCAGACTCGATGGGTCTAAAGGCCTCCTTCTGCACTGTAAATTCTATGAATGTGGAGAATGGTGGGATGGAAATTGAGGACAAGATGAATACTATTGCAGGGAGAGAGGACTGAGGCTAGGGCAAAGTTGCGGAAAATGAGTTGGACATGATTCGGGCCGTGTCAACCATAGTTGGGAAGAACGTTTGATTCCAATTCATTGCGTGAATAATTACCAAGGAAATGTTAGACAGAAAAATCCTAGTCTAACTCTTGGGTAACTACTGTCTGGGCAGCAGGGGAGCATGGTGGTTAGCATAAATGCTTCACAGCTCCAGGGTCCCAGGTTCGATTCCCGGCTGGGTCCCTGTCTGTGTGGAGTTTGCACGTCCTCCCCCTGTGTGCGTGGGTTTCCTCCGGGTGCTCCGGTTTCCTCCCACAGTCCAAAGATGTGCGGGTTAGGTGGATTGGCCATGCTAAAATTGCCCGTAGTGTCCTAATAAAAAGTAAGGGGGGGGGGGGGGGGGGGGGGTTGTTGGGTTACGGGTATAGGGTGGATACGTGGGTTTGAGTAGGGTGATCATGGCTCGGCACAACATTGAGGGCCGAAGGGCCTGTTCTGTGCTGTACTGTTCTATGTTCTATGTACAGAACTGACTCCGAATCACTCTCACTGATCGACCTTGCCTCTTACTTTGACCCTCTGACTATCCCACTGATTCCCCCCCCTCCCCCAAAACCCCGACCGATCCTCCCAACCCGGTCCGACTACCCTCCCAACCAATCTAACCCCCAATAACCCAACTAACCCTCCTGCCTCCTGACTCCCTAACTATCCCCTGACCAACACCCCAAACTGACCCAACTAATTTACGACCAGACTTGATTGACTACCCCTCCAGAGCTGACGCTCCCATCCCTGCCCAACCGACTACTTACCCACTTACCACGTCATCCACCAACTCACCTCACCTACCTGCCATTCATTCATTCACTAACATTCACACTGGACATTTAAACTGACCATAACACAACTAGGACCATAGGGGGAATGTGCCTTGTGTACTGATCCCCTTCACAGATCTCTACGTGCAGTCCTACAGTGAGTTCTTCAGGATGCTGCATCAGAAGTCAGACCCTTTTAAACGTAACCAGGTAAATGCACAGTTTTCTGATGGATCGGAGTCAGACACAATGGGTGGGATTCTCAGACTCCCCGCCGGGTCGGAGAATCGGCGGGAGGCGCCGTGAATCCCGCCTCGCCGCTCCGACGCCGCCCGCGATATTCTCCGGCAGTCAAACATTCAAGCCGCACGCCTTGCAGAATAGCGAGGGAACGGCGCGACGCTATGGGCTCCGGGGCTGCTCCAATTCTCCAGGCCGGATGGGCCGAAGACCTGCCGACGTGACCACGGGTCACGCCGGCGTAAATCAAACAACCTATTTAACGGCATCAACCAGTCGTGCTGGTTGACGCCAGCCAGCGTGGGGTGGACGCCAAAGAAGTGGCGACACGGCCGTAGGTGGGGGGGGGGGGCGTTGCGGGTGCTGGTGGAGGGTACATGCGGGTAATCATGGTCGGTGCCGGGGTGGGGGTGAGTGCTCGGGCGGCTGGGGGGGTGAGTGCTGGGGAAGGGGGGCTGGGGGCAGGGCTGGGGAAGGTGAGTGGCGGGGAGGGGGGGCGGGGAGGGTGAGTGCCGGGGAGGGGGGGGGGCTGGAGTGGGGGGACGAGACGGGGGAGTGCCGAGAGAGTGAGTGCCGGGGTGGGGAGCTTGCCTGGCCAGGGGCCAGGTGGTAACAGTCGCTGCCATGCAGCCCATGGCACCTGGCTGCGGAGGGGGGTGTGTACCATGGTGATATGGCGTCTATCCCCCACCCCCTGTAGACTGTAATATTTGGCATTACCCATCGATGTTGGCCGCCGTGGTGGGAGCCGCCCTTCTGCATGTTGCCCTGGGGGGACCTGGAGCAGGAGCGTGCCAGGGAGGGGGCGGAGGCTGCCGCAGAAGAGAGTGCCGCAGAGAGGCAGGTGGGAGCCACCCAGGCTGGGTGAGGAGGAGGAGGAGCGGGAGGTGGTGGTGGTGGCGGTGGTGACGGAGACGTCCGGTGAGGCCCCGTGTGTACCGGCGTCACACGTTGTACCAGGACCTCACGGACCGGGCATACAGGAGGAGACTAGGATGAGCCGGGAAACCGTCGCCCATATCTGCCATCTCATGGCACACCTGGCATCACGTGGCACTGGGGGAGGACCCCCTTTCCCGGTGGCCGTCAAGGTTACGGTGGCCCTGAACCTCTACACGATGGGGTCATTCCAGTTATTGAGTGGCGAGCTGTGTGGTATCGCGCAGGCATCGGTGCACCGGTGCAGCCATGCAGTGATGGACGCCCTGTATGCCATTGCAGACCGCTACATCCAGTTCCCTGTGCACCGGGCCAGCCAGGATGCCTGGGCAGCGGGCTTCGCTGCCGTGGCCAGGTTGCCCATTGTCCAGAGGGTGATCAATGGGATGCACGTCGCGGTGCGGCCACCGGCTGATAACAGGGCTGTGTTCATGAATAGGAACGGGACCTACTCCATGAACATTCAGGTGGTCTGTGACCACCACATAAGGATCCTGCATATCTGCGCCCGGTGCCCGTGCCGTGTACATGACTCATTCATATTGGTGCAATCGTTCATCCCAGCAATGTTCAAGGGACGCCACCTCCGGCTGAAGGGCTGGTTTCTGGGCGACAAGGGTTACCCGTTGTGGTCGTGGCTGATGACGCCTTTACGGAGGCCACAGAGTAACGTGGAGAACCACTACAATGATGCCCATGCAGCGACCAGAGCTGTGATAGAGAGGTGCTTTGGGCTGCTGAAGATGCGCTTCAGGTGCCTGGACCGCTCTGGAGGGGCCCTCCAGTACCCTTCGGATAGGGTCGGCCGCATTTTTGCGGTCTGCTGCGTCCTGCACAACATAGCCCAGCAAAGCGGCGATGTGCTGGAGGCAGAGGAGGGGGATGGAGGCAATGTATGATGTGTTGGGTAAGCTGGGTCTATGTGGACTGCGTTTGCAGCAGTGTAGAGAGAGACAGGCTTCCAACACTTGATGAGATGCAACACAATTTTATTTAACATCTAACTATATTACATGCTTAACTGTGGGTTGACACGATGCTGACTTGACTGAGACCTGAGTCTAACCTGACCAGAGTAACTGACTGATGCGACCATCAAGTCATTCAGAGACCCGAGTTGAAGTAAACTGTGGCTTTAATTGGCTTACAAATGAGCCTGCCTGCGACTATGCTGAACTGAGGGCGGACTCGCAGGACTGCAGCACTTATACTTCCTGAAGGTGGTGGAGCCGAGGGCGGAGCCCTGTACATGCTCATCATCTCCCCCTGTGGGCAGAGCCGCATAACGGCTCAAAGATGGAGCCCACAGGGACACAGTAATGTACAGTGTGAATTATAGTGGTTATACATTCACCACACTGACTACCACATGGTGTTTGCACTGGCTGCTGCTCACGAGCTCTGACTATCTCAGAGGCTGGATCCCGAGAGAGCGGGAAAACTGGTGACCTCTGGCTTTATAGTGGTCGTGTCCTGTCTGGTGATTGGCTGCTGTGTTCTGTGTGCTCACTGGTCATCATGTGTGTCAATCACTGCCTGTCTGCGCTCCATCATATATGTGTATTGTGTATATTGTGACAATGTACAGGACAGACGGGCTGGACATGGGCAGGAGGCTGCCCGCCGTTACCAGCTGGGCCAGCGGGCACGGGACAGGCTGATAGCCGCCCAGTTCACAGACTAGGGGAATGTGGGAATCGCCGGGTATGGGCACAGACAGCACAGTATGGCACCAGCCTAACACCCTCACCCCACCCACCCACCACCAACCACCCTCACCCACCCACCCACCACCAACCACCCTCACATCACCTGCATGCATGCCACCCCACCATGCACATCCACCTGCGGCACACTGGGAAGGGCTCACATGGTTGCCAGTGGAAGCGTGTCTATTGCAGGCCATGGAGGATGATGACAACCCGCCCTGTGATGAGCACAGGGCTCTACATCGTTGGACAATATCTGACCCATGGCCACAGTACCACCCTCCACCCGGACCGTCCCTGCATGTGGCCGTGACACTGCTGCGCACGGTCCCGTCATCTGCCTGGGGGGATGGCGAGGGCGACCCGGGGGGAGTGGGGGTCGCGGGGGTGCACACTCACCGGAGGCCAACGTCCTATCACCCCTCACACACACACTGGCACTCACCTCACACCACACCCT